>NC_056499.1:118392-153129 GCF_014905685.2 Nematolebias whitei
GTCCAGAGGACCAGATTGAACTTTTTTGGATTTTTCTACCTGGATTACTGAGCATGCATCAGGATATTCTTCTTGTAGCCACTTCCTGGATCTCTTTTCAGAGGTTCATAAGTGGTTAAGACACTAAGGAGTGTCATAACTTTCTCATGATAGTCTTTCTGGTTCAAAATCACTGTGCACCTTCCTTTGTCTGCTGGGAGAATGATGATGTTTTTGTCCTTGCTAAGAGTGGTGAGTGCATCCCTCTCCTCTCTACTGATGTTGGAAGGATCCAGTCCCCCGGTACAGAGTAATATTGTGTATGCTGTTCAGTGTCAGGAGGGCTGTGATCAGTCTTACATCGGGGAAACTAAACAGCCACTGGCCAAAAGGATGGACCAGCACAGAAGATCAACATCATCAGGCCAGGACTCTGTGGTCTACACTCATCTCCAGGCCAGCGGTCACTCTTTCAAGGATGAAGATGTTCACAACCTGGACAGAGAGGAACGATGGTTTGAGAGAGGAGTAAAGGAGGCCATCTTTGTGAAAAGAAACCGTCCATCATTAAACAGGGGTGGAGCCTCTGGGTTCAACTGTCCCCCTCTTACAATGCTGTGATTGCTAGTATCACTCAGCCCTCTGTGAATAGTAAACAGCCATCAGTGTGCTAATGATCCATCATTAGGCTGATGGTCCTTCTTGATCATGTCCTGTCCTGGACTGGTTTAAATCTTTCCTCTCCAATAGGCTGGAATGTGTTAGTCTTGGCAATGCCAAGTCCCAGACTGTCTGTGTCTCCTGTGGTGTCCCTCAAGGGACAGTTCTAGGGCCCCTGCTATTTTCCCTTTACATGCTGCCTTTAGGTCAAATTATTAATCAGTACAACATTTCTTTTCACTGTTATGCCGACGATACACAGCTTTACATCAGGACTGGAGCATCATCTTCACCACTGTCATCTCCATCTTCACTCGCTGCCCTCTCTACCTGCCTGGAGGAGATAAGGGCATGGATGAATCAGAACTTTCTTCAGTTAAACTGCTCCAAAACAGAGGCCATACTGATTGGCACCCCTCACCAGGTTCAAACTTCAACTATAACGACTATTTCCTTTTCTGGACAAGACATCCCCTCTCCACCTCTGTTACAAATCTTGGAATAAAAATGGACTCTCATCTTACATTTGAAAATCACATTAAGCATCTGTTTAAAACCTGTTTCTTCCATCTTCGAAATATCTCCAAACTGCGCCCAGCTCTCACTTTTGCTGATGCAGAGAAACTTGTTCATGCCTTTGTCTCCTCCAGGCTCGACTACTGCAACTCCCTGTTTTCTGGAATACCCGGCAAAAACCTTCAGAAGCTTCAATATATTCAAAACAGTGCAGCCAGGATTTTATTGAGAGCTCGTAAATTTGAACATATTACACACATTCTCCATAACCTCCACTGGCTTCCTGTCACTTACAGAATTCAGTACAGAATTGCTCTCATCACCATCAGTGTTTATACAGAAATTCACCAGATTATCTGAAGGAGCTTCTTGCTCCATATTCATCCACCCGGTCCCTAGGATCACAGAACAGTCATCTCCTCCACCTTCCACGAACTAACTTAAGAACCATGGGAGATCGGGCATTCTGTGTGGCTGAGCTAAGTCGGATCTCTAGATGTGCAAATCTGGAGATAAGCCCCCCAAAACATTTTGCACCTGAAGAGAAATAGGTCAAACCAAGAACTGACTCAATGGGCTGAATATAAATAAACTTAGATTTAATTTGTAATTTTTTTTTTTACCTTCCACTTAGTGGTTTGTGGCTGTAACCTCACAAAATATGGAAAAGCTCATGGAGTACAGATAAGGCAATGACGATAAATTCTGCATAAAAAATATCAAGTCCGGTAATTTTTATACACTTGAACAATATGTTAGTTAAATAATTTTAAAGAAGGACTAAAAATATTGACTCAGACAGGGAGTTATTGACTTTTGTCTTGTTACACAACAGACGTTTGTGTCTTTAAACCTGGTCAAATTAACAACTGACATAGGAGCGAAGAATTGTGTCAAACGTTCCCAAAGCCCCGTGTTGATATGAAGCAATAATTTATACAATTGAGTTTGTAGCATATAAAGACGTATTTGACCCGAGTTAGCGTAGCTTCTGGTTTATTGCCGCTTTCGGGCAGCGCAAACAAGCTAGGGAACAGGAACATAGGTGTAATTTTTTAAAATATGCATTTGTGTGAAACATTTCGTGTTTAACATTCTCTTAAATTACCTTCAATTGTCCCGCCATGAACGCTGGTTTAGATCTCAGGACATTGAACGGCGCTTCCTGAAAGTTGAAAAAAAAAACCTCTCGCGCGTTCTCGCACATTCTCGCGATACTTGAATAAGAAGTTGGGTTTTTTTTTTTTTTTTTTTACTTTATACCTGAATAAGAAGTAAAACGACATTTATTAACATTCATTAAAGCTTTTCTAAGGTAAGAAAATAATGTTCATGATTTAAATAAAGTTCACACATTGTTTATCTATTATTATGGACTCCAAATAGTTAACATATTTTTAAATGTTTAATGATTTTATAAAATAAGATGCTGATCAGTATTTAAGGGAAAACTTGAGTTACCTTGAGTGACATCAAGAAACTCCTTCGCTTTGCATCTTGTTTGTGTGGCTGCTCTGATTTTCCTAAAGTATTCGGAACATATGCAGAGGTTAGTTTCTTGTTTTGTTTTGTTCTGGAGGAAGTTCTCTCATTTTCATGTGATGGGCTGAAGTTTTTTTACTCAGTTGAAGGTCCGGCCACATGTCCAGCAGCTTCAGCCCAGCACTGCTCATCAATAATGGACATGTCACTTCGAACCTTTATTTTTATGTGGATTACAGTTGGATGTCTGTCACAACCTGAAAACTCCGAGACTAATAGTAACCTGCCAGTGCACTGTGATTTTGTTTTCAAAAATGTCTGTCTGGAGTTTGTGGAGGAGTCAAAAACCTTGTTCCAAGCCAGCAGCAGCTGTGAAAAGAAAGGAGGACAACTTCTAAAAGTTATCAACAACTCAGTTAAAATGTACCTGAGCAACATCACCAGAGCAAATAAGATCAGTAACTTCACATGGTGGATTGGAGAAAGGGTGCAAGTTCATCATCAAGGACCTTCACTAAGTGAGTAAAATATAGTTATTTTTAAGTTTATTGTGATAATTTCAGTAAAAATAGTAATTTTCTCATTTATTAAATACCTACTGTATAGATTTGTGCAGAAGAAAACAAAAATAAAAACTTTTTTGGTTTGTTTAATTGACTATAAACCAAATAAATCTAATAAAGCTGGCTTCCTTAGGTAGATAACGTTCACTAACTGGCTTTTTTAATGTGAATGTTTCTGTCCAGTGCCCTGAGACAACTTCTGTTGGGATGTGATGCTCTATAACTAAACTGAAATTCAACTGAATTTAATTAAAGTAGAGAAAATGTAAAATAGAAGAAAGTTATGTTGCATAAGATCATAAAAGTATCTCCTAAACCTAAGAGAGGCTATGACTTTTTTAAGATTTTGGGAGAGTTAAATTGAATTTATTTTGAGTTTTTGGCTTGAGCACAATCTCACTTAAAATAAATTTGGATTCTTTTTGTCTTTTTACGTTGTAAAAGGCATCTCCTTTAGGAATTTTATGAAGTATTATACCAACTAAAACAGGATCATGAGAATTTATTTTACAGACAGACAGACAGACAGACAGATAGACAGACAGATAGATAGATAATATTTGTTAATGCCTTTTAGAATTTGGCCATCTGGTTTAACAAAATATATTAAAGAGAATCACTTTACTGACCCAAAAGCAAACAGTTGTAATACCTAAACTGTGTACAAATACTTTTTTTAAAAACAGAAAATGACAATGTTTCGAGAGATCTCTGTACATACATCAAGTTAAATCCTCTTGGGCTTCTTACGTCAGACTGCAGCGTGAAACGGGGCTTTCTCTGCATCCACAGTATGTATGAAGTCCATATCAATCACTGCTTAAACACCTTCCTTCCTTTTGTCCTCTTGCTTTAATTACACAAAAAATGCAATTGAATTCTTACATTTTCTTTTTTGCTTTGAATTAAAAATGTTTTCCTTGTCTTAGAACCTTTAAAATCTCCATCAAGAACAAAGGTAAGAGCTAAAGTTCACTTTATCAGGAAAACTTTGTAAAACTAAATTGTAACATTTTTGTTTACCTCTTCAGCAACCAGTCATCTCTGGTTATCCAATCAGATCTCGTAAGTTTAACTTCATATAATCCATTTCTTAATGCATAGAAGTTATCAGTCTTAAGATGACTTTGTGTGGCTTATTAAAATCAAAGTAAACCCAAATAATTTGTTTCCAGGGCACAAAAGGGATGTGAATGCTTTAGATTATTATTTAAATGAAATGGCTTCAAATAAAAACAACATTAACGTTTTACTGCAGGTGGGTTAAGCCTCTTTATTTTAAGTCCAGCTACTCTAGATTCACAGTTTAAATGATTGAATTATACACAAAAAAAGTACAAACATAACACTTTTCCTACATCAGAGTTTGCGTGCTCTCTTTTTCTGGTGTAGTCTGCGGCCAAAGTCCTGCGGGAAATGGAGAAGATCCCACAGGAACCAGAAAGTAACCGACGAGTGGGCACCTTTATTTTACTACAATGTTGTTTTTGCATAATTCTGGTCTTTATTGATTATCTCAGCAGGTAATGTGTTAAACGAAGTCTATATTTTATACCCACAGGAGAAGTTTATTGCGGCTTTGCTGAATGGTGCAAAATCATTGACTAAAACTAATGCTTCACAAAACCAGAGCATCATCCCAGACATCATTAGCTGCAGCACTGCCATGATGCGGCTGTCCCTGCAAAATTGTGACATTGCTAGCAACCCAAATCCTGTAGTAAGATCACACACTTCCTCCTCCAAACACACACATGTCTCATTACTGTTCAGTTTTCAAAGTCAAATCTTACTATTTTAATTTTCTCCACAGACTTTGTTTGAGAGATTATTTGAGATTATTCGTGTAGCTTCTCTGCTGACTGGTCTGGAAATTGATCAGACATATGTGACCAGGACACCAACAAGCACCCTCTATATGACAACGTAGGTACATGCTACTTCAATAATTTCACATAAATATGTATTTTAAGTCCACTGTAACTTTTCCGCTCCTCCATCAGAGTCAAACCCAATGGACTCAATAATGCAGTGGTGGGCTCAAAGGAAGATGGGGGGTTTGTGAAGCTCCCATCATATTCATCTCTGCTCTCGACACTTGGAAGTTACAATAGTGTCACCGCACAGGTTGGGATGAACTGTAAACATGCGTTTGTGTCTCATCTGCAACCTTTCTGAAAGAGCTCATTTCATTTTCAGGTGGCCACGTTCCCAAGCAATCCTCACCCCTCTGACGACAACATTTCAGGAAGTGTTTGCAACTTTGTACTTAGTGATGGAAGTGACGAGATTAAAATGGAAAATCTGGCTGAGATGGTTGAGGTACAGCTATAAAGAAATGTAACGTTTATGTTGGCCCGGTTCAGATACAGAACGTGCATTTCATGTAGTTCGTTTAACATTTAAAACCTTACAAGACAAAAAAAGTAAATAAAAAAAAGTTAAAAGAAATGTATTTAATAGGAAGTTGCATAGTTACACAATGCTTTTTTATTAAAAGGCACCTGTATTGAAAGTATTTAATAAATTAAGTAAACGTAAAATTGTATTTAAAACACAAAATTTTTCAGTATTTACTGGGCAAATACTTTTCAGTAGCTTTGCAGTCTGACGTGACATCACTGTAATTATTGCACATATGCATTTATTGTAAAAAATAAAATAAAAATAAAAAAAGTTAAATTTTCACATATTAGTTTACAACAAAGTCCATGCTCAATAATCCAGGTATGCAATTCAACATTTTTCAGTCAGGTCATTTGGACAGTTTCTTTTTTTGCTGAAACATTTCACCTTCCATCCAGAAGGCTTCATCAGTCAAGGAATCACACAACACAAAACTGATTCTTCCTCCAACAGATTACTCCAAAGTGGAACAAACCAGTTATGTTGGTTCTAAGATGGTGTCTTTGGCACATCCCCTCCTCCATTGCCGGCCCTCTTCCTAGTGGACAGTCATGTCAAACTGGTTGAAAACAACAAAGTCCATGCTCAATAATCCAGGAAGGCTTGAACTGATGAAGCCTTCCAGATCGAAGGTGAAACGTTTCAGCACAAAAAAAGAAACTGTCCAGATGACCTGAATGAAAAATGTTGGATATTAGTTTACAGTTAAAATTTTACATTTTTAATCTAAATACACTTTTTAAAAAATAAGAAAACAAAATAGCACATTTCACAGAAGTTAAGTTACGTTTTACCTATCCTTTTTTTTCATTCAACCTTTATTTAGACAGGTAAATCCCATTGAGCCTCGAGGACTCATTTACAAGAGAGACCTGATTTCAACAAAGAATGATGACAACAATGGACAGTTATAAAAAGTCATACAGATTATTATTTTTTACAAATAGGATGACAAAAAAGTAACAAAAACAGCTAGATTCTAAGGCGAATGTAGAAAACCAAAAACAGGAACATGTCTGCATTGGTCCCTGCCAGGAGTCCAACAGATGTTTGAAGTCATTTAGAGAGGTCAAGGTCGAGAGCTTCAGATGTTTTTACAAGATATTCCAGGAAACAGGAGTAGGAGAAGGTCCTTTTGTCTAGTTCAGTCCTCACTGAGGGAACACTGCAGGTAATAATGTCCTGAGAGAACACGCTGTAGCTGCACTCACACAGAGACCTGTAGGCAACATCTACTGTATGTACAACCCAATTCCAAAATGTTGGAATGTTGTCCAGCCAGCCAGCCATCCATTATCTTTTACCCGCTTCTTCCATTTTTGGTCACGGGGGTCGCCAGTGCCCATGTCCAGCAATCACTGTGCGAGGGGCGGGGTACACTCTGGACAGGTCTCCAGTCCATCACAGGGACACATAGAAACAAACGAGACGAACAACCATTCACTCTCTCACTCACTTAGGGACAATTTAGAGTTACCAGTCAGCCTAACATGCATGTTTTTGGTCTGTGGGAGGAAACCGGAGTACCCGGAGAAAACCCACGGAGCACAGAGAGAGCATGTAAACTCCACCCAGAAAAGACCCTGTGTACACAATTCAGTTCCACCACATGTACCACATGGGGTGTGAATGACAAATAAAGAACCTTGAATCCTTTAATCCTTAAAAACAGGTCTGAATCTGTTCTGAACATCCCTGTGTGGACTCAGGATTACTTCTGTTAATCATAGTTTGTTAACACAGTTTGTTGTGCAATCCACGAATGCTGGTTAAAGCTCTATCACGTGGAAAACTGCTCTGTGGCTAGATGAATCAAAATTTGAAATTATTTTGAACACCGTGTTTTCTGTATAAAAGGGTAGAATGGCTATCATGTCTGTTGTCAACATTAAGTTCAAACGTTCTCATCTCTGATGGTATGGGGTGCATTAGTGCTTATGGCCTGGGCAGTTAATATAACTGAAAAGGTCCCATCAACGCAGAAAAGTGTATGCAGGTTTTAGAACAACAAACGCTCCCATCCAGACTGCATTTGTTCAGAGAAGGCCTTGCATATTTCAGCAAGATGCTGAACCACATGATGCAGCCATTTCAACACAACGGCTTTGTAGTAGGAGTCCAGATGATGAATGGTCCTGCCTGCAGTCCAGATGATTCCACCAATTTAAAACCTTTGGGGCATCACAGAACAAAATCAGCAAGGAAGATCCAGGATGCTGAACATCTGCTGGTCTCCTCAGTTTCTGGACATTTACAGACTGTTGTTAAAATAAGAGGGGATGCTACTCAGTAGGAAACTTAGCTCTGTCCAGATTCTTTAAATGTGTTGCTGCATCAAATTCATTTTACACAATATTTCATTTGTTCTTGGGAATGTGGTTGTAATCTAATTTCATTTTAAAATGATCATTGTTTATTTATAGCTTGTCCCAGAAATGAACATCATCTTGAGGATTTTTGCCTGTCTCTGGTTTCCTCAGATATTTTTGAGTCGTCCAAAGTATGCAGAGCTAACGAACAGTACCATTGAGCTGACCACAGACACCAAATCAGTTTCTGCAATTAATGTCTCAGACCCTCAGATGACTGTCTTCTTCAGCATACAGCCCAGTGTCAATGTGTCTCTGGATCTTTTGTTGGCTCACGGGTCACCCCCCAACTCCACGTATTTCAGCAACACGACCACCTTGAGCTACACAGGTACCCAGCAAATGACTACTCTATACAAATAGAGCTCTTTGTGTTTTTGTTTTTTCTTGTAAAATTTAGTTTATATATATTTTATATAATATTAATTTGACTTTTGTTTTCCAGGAGGCTATCGCTGGATGATAACCCCTGAGATGTTTCAGCAGACTCCTGGGGTTTGGTATGTTGACACAAGACTCGTAAATTACACTTTGAAAACAGGAGTGTCGCTGACAATAACCACCTTTATGAGCAAGTGCCTGTACTGGAACACAACACTAGAGACATGGAGAACTGAAGGCTGCATGGTACGTGACATAAAGCATTCTGCATGCATTAAATAAGTGAATCACCTGGTGACGTGTATTTGTCTCAGGTGGGAAAGAAAAGCACTCCAGAGCTTACGCAATGCCTGTGTAACCACCTCACTCTCTTTGGGAGCTCCTTCTTTGTGATGCCCAACTACGTTGACATATCTCGAACAGCAGCGCTCTTCGCCACAGTTAATGAAAACTATGTGGTGTTGGCCCTGCTGTGTGTTTTCTACGGTCTTTACCTCTCCACACTGCTGTGGGCCTGCTATGCTGACCGCCGGGCAAGCTCCAAGGTCAGACGTCTTTATGACCCTTTATGTACTGTCTATAATAATTTAGGTGTAGAGAAATTCACTAAAACTAAGAGAAATTAAACTTCTTGGTTTTACGTTCTAACAAATTCAAATATATATGCTCTGCTTTGTGGTTTCTTATCAGAGGAAGATAACTCAGCTGGAGGACAATCACCCAGGAGCTCAATACAACTACTTGATCGGTGTCCAAACTAGTCATCGTAAAAATGCTGGAACTTCTGCGAATGTAAGGGTTTGCTTTTTATTTTCTTTCATTATTGACTGATTTGATTTTTCATCCTGCTCTTGTCGTAACTTTTACTTCTGTTTCCAAGAACATTTTGATTTGTGCCAAAGAAAAACAAGAACTAAAAAATAATTAGGAAGACTTGTGTAATCAAATTTATACTAGTACAAATACAGCAGTCAAATCATGAAACTGGCAAACTTTATTGCTTTTTGAAAGATAAAATCTCATATTAAACTCCATATTTTTGGGGTAGGCTATGAACTGAATATGTGAAGTGGTAATTATCTGTTGAATTTCAATTTAGCCATTATCAAACTTTCCTTAAACAACTTTTTAAACATTAAATATGTCCTTTCAATGAAAAAATGGAGAGCAAAATATCTGCATAAATAAAGTGCAAAGAAACTTGGCACAAAAGGTTAAAAAAATCTGCTTAGTTGATTGTTTCTTTCTTGTAAGCATGCTTCATGGAATGAAATTACCTGAACGAGTTACCTCTGCTTGTCAGACAGGCCCCCTCCCTCTTTGTTTTCAAATCCCATTTAAAAACTCACTACTATTCAGTAGCTTTCAACACCAGATGATCTGTGTTGTGAACCTGTATGCTCCACACTAGTTAGTCGTCATATTTATTATCTGCATCATTTTTATGTCTATATTCTGATTTACCTCATTTTGTATATTGTTTTGTGTGTTGCCTGTTTTTCTGTCGTACAGCACTTTGGTTGGCCTTGTTGCTGTTTTAAGTGCTCTATAAATACTTTGTAAAATGGTATGGTATGGTATGGGATGAAATTGTATATCACTGGAAAGCCTGTTTATTTCTCGTAAATGATGCCACAACTTCCACTTCACTTCCGGCGAGCAGATGGGCGGCAGCTCCCTCCGGCTTCTCTGCAGTCTTTTATCATCAAACTGACCTGTTTTTCGAACTGGACTAAAATTGGTCCCCCTTCAACCCGTTTTTTCGAACCGGACTAAAGTTGGTCCCCCTTCCAACCAAATTCAGTGTTTAGTGACTCAGAGAGCCGGACGGGACCGTCCAAAAATATATTTTGGTCCAGGACCGGCTGCTCCCACCCCACCTGTCACTCTGAGCGCACCCTGCCGGCCAGGTGACCCCTCGAGCTGGGGAGTTGTCACACGAAGGTCCGGTGTTTTTTCTCTCTCTCTGGACCTCAACAAACTCTCATCTGGACCTTTGTGGTTCTACCTGGTTCCGACAAAAATCGCCGGGTGGTATTTCGCTGGTTTTCTGCTGGACTGGCCCTCGTGGTGTCTTCATAGGTGTGGGGGAAGTGTACCTGTGACCCTCGAACTGGATCAGAACCGAACCGAGGTGGCTGTGGGGAACTTCGACTTTGTCTTCAACAGAGCCGGTCTCAGCTTCAGTGAGCAGCCCTTTACTTTTAACGAGGGACTCTCCACCTCCGTGGAATCGCTGTTTTCACCTGGAGGAGACGCTCCGACACTGCTTTGAAGCGCCGCCGGACTGGGCCGCCGGACAGGAGCAGAACCGGGCCAGGGACATTCTCACCCTCTTCGTCTCTCGTGCTGTGGAGCGCCGGAGCCGGACTGGAGCAGAACCGGACCGAACCAGTGTTGACTTCAGCCTCTCCGGTCAGTCTTGTTTTTCACCGGGGGTGCCTCTCATGCTGTTGGGTGCGGAGGTGTCGTGCAGAGAAGCGGAGAAGTAGCGTGAAGGAGCAGGGCTACGTGGTGCTCGAGAGAAGTTTGGAGTTTGTATCGGAGTTGCTGCAGGCCTCCATCCAAACTCACCTGGATAATAATTAATTTTATTCCTGATCACGCTGTTGGCCCCTGTTGACCTGAAATGAGCTAGGATCATGCCTTTCACTTCAGGAGGATTTTCTGGCAACTCGTTCTGCTATTTGCTGTGAATTATCTGTTTCTGTTTCGGCCTGTTGATTCTGGACCCAGCTTCTGTTTCCCATGGGAGCATCCATCCATCCATCCATCCATCCATCCATCCATCCATCTTCACAGGGGGGCCGGAGCCCCCCTCAGCCCAACTCAAACTGCAGTTGGGCCACCTTGTTGGGTTTGTTTGCCCATTTGAACTGTGACGTTTTATGGTCTGAAACTTTTCTGCATCATTCATATTACTGTCACTATTTTCAGTTCTCGAATTATCTGGAGTCACTGAATCTTGTTAATACACCTGGATCTGCCCATCACTGCAACTTTCACTGTTTTTGGGTTCTGAATGATCACGTCTTCATTAATGTTTTTCATGGTTCGATTATGGGGGCTAATTGTCACACTGTTAACTCCTGTAATTACACATCAGTCACAAAAAAACTCGAGAAAATGTCTGATAATAGTCCAGGGCTAGTTTAACCACCAGTAATTATCTGTTGCCAACATCATAATTTCTCTCGGCCTGCGAAAGACGGTGTGGGTGTACCTTATTATCATCGGGTGACCGTTGAGACAGGACCGCCCCCACTCCAATGTTGGAGGCATCCACTTCCAGGATGAATTGTAGCCTAGGATCAGGATGACAGAGGATCAGGGTGGAAGAGAACAGTCTTTTAAGTTTAGAAAAGGCGAGGTCGGCCTCAAGGTTCCACTTGAAAACTCTAGAAGTAGAGGTGAGCTGAGACAGAGTTGCTGCCACACGGCTGTAGTCCTTAATAAAATGCCTGTAGAATCTGGCAATGTCCAGAAACGTTGCAATTGTTTCCTGGTCTCAGGAACTGGCCAATCCATCACAGCCCGGGTCTTTTCAGGGTCAGTCCTGTAACGGCCCTTTTCAAAAATAAAACCCAGGAAGGAGACAGTGGGCACATGAAACTCGCATTTTTTTGCCTTTTTTTTTTAGCTCAGTTTAAGTGTAGAAACATTGTGAAGTGTTTCAATGAACTTATCATCATCGCTCAATTTTTATTTTTTTTTAAGAAAGAGAAGAAAGAAGAAGAAAAAAATAAAATAAATAAATAAATAAAAAAATAAAAGAGAAATAGATAAAACGAGAGACCACCACGACAAAACAACATGCACAGCACAATGCCACCCACAATATCACCATGAAACATTCGACATGGCACAAGGAATCATCTAGCTTCCACCACTACCCAACCTAGCGTGCATCTGTCAAAGCACGTGAATCCAAACACCCGTGCAAGCACGCCCGCCACCACCAGATTTTTCCAAAAGAATGCCCAATAGTGGATGCGGGGGCCCACAGACCCACCCCCCCAGGACACAATGGCAACATAGGGAGGACCGGAGCCACAGACACACAGCGGCCCCCAGGCCCGGAGCCCCAGGAGTCTTCCAACAGGGAGAACTGCACCACCACCACCATCACCCCCCCCCCCCCCACCCCCAGAGAGGAGCAGAGGAAAGAACCGGGTGACCCCAGCAACCACAATGCAGAGCCTCCAGGAAGCTGCAGCGACGAGCCCACAGGTCCGGCCGGCAACCCATGCCCCCCCCCAGGGAGAGGTGCCCACGGACACCGAGCCCCAAGCCTCGAGGCCATACCACCCCCCAGCAGAGCCCCGACAGAGCCAGGGCACCCAGGCCCCGCCAGGCAGCAACCAGGGCAGACCGACGTACACCCCACCACCCAGCCCAGATGCCGAGAACCACCGATGCACCGGTGGCAAGGGGGCCCCCCGCCAAAGGGGGGCACGACCGGGGGGAGTGGGCCCCACACCAAACATGGGGCCCAAATTGATCCAAGAGAGGGGGGACCACCAAAAACCCAACCTGAGCAACAAGCAGGCACACACAGATAGCCGCCGACCGCATGCACCATCTACCTGACAGCGACCACAGGCCGGCCCCAGCCCAAGGGGCAGAGCAGCAGGGAGCTGCAGCCGAGGAGGGCCGGCTCCCACATCAAGAGCTCTGCACCATAGGCCCGGAGACGCCCCAGCACACCACCCATGCACCCCCCCCACACACACAGCAGCCCCACCGCAAATGCCACACAGGAAGACCAGCCAGTGCCCTGATGAGGCGAAGCCACGCCCCCAACCGCCACCCTACACCACCAATGACCACACATACACTACCATAGCCGACCCCCCACCGAAAGTCGGCAGCCACCCCGGTCAAAGTGCCGGCCATCACAACCAGGAACCTAGATTAAAAGAATCGGAACAGCCCAGGGGGAGCCGAAGCACCGGCCCCATCACCAACCGCCCCCAAGGCCCAAAGCCCACCCACAGCCCAGACCCCAACAATGCGCCCCCCCATCCCCGACCCCTAGTGTCACACGGAGAAAGGAGGTGTTTGTGAAAAAAAAAAATCTATATATGCATAAATAAATTATGAACAGACCCACTTCCTCCTCCTCCCACTCGAATATGGTGTTGATGCATGTTGTTATACAGTGCGTTTAAAATGGGGGGATGAGGTGGCAACCGGCACAGACCCACCTCTTGCCCAGAGAGCAGGTGGCGCCCGATCACCCCTCATCTCCGCCCAGAACCCTAAATGTCTACATGCTACATATGAGAGTGGGCACAGGTCCATCAGGTGGAAATGATTGTACATCCTACCACCTAAATGCGACCATGTGCCCACTCCAGATCCTATATATGCATGTGTTGTGAGAGTGTTATAAGTGAGTGTCTAGGTTGTATATTAAAATTAGGGCCCAGGACCCCACCAGCCACGGAGATGGATGATTCTCCCCGTAGCTCAGTAGTGCACCTGAACCCCAATTTTTTGCATTTTTTGCCTTTAACAAACACCTTATTCTCGTAGAGGCGTTGAAGAACAGTACGAACATGTCTGGTGTGTTCGGCCTCATTAGAGGTGTAGATGAGTATGTCGTCGAGGTAAACAAACACAAAGTCCCCAATAAAGTCTCTCAGTACGTCATTAACAAGGGCTTGGAAGACAGCTGGGGCATTGGTTAATCCAAAGGGCATAACTAGATACTCGAAGTGACCGAGTGGTGTCCTGAAGGCTGTCTTCCACTCGTCACCTTCTCTTATACGAACCAAATGATAAGCATTCCTAAGATCAAGCTTGGAAAATATAGTAGCAGATTGGAGCTGCTCCTGTAGGGAGTCACTTAGCAGCAAAAGGTATTTGTTCTTTACTGTGATGTTATTTAAACCACGATAGTCAATACAGGGTCTCAGGGTTTTGTCATTCTTGGAGACAAAGAAGAACTCTGCCTCCAGAGGAGAAGTGGAAGGGTGTATAATACCCGAGTCTAGAGACTCATTAATATATTTTGTCATACTCTCCCTCTCTGGCCCAGAGAGGTTGTAGAGCCGACTAGTGGGGAGAGGAGCACCCTGCCACAGGTCAATGGCGCAGTCATATGGTCTGTGAGGAGGAAGGGATAAGGCTCTTGTTTTACTAAAAACAGGAGCAAGAGCCTGATAAACAGAGGGAACGTTAGAAAGATCTATTTCCTCACCGGGGGGGGGGGGGGGGTGCTAAGGACTAGAATGAGAAGTGATGGCGGACCGGAGACAATGTTTAAGACATTTATTACTCCAGCCCTCTATACAACCTAGTTCCCAATTAATGTTTGGGTTGTGTTCTCTAAGCCACGGGTAACCGAGAATCAATTGGGTCTAGAGGAGTCGAACACAAAGAAACTAGATGTTTCATGATGGTTGCCAGATTTAATGAGATGGATATGTGTGGTCTTGAAACGAATTTGAGCTAAAGTGTCACCAGTAATACCAGAGACGGACACTGGGGGATCTCTCGGATAGGGAGAGAATATTTGGTTTACTAGAGCAGAACTGATCAAATTCTGTTCAGCGCCAGAATCAATCAAGGCGGAAACAGGCAGCCGTTTTTGACCAAATTGCAAAATAGTGGATAATTCGAGTCGGGCTGGGGGAGAAAGAGCGGAATTACCCACCAGTATCTCCCTTTTTACTGGTGGGCGTTTTCATTTCCCTGCAGTGGACATTTAGCGAGGAAATGGCCTGGATCACCACAATAAATGCAGGAATTAGAATTAATTCATCTCAGTCTTTCCTCAGGAGAGAGACGAGTGTGATTGACCTGCATGGGCTCGGGATCAGGTGATAAAGCAGATTGATATGGTGAAACCGAACGAGGGTGCTTAAACCCGGAAGTACCGGACGTCTGGGATTTGTAGTAGAAAGTTGGTGGCTTGCACAAGTGACACTCACCTAATGACATACTGGGACCAGAAGTGGAGGAGCGATGGGAGTTGTAGTCCTTCTCACGTTGTTTCTCCCAGAAGCGTTCGTCAATGGAGACCGCCAAGTCCACAAGCTCATTGAACCCCTCAGGTTCGTCTCGAGCAGCGATCTGGTCTTTGATAGTTTCAGAAAGGGAATTTAGAAAAGTACTTTGTAAGGCAGACTCGTTCCAAGTTGGCTGGGCAGCTAGGATGCGGAACTTGAGGGCGTAATCTGCAACAGGTTGTCGGCCTTGACGTATCCTAGGAGCCGCTTTATGGCATTGGGTTCCCGCAAGGGACGGTCGAAAATCCTACAAAACTCTTTCAGAAGTGAATCAAAGGAAATGGATTCTAACTCGTGGGAGTGTAAATAAGAATTGGCCCACCTGAGAGGGTCTTCCTTGAGTTGACTGACGAAGTAGGTGATCTTGGAAAAACTTGTAGCATAGATATCCTGATGCATGCTCAATAGTCCAGGTATTTAAGAGACTGAGCTGAAAACAGCACCTCAGACTGAGGAAGTCTCTTGGATGAGAGACGAATGTTTCTATATTTTTTTGCTTTGTTTTGTTTTTTGGGTTTTTTTTGAATGTCCAGAGGACCAGATTGAACTTTTTTGGATTGTAGCATAGAGTTGAGGAGCTTCCTTGAATACAAGCTTACATTGGAGGAGAAATCCTCCGCAGTGGTCGGGGTCTCCTGAGAAATATTCTGACGGTTTTATTATCACCTGTTGGGATGAGGTGTCGGGGACACGTCCCGTTCTGGGGGAGCTTGACGTCGGAGGAACGGAAGAAACTGCAGAAGGAGGAGAGGCGAGTTTTTGATTAATCGAGAAGACCATACCTCCTGACTCTTGCATGTTCTTCTGAAAAGTTAACTGCTGATCGAGGACTCGTTGGAGCATCTCTTCCAATTTGTCTATGTGCTCCACCTGGGAAGGAGAAGTCTGCTCGTCCATGGTCTAGTTCTGGGAATTGTTTGGCCGGAGCATTTCTGTTACGATTCGAGGAACCCAGAGTGGTACGAGACCATGAAAACGAGACAAGACTCAGGAGTACAAATTGACAGTGTTTATTATTTACAGTGCAAAGGATGACCAGCTGGGACCCTGAGAAAGAAGGAGAAGGTCAGAGGTTTCTGGCTGGGTAAAATGAGGAGATGATGTTAATCCAGTGAATCTGTCTTACAGTCCAGAGGATGGTCAAAGGGTGACTAAGGTGAATTCCAGACGAGAAGGCAAGGAGGCGTGTGACTGGAAGGCAATGCATGAGAGACCGAGAAAGGAGCAAAGGGGAACCAAGGCACGGTGGGGACCAAGGCGCAGAACCAGAGGAAGACCAAGGCATGACGTGGACCAAGGCACGGAACCAGAGGAAGACCAAGGCATGAGGGGATCCACGGAGACAGGTAAGCTGTAACCACAGGAAAAGGTTTTAGTTTAAAGCAAGAGAGTTAAACATAGGCCAGAGACAAAGTGAACCATCAGTGGCAAATGCTCCGGCGACGAGTAACATCTAGCTGCAGCCTTAAGTAGTCAGGAGCCTCATCAAGATGACGATCTTCTGGTGTGCTGATTGGCAGCCATCTTGCAGAGGAAAAAGCTGCAGCAGGTGATATCACAGTTGAGGTGTGAATTGACAATCAACATATGTATGTTTATTTTATCTCACTCAGCCTCATAACCTGAACCCCTCACACACTGCTCTTTGAATTGAGAAAGCTCCTCGGATGAGGATCGAAATGTCTTCTGTTACAAATAAAGTCCAGTTGTTTTTGTTTTGAACATTTTTTTTAATTTATCATGTCCTGGATAACTGAGAATCTTCACCAGTATATTGCTAAGTATTTTGGGAAGGATACCCTAGGAACAGTGCGGGAGTTTGAGAACATGTCAAGGAAGTTTGCAGACTACAGGAACCATCTTCATTTCAGTCTGAGATGCAGACAAGAAAAACTCACTCCCAGCAGTTTAAAACTGAACTCCACGATCAAAGGACACAGAGCAGAAGGAATACTCCTGAAAGCTCAAAACAAGCTGCTCAGTGAGAGAATAATGCCCCTTTTGCACTGCCCCTAATAAGCCCCAATTCTGGGCAGCCCGCCACAGAAATAACCCTTTTGCACCAGCACTTTAGCTAGTATTTTTAGCAGATTTGAGGCTGATTCAGGACCTCTTTTTGTCCCTGCTTCTCTGGTGGGACTGAGTGAGCTCAGCTGAGCTGGGTCTGGACCGAAACATGAATGCGGGACTCTGATTGGTCAGGGGGAGGAGTCACTTGATCTCAGAAACTTTTCACTGAGCCGCCATTTGCAATTTCTCTGGATGCAGAGCAGTGGCTGGATCTATTTTTAAGATTTTAAAAACAATAATTGTAGCGACTTCGATTCTTAACAAGTCACTGCCGGCTGAGTAGAGTTTGCTCTGTGACGCGTCTCCATTAATCCATGCTGAGTCCACCTTGTATTTTGTGTATTTATTAAAACTAACACAATTACTTTTGCATCCAGCAAACAGTGTCTGTATTAATTTACATGTTGGTCAGTTTGACTGACAAAGATATTGATCAAAAATTATGTTTCTAAATTGTTCCCCAGTGACGGTCAACAGAAAAGTTTGCCAGAGACCCTACTAACCCTGGTCCAATTACTCAGATCAGCTAAGAAATATGTGACCACGCCCCTCATGCACGCCCCTGCAGTGCTGGAAAATCTAAACACCTGTGCCACCATAAACAACACAACACCTAACAGTCATTTTGGCTCTTACAATTCCGGCCCCTAATTATTATTAATCAAAATATAATAATTATAAAATATTCAACTTTCACAACTTCTGCAATTTCATAAACAATTTCAATCATCCTTTAGTGCTACCATTATCAGTATTGTTATCTACAACAACACATGGTGAATCTGTTAAGTTATTAGTCCAAAGATACAAAACTTGCAAGTCTAGTCATGTGAAGACAACAAAGTCAGTCCAGTCTGTCAAATGTTCTCTGTCTGCTGTAAAAGACAGACTTTACTTATGGGTCTATTCAGGTACCCAGTCTTTGTCTTGATCTGAAGATGACGAACAAATCCCTTTTTGTCTTGAATGGTCTCTTCAACCTTTCCAGTTATCCAGGAGTTCAGTGGTGCTGAATCATCAACGATGATCACAATGTCTCCTGGCATGAAGTTGCGTTTTAGGTTGCACCATTTGATGAGATTTCTTTCACTTCATCAGGATTCTGAGGCCACTCCTCTTGTGGCAGCAGAAGAAATGGAGGCCCACACAACCAAGTTTCTTTGTTTTTCAGAAAGGATTCAACTGTTAAACCTCGAGAAGCCATATCTGCTGGATTGCTAGCTGTGTCAACATATCTCCATTGTAAAGCATTTGAATTTTTGGAAATTTCAGAAACTTTTTTGGCGACAAAAGTGCGAAACCTTGTCGTTTCATTGTTGATGTATTTCAGCACAGATGTGCTATCAGTCCAAAATACTGAATTTGTCAGTTCCACCTGGAGCTCCTTCTTCCACATTACATCCATTCTGCTTGCTACAGTAGCAGCAGTTAACTCCATTCGAGGAATTGTAATTGGTTTTAAAGGAGCAACACTTGCCTTTCCCATCACAAAAGCACAGTGTGCCTGATCCAGTTCATCCTTTAGCAACAAATAAGTTACTGTTCCATAGCCATTCTCAGATGCGTCTGCAAAATGATGCAACTGAGCAGCTTTCATGGCTCCAAAACCATTTGGTTTAAAGCAACGATTGACCTTGTAGTCCTCCAGCTTATGGAGATCATGCATCCAAATAGTCCATTCCAGAATGAGTGCATCAGGTAATGCATCATCCCATCCAATCTTTCTTCTACACAAATTTTGCAGAATCTTCTTGGCGATCAAAATTACTGGTGCCACGATTCCCAAGGGGTTATAAACAGAGCTGACTGCAGAGAGGATCCCACGTCTTGTCAGGGGTCGATCTTTTAAAACAATTTTGAACTTGAAAACGTCAGACTCAACACACCATTGAACACCCAAAACTCTTTCCACTGGAAGCTCATCATTGTTTAAGTCTAGATCCTTTATTTCCTTTGCTCGGTTAGGTTCAGGTATTGCGGCCAACACATTACGACTGTTACTTATCCACTTGTTCAGTAGAAAGCCTCCTTTCAAGCATATTGCACAAAGTTCTTGATAGAGAGCTATTGCATCCTCTTCTGAAGCTGCTGAGACAAGGCAGTCATCAACATAGAAGTTATTCAAAATTGTATATATTGCTTGAAGGCTAAACTTTTGTCTATGATCTTCAGCACATTTCCTTAGTGCAAAATTTGCACAACTGGGAGAAGATGATGCTCCAAACACGTGCACTGTCATCCTATATTCTGCCATGTTTTGAGTATATTTTCCATCAGGCCACCAGAGGAACCTCAAAATCAATCAACCTTTATTTATACAGGTAAATCCCATTGAGCCTCGAGGACTCATTTACAAGAGAGACCTGATTTCAACAAAGAAAGATGACAACAATGGACAACAGCAACAATAAACAGTTATAAAAAAGCATACTACAGTTTTTTTTTAACAAATAGGATGGCTAAAAGGAAAAAGTAACAAAACAAAAAACAGTTAGATTCCAAGACAAATGTAGAAAACTAAAAACAGGAACATGTCTGCATTGGACCCTGCCAGGTGTCCAACAGATTCTTAAAGACACTTAGAGAGGTCAAGGTCGAGAGCTTCAAATCTTTTTGTAAGATATTCCAGGAAACAGGAGCGGAATAGGAGAAGGCCCTTTTGCCTAGTTCAGTCTTCATTGAGGGAACACTGCAGGTAATAATGTCCTGAGAGCGCACTCCGTAGCACTCCGTAAAAAATCTCGATCCTCTTCTGGTATTTTAACCTGGTGAAACATTGCTTCAATATCTGCAGCATTGACAATGTGTTCTTTACGAAATCTAGTCAAAACTCCAATCAATGTGCTGGTTAAGTCAGGACCTTGTGAAAGTTTACTATTCAGTGACACTCCTTGGTACTTGGCTCCACAGTCAAACACCACTCAAAGTTTTTTCTTTTGTGGATGGAGAACACCATGGTGTGGTAAATACCATTTCCTGCCATCATTGCACTCCAGGTTGTCATCTGGTACTCTTTCAGCATAGCCTTTAGAGATTATAGCTGACATGAAGTTGTTATAGTCCTGAATAAAAGAAGAGTTTTTCACAAATTTTTTCTTTAGATTCTGGAGGCGTTGTTCAACAACACTTTTATTATCTGGCATGCAGACCTTTGACTCTTTAAATGGGAGTCCAATGTAATAATGACTGTCATGTAGCCTGACAGAATTGGTTACTTTATCCAAGAACTGTTGATCTTCCTTAGAACGTTCCTTTTCGTATCTGGCACATTCTGGAAAATCAGTTTTAAACTGCTGATTCCAAAGCTCATCAAGTTTCACCACAGATATTCTGTTGACGGTTATTTGTGGCTGCACTTGAGCTTCAGTTGGAGTCTCACCCAAAGGTCCATTAACTGTCCAACCAAGCATTGTTTTAACAGCGTATGGTCCATCTGCAACACTTCTAATGACATCCAGTGGTTCCAAGGCCTTTGGTACATTTGAATCAATTAACAAATCAATCTCAGCATCAATTTCAGGTAGATGCAAAGACTTCAAATATGGCCATTGAATTATATCATTCTGGTGGGGAATGTTTCCTTTATGCACGAGCATAATGTTCTGGGTGTAAAGAATGGGAAGATTACAAAATTCATTGCCATCTAGACTGGCAACTTCTAAATTTGAAACAACATCAGTTTCAACAACTCTTTTCTGTCCCATAGTTCTCAGTAAAATATTGTCTCTCCTTCCTTGAATGTTCAGTTTATTCATCAGCCTCACTGTGCAAAACGATGCAGTACTACCTGGGTCAAGAAAAGCATAGGTATATAAAGTTGCATTTCCTTTCTTGGCTTTAACTTTCACAGGCACTATTGATAATTTTGATTCATCTTCACCGGCCCCAGTAAGAGCACTTGTCTGAATAGTGGCTACTGGACCATGTTCCTTTGTTTCCTTTTGTTCTTTATTCATATTCTTCTTTTCATAAGTGTGTAACATTTGGGGATGTTTGAAACCACATATCTTGCAGCTGAGGCATTTTCTGCAGTCTTTACTAATGTGTCCTTTACATAGACATCCAAAACAGACACCATTTTCTTTTAGAAAAACAATTTTGTCTTTATGCGTCTTTCTTTCCAACTCTTGACACTTTTCTAAGGAATGTTCTCCTCTGCAAAACAAACAACTCCTCATTTCTGTGGCATTTTCCTTTTCGTTAACGTTTTCATTTCCACTTTCAGCTGCAGTCACAGAAGTAGCAAAAGAACTTTCCTTGACTCTTGAGTGAACTTGTGACTTAAGATTTCTTGCGTCTTTGCTTACTGTATGGATTTCTTTAATGTCCCCATACACTGGATCAGATGCAATTTTCACTTGTTTCTCCAGAAAAATCACCATATTCTTAAATGTAGCTCGTCGATTATATTTCTCATGAAAATCAAAGACTGTTGTTCTCCACTTCTCTCTCAGACGATAGGGTAACTTTTTTGTTATGGCAAGCATATTGGTAGGCGTTTCAAGCTCCTGCATGTAACTGATCCAAAAAAGTTCAATCTGGTCCTCTGGACATTCAAAAAAACAAAAGCAAAACAAAGCAAAAAAATCTAGAAACGTTTCATCTCTCATCCAAGAGGCTTCCTCAGTCTGAGGTGCTGTTTTCAGCTCAGTCTCTTAAATAGCACCTTCTTAGAGTGGATCAACCAGTTTTCTGCTGACAACCAAAACCAGCTGATCACATGCTCAAGAAGGACCATCAGCCTAACAATGGGTCATTAGCACACTGATGGCTGTTTACTACTCAGTGTGCTAATGACTAAACAGGGCTGGTGTGAATGCACCCTGAATGCACCCTTCATCTCACAGCCCCCTTCCCCCACCTCCATCTTGTCCCTCTCAACTCTTCAGGTGAGGAATGAGCTGCGAAAGATCAAGGTGCGTAAAGCTGCAGGTCCAGATGGAATCAGCTCCAGGCTCCTGAGGTGCTGCTCAGATCAGCTGTGTGGCATCATGGAATTTATGTTCAATCTGAGCCTGAAGCTGGAGAAAGTACCACAACTGTGGAAGACCTCCTGTGTGGTACCGGTACAAAAAACCAATCATCCAAAGGACCTCAGTAACTACAGGCCGGTGGCTCTGACCTCACATTTGATGAAGACACTCGAGAGGCTGGTCCTCAACCATTTGCGCCCCCTTGTGAGGTCTTCGTTGGATGAGTTGCAGTTTGTCTACCAGCCTGGCATCAGGATGGATGATGCCATCATCTACTTCAGGCACCAAGCTCTGACCCACCTGGAGAAACCTGGAAGCACCGTGAAGATCATGTTCTTTGATTTCTCCAGTGCTTTCAACACCATCCAGCCAGGACTTCTGCGGGACAAACTGGAGTTATCAGGAGTGGATCACCACATGTCCCAGTGGATACTGGATTACCTCACTTGACGCCCACAGTATGTGAGGGCACAGGGCTGTGTCTCTGACAGGCTGGTCTGCAGTACAGGGGTCCAACAGGGAACTGTGCTGGCACCGTTCATCTTCACTCTCTACACTGCAGACTTCACCATCAACTCTCCATACTGCCATCTGCAAAAGTTATATGATGACTCTGCCACAGTTGGCCTCATCACAGATGAGGACGACTCAGAGTACAGACAGTGGACTCAAGACTTTGTGGACTGGTGCCAGCAGAACCACCTCCTGAACTAAGGAGCTGTTGGTGGATTTCCGCAGGTACAGACCCACCTCACTGACCCCAGTGAACATACAGGGAGTGGACATCAAGATTGTGGACTCTAATAAGTACCTGAGTGTTCACCTGAACCATAAATTGGACTGGTCTCACAACACATATGCAGTTTACAGAAAGGGTCAGAGCAGACTACCTGCTGAGGAGACTGAGGTCTTTTGGAGTGCAGGCGGTGCTCCTGAAGACCTTCTTTGACTCGGTAGTAGCATCAGCCATCTTCTATGGTGTTGTGTGTTGGAGCAGCAGCTCATCATCAACAGAGAAGAAGCAGCTAGATAAGATCATCAAGAAGACCAGCTCGGTGCTTGGATGTCCCCTCGACCCAGTGCAGGTGGTGGGAGACAGAAGGACTCTAGCTAAAATAACATCATTGCTGGACAATGTCTCCTACTCCATGAATCTGTTGCTGAACTGGAGAGCTCGTTCAGTGACAGATTCCTGCATCCTAAATGTACAAAGGAGCATTACCGCAGGTCCTTCCTCCCAGCAGCTGTTAGACTCTACAACCATCACTGCTCCCAACAAACTCTATAAGGATTAAATACATGCTGACCTCTGCTGAAACGCACACTCTGCCTATAATACTGTACTGTAAATAGTCTGCCATTCTCAATATTCCAACACATATTGAACATTATTATTGATATTGTTTATCTTATTTCTTTATATATTGTTTTTAACATTTAGGAACTTTTGTGTGAAATCTTTTTATCTGTTACTGCTGTTACACTTGAATTTCCCATCCGTGGGACAATAAAGACTGTTTCTACTCTATTCTATTCAAATCACAGCAAAGTTGTCTCAGGGCACTTTACAGGAACATTCACATAAAAGCCAATTAGTAAAGTTCTCTATATAAAAAATCCAGCAGACAAGTTGAATCTTGGCTTCGTTGCAGTCTCCCATCCTGAGCAAGCACAGTGGCAACAGTGGAAAGGAAAAACTCCCTTTAACAGGAAGAAACCTCCAGCAGAACCAGCTCAGGACAAGCGGCCATCTGCTTTGACCGGCTGGTTGAGAGGACAGGAAGGAGAGACAGACGAACACAGAATGGTAGGTCCAGATATAGGTCCAGGTCCAGATATAGGTCCAAGTGTACCTGAAAGACAAAAAAACATGTTAGGATAGACAAAATAATTACAAATACAAAACAGGTTGAGCAGAGTAAGTAAAGACAGTAGCAGAGTGAAAATTGTGGTCAGTTTGTCCTCCAGCAGTCTAAGCCTATAGCAGCATAACTAAGGGACAGCTCAGGAAACCCAAGCTGACCCTAACTATAGGATTTATTACAAAGGAAAGTCTTAAAACTGGACAAAGTGTCAGCCTCACGGACAGAAACTGGAAGTTGGTTCCACAGGAGAGGAGCCTGATAACTGAAAGATGTGCCTCCCATTTTGCTGCTGGAAACTCTAGGAACCACAAGTAGACCTGCAGCCTGAGAACAAAGTGCTTTGTTAGTAAAATATAGAACAATAAGATCTGTAATATAAGATGGAGCTAGGTGGTTGAGAGCTTTGTAGGTTAGAAGTAAGATTTTGAATTCTATTCTGGATTTGACAGGGAGCCAATGGAGAGAAGCTAAAACTGGAGAGATATGATCTCTCCCAGTAACTCCAGTTAAGGGTGCATTCACACCAGCCCTGTTTAGTCCGCTTTAATCGAACTCTAGCTCATTTTCCTAGAAAGTCCGGTTCGTTTGGGGAGGTGTGAACGCTCCATCGAACTCTGTCACAAAACAAAAAGGCCAACTCTGGCCCGGGTTAAAACCTAGGTGCGGTTTGAGTACAGTTTGAATGTAAACACACCGGGCCCCGCTCCACAAGCAAGAAGGATCTGGAAAAACTAAAATGAGCTCAGGAGAGGACAGATGATAAATCATTGACATAACTTCATAAACATGAAATTAACAAAATATAAAAATGAACAAATACATTAAAACATGGCAACATACGAAGACTTAGAGTTTAAAATATACAATGTTGAAGATGAGATTGATACAAATATATTCCCTGCAATAAAAGACTGTGAATATTACAATGAAGAACAGTTTAATGACATCAATATAACAAATGGAGGTCTCTCTATTATTCACTGTAATAGTAGAAGTTTAAATGCAAATATATCCAAAATAACACATTATTTAAAACAGCTAAACAGAACCTTTACAATAATAGCACTGTCAGAAACATGGCTCAACGATGAAAACACAACTAATGTTCACATGGAAGGTATGAATTATATCATGTGAACAGAAGCAACAAAAGAGGTGGTGGAGTGGCTCTATTTGTTAAAAATGAAATAAAATGTAAATTAATTAATGAAATGTCAATAATTGTTGATAATATCATGGAAATAATAACAAAAGAAATAATGAATAAGAATGATAAAAACATATTGATAAGTTGTGTATATCGATCTCCAGGATCAAATATAGAAATATTCACTGATAAAATCGTACAACTATTGGACAAGAGTTTTAATAAAACATTTTTTTGTGTGGAGACTTTAATATTGACCTGGGAAATAAAACAGATTCAAATAACATCAGTACATTTACAAATTCATTGTATAGTTTAAATCTTTATCCGTTAATATCAAAACCAACAAGAATTACAACTCATAGTGCTACAATAATCGATAATATTTTCACAAATTTAACAAATGGGGACGTGATGGGAGGTATTTTAACGAGTGATTTGAGTGATCATTTACCAGTTTTCATGATTTATAAAAATGATCAAAGCATTACAAAAGAAATTACAATTAAGGAAAAAACAATAAACACATCAAAAAAATAAGAAGTATAAAAATAAATTAGTAGCTATTATAAGGAAACACAAGAAGGAATATTATAGTGATTTATTAAATAAAAGTAATGGTGATATGAAAGCAACATGGCGAGTAATAAATAGTGTTCTGAAAAGTCATAAAGCAAAAACAGGTATTTCACAATATTTTTTGAAGGAGGACAATGAAATCCATGATGAAAATAAAATTGTAAATGGATTTAATCATTATTTTGTGAACGTTGGATCAAGCCTTGCAGCTAAAATACCAAAAGTAGACAATAATGTGAACCATTCAGTTATAAGTTGTGACAACAGTATTTTTCTTAATGGAACTGACAAAGAAGAAATAATGAATGTAGTAAAAAATCTTACAGATAAGAGATCAAAAGACTGGGTGGACATGGATATGATGTTTGTAAAGGACATAATGAGTTATGTTATCGAGCCGTTTACATATATTTGTAATTTATCATTTTCAAAAGGAATATTTCCAGACAATATGAAAGTAGCTAAGGTAGTTCCTCTCTTTAAAAATGGTGATAAATGTGTGTTCAATAATTATAGACCAATATCCTTATTACCACAGTTCTCAAAAATTCTAGAAAAACTATTTGTGACCAGGTTAGATAAATTTATTACTAAACAAAACATTCTAAGTAGCAGTCAGTATGGGTTTAGAGCAAAAAACTACATCAATGGCTCTCATGGAATTAATAGAACAAATAACTACTGCTGTCGATATAAAACAGTATTGTGTTAGTATTTTTGTTGATTTAAAAAAAGCATTCGATACTATTGACCACACTATTCTCCTTGGAAAATTAAATAAATATGGTATAAGAGGACCAGCATTACACTGGGTATCTAGCTATTTAAAAGATAGGAAACAGTTTGTACAAATAAATGGTGTAAGATCTGACCTGTGCAATATCACTTGTGGAGTTCCTCAAGGCTCTGTACTTGGACCAAAGTTATTTATTTTATATGTGAATGACTTAGTGAATGTATCAGGACTCCTCAAATGTGTCCTTTTTGCAGATGACACCACATTTTTCTGTTTGGGTAAAGATGTAAAACGGATGTTGGAACTGATGAAGACAGAATTTGATAAAATACAAACTTGGTTTAAACTTAATAAATTATCATTAAATTTAGATCAAACTAAATACATGATATTTAGTAACAAAAAGAGAACTGTTGATGATCCATTTAGAATTGAGGGTGTTGAGATTTGTAGAGTTAATGAGATGAAATTTTTGGGTGTAATCATTGATGAACAGCTAACATGGAAAAATCACATCAATTCTGTAAGAACAAAAATATTTAAATCTATTGCAGTACTATACAAAGTCAGGGAATTATTAAATGATAAAGCTCTGTACATGTTGTATAACACAATCATTGTTCCACATTTAATCTATTGCATTGATGTTTGGGGGAAAGCGTGTAAAACATTTACAAAACCTATTTTTATTTTACAGAAAAGAGCTGTAAGAATTATCACCAGAAAGCATTACAGTCACCCATCAAGCACATTATTTTATCAACTGAAGTTATTGAAGTTCCATGATTTGGTAGATTACAGTATTTTATCAGTTATGTATAGGGCTCAAAATAACACATTACCATTAAATATAGACTGAGGAACAGCTTCTACCCTGAGGCTGTTAGACTCATGAATCTCTAACTAGAATAATCACTGTGAAAAAACATATCATGTTGCTGCTGATCTGTTTCATGTTGCTGCTGATCTGTTTCAATGTTGATGTGTTCATGCGTGCACATCTGCTCACAGACTCATGTTCATGTTTGTGCTGATGTTCAATGTTTTATGTTATGAGTGCTTAGTGTATATTTAGTTGATGTTTTTCTTAGTTCATATCTTAGATGTTATTACTGTTTTTCTTAGACATTTTATTGTTGGATGTAACTGGGACCCTGTGTACATAATTTCGCTCCACCACATGTACCACATGAGGTGCGATGACAATAAAGAAACTCTGACTCTGACTCTGACTCTCTGAAATATCCAAAGAAATTTTGTTAAAAGGCAAAGTTGTTATAATCTTAAGAGGATAGAGATATTTGTCAAACCAAAATTCAGAACTAGTCTGAAGGGAATGCAAACGCACCAGCTCAAATGTAACAAAATGTCATGAATATTGGTCCCCAACCAAACCGAGTCTACCGGACCATCAGCTGTGAAAACAACCTAAGACTCTGGCAGCAGCATTTTGGATCAACGGAAGATGTTTTAAAGAAGTATTTGGACACCCAGATAATAAACCATTGCAATAGTTCAGTCTAGACGTGACAAATGCATGGACCAGTTTTTCTGCATCATCTTTAGATCAGATGTTTCTAATTTTAGTGATATTACGCAGGTGGAAGAAGGTGGTTCTAGTAGTGTCTCACGGCACTTTACAGAAACATTCACATACATAAAAGCCAATTAGTAAAGTTCTCTATCTAAGGAATCCAGCAGACAAGTTGAATCTTGGCTTCGTTGCAGTCTCCCATCCTGAGCAAGCACAGTGGCAACAGTGGAAAGAAAAACTCCCTTCAAACAGGAAGTGTATTATGAAATTAACAGGGGTCGTGAACGATCGGCACCAGATATTCAGACAAGAGGAAAAATGAGACACAAGGAGACTGTTACTGCTAGGAATAATAGTGTCATTTATTAACCTGCCACAGAAAACAGCCAAGCAAAAACATGTACACTCGTACACTCTTAACACACAAATTGATATGAGGGCCTCTCACCGTGACACGTGGCCGGGAAGTCGTTTCGACCCAGGTAAAGAGGAATCACATCAAAACTGCGCCGGGCACTCACACGTTAGTCCACAGCAGACTTCCAAAATTCCCTTGCCTGTCACACCTCCTTTATACCTCTCCCTGACCGGATCGCATGAGAGCAGTGAAAAACAAGTTTGATGGTTGTCAGGAGGACAGATTTAATTAAAACATGTTTTTCCATCATCAAAGCAGTCTGTGCAACAGAGCGATGGCTTCATAAAAACATGTCCTTCAAACCCTGGGTCACCGTAACCTTAAGATGGGCCAGGTCTTCTGGTTAGAGCATCCCCCAGAGGACTTTAATTACTCCAAAACACATCTGCAGCACAGGCCTGATTTTGGGCAGATAAGCTGCATCAAAAGTGAGTATAAGTATTAATTGACATAAAAGCATCAAAATAATCATTCCTATATCAGGAAGAAACCTCCAGCAAAACCAGGCTCAGGACAAGAGACCATCTGCTTTGACCGGCTGGTTGAGAGGACAGGAAGGAGAGACAGATGAACACAGAATGGTAGGTCCAGGTATAGGTCCAGGTGTATCTGAAAGACAAAAAAAAAAAAAAACAACACATGTTAAGGATGTTAAGGACTCCCAAGGGAATGGATGAATGGCTTATTTTAAGTTTCACAAAAATAAAAGCTTTGACTTAAATCCTGGTGTGCTACTACATCATTAAGCCATTAACCATGCATTTGGATATCCATATTCTGTGGCATAAGTCAGGGGGTGCTGCATCACCCTCTGCACCCCCACTTCCCACAGCATTGTTGCTATTTTATTGGTATCTGTGCTGTCCTGCAGGTCACAGTGAAGCTGGTTGGCTCAGATGGGGAGAGCACCATACACAACCTCACTGATTCTGACAAGCCCGTGTTTGAGAGAGGATCTTTTGATATGTTCCTGCTGGCTACACCTTTCCCACTGGGTGACCTGCGAAATCTTCGTCTGCAGCACGACAACTCAGGCGGGAACCCTTCATGGTAAAAAAAAGACAGTTCTTTAAACAAGAACCCCTCATGGTACCATTTGCATGTTTTATACATTAACTTGTCCTACCAAAAGGTACGTCAGCAAAGTTATCGTGCAAGATCTTCAAAGTCGACACGTCTGGCACTTTTTCTGTAACTGCTGGCTGAGTGCTGACCAAGGAGATGGCATAACCAAGAAAATCTTCAACGCTGCAAAAAGAAATGAGATCGCCAGCTTCAGGTCAGAATTTTTTATTCCGAAAAAAAAAAACATAAAGAAGAATTGTAACATCTCAGCTTTTTAATAGCTTTGTGTTCAATTATTTTTTTCTCTCAGGAACATTTTCCAAAGCCGAACATCAACTGGTTTCAGAGATGAACACATCTGGGTCTCCATCGTGGATCCTCCGTCTCGGAGCCCCTTCACACGTGCACAGAGGGTCTCCTGCTGCATGTGCCTGCTCCTCTGCACCATGGCCATCAACATCGCCTTCTGGAATATTCCTGCAGATGCAAGCTCACCTGTGCTCTTTTCTTTAGGTGACTGCAGGGTGAACTTTGTGAACTTCTTGTGCTTTTTGTTTCTTTAGATGACCAGGCTTGTGGAACCGTTTTCCAAATTTGTTTGTTTGTTTTTGTCCAGGCTCAATAGAGCTCACTTGGCAAGACATCATGGTGGGGGTTCAGTGTGGTCTCCTCATGTTCCCAATCAACATCCTCATTATCACCATCTTCCGAAAGATACGACCTCGAGTAGTTTCCAAATCCAAAAAAGACAGCACCGAGGAAACCTTCAAACCCACTGCAGTTACCATGCCAACTGTTCTCAAGGTGTTTTGTTTTGTTATTGTTTATACTTTCGTACACATTTAAGAATTAGTGAATTCCAAACTATTTGGCTTTATTTCTAAATGTGATGTTTTTCTTCCTGCAGGAAACAGAGACGGTGATTTCTCTGTTGAGCACAAATCCAAAAAACAATCTGTTAGAGATGCCTCCGCTGGAGTCCTCCTCTGACCTCCTCCCTGCTTTGGACAGAATCCACATGTATATCCAACTAATGCAAGGTACCATAGGCTTTTATTTTCTCTACTTTAGTTTAATAAAAGGTTTAAAATAAACTCTAACAAACTGGCTTTTAGGGCAGCACGGTGGCACAACTGGTAGAGCTGCTGCCTCTCAGCGAGCAGGTCCTTGGTTCAAACCCCGGTCCAGGGGCCTTCCTGGGTGGAGTTTGCATGTTCTCTCCGTGCATGCGTGGGTTTTCTCCGGGTGCTCCGGTTTCCTCCCACAGACCAAAAACATGCATGTTAGACTGATTGGTAACTCTAAATTGTCCCTAGGTGTGAGTGAGAGAGTGAATGGTTGTTTGTCTCGTTTGTCTCTATGTGGCCCTGTGATGGACTTGTGACCAGTTCAGGGTGTCCCCCGCCCCTCGCACAGTGATTGCTGGACATGGGCACCGGCGACCCCCGTGACCCAAAACGGAAGAAGCTGGTAAAGATAATGGATGGATGGAAACTGGCTTTTACTTTAACAAGGCAAGCAACCACGATTAACACAAACAAGGAAAGAAAAAACATTTAGGAACAAAAGTTTATCAGAGACAATACCAGTCAAACTGAGTACAAATGTGTGTGTGTGAGTGCGCGCGCGCTTCTCTTATCTTTTTTTTTTTGGTTTTCTGTTAAGTTATAGATGTATGATGAATAAACTACTTTCTGAGAGTTGTGTTATTCTTTCACGGTTTCATGAGATATTTTGCTAACAGACAGACAGGGTTGATGCCAACAGTTAATGTCAAGGCTTTCAGCAAAGATGTTGAACTCCTATGTGTTGAGGCTGATGCTCAGCTACTACCACACCAGGTTTGAGCTCAATAGCTGTAAAACATGTCAGATGGTGATAATTTTACCAGGCTTCTCTTTTAAATACAGATTGTTTTTCCCACTTGTAGCACATTATATAAATGACATTTGAACTGCTCTCCAGCTATAGTAGCTGCACTGTTCTGCTTTGTGCAGTGGTATGAAAATGTAATAACTCCTGCTGTAAACCTGCGACAGGTGAGAGTGAGAGCAACAACCACTGGGTCTACTGCAGCAAGTTCATCCTGGCCGGTCTCTGTCACCTCCTGATGAGTCTGGAGAAACTGGATGGCAGGAACTTCGTGAGTCCAGCTGAGTACCAGCAGATCCTCAGCCTCACCAGCCTGATGGTCCGCAAAGCCGAGATGGTCCTCAGCAGCCACCTGGCCAACTGGTCGGCCACCTTACTCTTATTCACAGACACATTGATTTAGATGTTCTTTTTAAATTTTCTGTCATTCCTCTTCTTTTCTTCGATCAGCCCACCTCCAGTGAGGAAGAAGAAGAAGGCATCAGCAGGGTTCCGGCTGCCCTGGTGGTGTGTGTTCATTGGTTGGTTCCTGCTGCTCTCCATCAGTGGAATATCAACGTACTTCACCCTGCTGTACGGTTTTCAATACGGCAAAGAAAAGTCCATCAAATGGGTCATGTCTCTGGGCCTGTCGCTCTTTGAGAGCATCTTCATACTCCAGCCTCTTAAGGTGAGAAAGTCAGAAAAACGTCATCCTGTTCCAGACGTAGAGTACAAACTAAATGCTTTGTTTCACTTCCTGTAGCTCTGATCCATTCATTGGTACAAACTGGTACCAGAATACATATCCGAACTTCTCTGTCTTGATTCAAAGTTTATATCTTTTATGTTTTCTCACCAAATCAGTTGGAAGGTCCACATTCTAGATAAGCTAGTAAACTAGCCCTAAACCATGGAACAGCCTTTTATTGACAATCAAGTGTGCTCAGTCTATTAAGGTTTATATGGCTGGTATTTTGTGATTTATTTTACAGAACTTTGTTTGGTTCTGGCTGTTTCAAATATCCTTATAAATAAAATGAATTTGATTTTATTTTGATTAAATGTCTCTTCTGTGTCTTTAAACTGTTGTGTATGTGATGTGTTGCTGCATCTGGTTTTGGGTCTCAGGTGATTGGTGTTGCTGTGTTCTTTGCTCTGCTACTGAAACCTGTCGCTGTGGAGGACACTGAAGAAGCAGAGATCGCTCTGTTGGGTAAGAACTTTTATCATGGGTTTTATAAACTGGTAGAAACATATTGTAGGGAGTGTGCTCAACAAAACATTTCAGGTGCACATGAACACTGTTCCCATGACAGCTATATTTTTTAACTTCAAATGGTTGTCTTCTTTTGTTGTCTCTTTTCATCTTTAAAGGGTTTAGAAACCAAATGTTCATGGACTTGCATCAGCAAACAGATGATTTTGCATCATCCATATTATTGTTCTTGCTCAAAATGTTGGTGTAGATTCTCAGTCGTCCAGAACATGGCAAACCGAGGAGGTCCAGTAGACGAGAGCTGGACTTATGGCTGCTTCAATTTTGATTGTGGGTTGGAAGTTCCAGGCTCATGAATTATAACTGACAATAATAGGACCATTAATTCATTCAATCTTTATTTATACAGTTTAATCCCATTGAGCCTCGGGGACTCATTTACAAGAGGGACCTGAATTAAAGCACTGACCCACCTCTCCATCCCTATGTTGGTTTGGTCTTTGACACTTGTTGAATGCTTGGAAGCCAGCGTGTGAGCCCTTTTGGCCACGTTACCAGGCGTGACCCAACAACCGTTCCACTGAGGCTGTTATAACAATGATTTGTTAGCCTGGAACTCCCAATCCACAATCAGAACTGAAGAAGTCTTTTAGATGAAGCACCTTCATTAGTGAAGGTTGTCCTTGGCACGTCCAGGATGGGACTTCTTGTTCTGTTGCAGCAAGCATACATTCATTTTTAGGCTGTGAGACGGTTGGTAATCCAACAGACTCTTTTGTTGAAATCGAAAAAGAGAGGAAGGCACATTCCTTTATGCCGTGGTGTGGAGAATAAATCGCCTATGCCTTGGGACTTTTTGAACTTTTAAATGTGCTATTTTAGATGTATGTAGTTTTGATGGCTTATTGGAGGTATTTGTTGCTGTTGTTTCAGATGAATTTTCTTAAATTGTGATGTATATGAATTGCAATGTATGTAAATGAATCAGAATCAGAATCAGTTTATTATTGCCATGTCAATGAACGAGGTTCACAAACTAGGAATTTGCTTCGACATAAGGTGCGAATAGTAATAAAGTAAAATAAAGTAAAAATAAAGTAAAGATGAAGTAAAAATGAGAACATTACATAAGACATAAGACCTGTGTACACCCACAAATAAAGTAAAAATGTGTACGATCTTCAAATAAAGTCATATAAATGAGGAAAAGCTAATGTTGCTGCTTTGATGGTTTGTAGCAGGAAGAAAGTTTGATGATCAGTGACAAAAACGTTGTGTCCAACATGAACTTTTCTTCAGTGGAAGAAACAAACCACCATTCGTTCCTTTAAAAGTTGAGTTGCTAATATCTGAATTTATGTTTCAATGAGGATGAGGATACAAAGATCCACAGCTAAAACAAATATGTGTCCACCCTTGGCTGGACAGCAGCTCCTCCATTTTCACTGCCTTTGCTTCACAGAGGAACTTTTCATCAAACATATTTGTTACGTAAGAAAACCAGAATAGAAAAGGTTAGAGCACATTTGAACCAGCCTGAGATGGTCTCTAAATTTTAATTTATCTTCAAATTATTTATAAATGTTTCATCAGGCAGTTCGCCTTGACATTTTATTTTAGGCTGGCTTCAGAGAACTTTATATAATCCATCCAAAAAAGTTCAATCTGGTCCTCTGGACATTCAAAAAAAACAAAAAACAAAACAAAGCAAAAAAATGTAGAAACGTTTCGTCTCTCATCCGAGAGACTTCCTCAGTCTGAGGAGCTGTATTCAGCTCAGTCTCTTAAATAGCACCTTCTCAGAGTGGATCAACCAGTTTGCTGCTGACAACCAAAACCAGCTGATCACATGCTCAAGAAGGACCATCAGCCTAACAATGGATCATTAGCACCTGATGGCTGTTTACT
>NC_056499.1:163129-180346 GCF_014905685.2 Nematolebias whitei
AAAAATAATAACCTCATCCAAACCATCCACATGTCTGCTAGATCCCATCCCAACCAGACTGTTTAAAGACGTATTCCCATTAGTCGTCATTATCTGCATCGTTTTTATGTCTATATTTCTGATTTACTTCATTTTGTATTTTCTTTGTGTGTTACCTGTTGTTCTGTCTGTACAGCACTTTGGTTGGCCTTGTCGCTGTTTTAAGTGCTCAATAAATAAAATGGTATGGTAATCAGAATTCACAAATGATTTTTTAGTTTTAGGCACATGATTGCCTGAGAGCTGCATTTAAAGCAGCAGCACTTTGGACGCCCTGCTGTCTTGTTTTGCCCGTACCTGTATATGGTCACGCTGTTTCCATATTACGTCAGCTGCTGGGCAGTGACTTGGACTGGCGGTACATGACTCTTTGAATCCTGATGTCCAAGGGTGGAGATTGGGACGTTGCCAGTTGTTCCATTAATTGAATTGTTTTATTTTTTTGACGTTTGGAAAGCTCTTTGGAGTCCTTGCTGCTTTTATTTATGTCCAGTCTTTGCTGCTCAGTTTGTCACAAACACATTCGAACAGAGAAGTCCGACAGGATGACAAGTTTAAAGCAAGTTTGGTTTCCACAGTTTGCTTCTTTTAAAATATAAAAACAGCCCTTTAACGTGTCAGAAATGCAGAAAGTCTTCCTCACTCTTCATTATTGAACAAAACCTCTTTATTGTTATTGGTGTGACATTTTGAAACTGAAGCATTTTAAATAAGTTTGATCAGTTGGTTTATCAATTTGTTTTGTGTATTGCATGGTTTTTAATTGTTTTAATGGATTAATAAAGAATATTATTTGTATAGTATACAGTCTTTGTTCAAGTACGTTTATGGACCTCAATTAGTTGGATTAAAAATAATAATAATAATACCCCCCCCCCCCCCCCCATTCCCTAAATTAAAATCTCTGAAAACTATCCCCCCCTTCTGGTCACACAAGCACTTACAACCTTACTCACTTCCAAAGGTTCTGGACGTGCTGGACTGAGGATCGTCAGATGGTCAGCTCAACTGCTCTGCTTCACATCTGACGTCACTTCAAGGGCGTCAGAAGCATCCGTAATGTGGGGGGGACACAATGAACGTGTGTAGGTGTGTGTGCGCGCGTGCACGCACGTTAAAAAAAGGTGTTCACTAGTGAACAAAAAGCAACATTTCTCCTAGATTTCCTTCAATTCCACACATTTAAAACATGTTTCTCACCAAGTTTGTGTAAATTCATCTGTGGGTTTTAAAGACATTTTAACTTTAATACACTTTAATACAAAGCATCAGGTCGGCACTATTTGTCTTTATAGAGTAATAAAAATCATCACCACTGGACTTTTTTACTTGTGTTCAACACGACTCATCTAAATGATGTTTGTCATGAAGCTTGAGGACAATAAGGTGTGGGGGTTTAAACACATTTCACCTTTAATGCACCAGAACACACAGAGTCTCTTACACCTGCAACGTCTCAGTTACTGCTGAGATAAGATGCTACAGACGTAGCTCCTCTCAAACATCCTCCTAACATGAATATATGTTGATGATCAACCCCCTGGTCAACAACTGCCCACACTAAGCTGCTAAACTGGCGAGCGAGGAACACAGGGACCTCCACTTGTGCGCGTTTTCTGCCGAGGGACGGTGGAGAGTTGGAGGTAACCAGGAAAACCTGGAGTGGAGTTTTAGTGGCTTGAATATTCTCCTATTAATTAAGTGGAATGGATTCATTCACAAAGAAAGAGAAACTGCGCCGCCTGAACTAATGTTTTATAGTAAGGGGGGGTCCAAATGAACGTTTTTTTTTTATGTGGGCAGGACTTGTCCCCTTCACATATAATGGTTGCGACGCCTATGCGTCACTTATTACGCAGGACACCAAAACGTCACTGTTGACTGCCTTTCCAGGTTACCACTAACTGCTGCAAATGAGGCTAAAGAGGAACCTGACATGATTGCAGATGTTTTTAAGGAGTCATTGTGTGCCATTTCTCTTTAAGAGTTCACTTTTGCCAGTGAAACCTGTCCAGAACTGTCACTACTGCGCAACCAGATTAAAATTTTTTGGCCCAAATGCAGACAAGGTCTGCCCAAGAACCTCACTTCATACTTTCAGGTACGAGCCAAACTGTCTGTTCATGGTTCACTGATAACGAGAGGGACTGATCGACTAGTTGTTCCTGTTTCATTACGTGCCAGAGTTGTTTATTTAGCACACCAAGGGACACCAAGGCATAGTCAATCAATCAATCAATCCAACTTTATTGTCCATAACATTCAATGAAATGGAGATTTGTCTTTGACATCTGGCTTATAAAAACAACACAAGATAAAAATGTGATAAAAAAAACAACAACTAAAACCAAGCTTTGCTGAACCAATTAAAAACATTCAGTTAAAACCATTCTTTTTTTTTCCCCCTTGTCCTGTCCAGCATTGTGACACTTAGAATTATTGTCTGAGTGTCAAAGTGATGCCCAACAGATTTACTTTCACAAGCAGAGCATTATGGCTGGCCTTAATGCTCCACTTGATATATAAATTAAATGTTATTAGCATTTGCTTTGGGTTTGTTCCAGATGTAATGGACACGGGGACGGAAAACAAAGAAGATAAAGCAGAAAAGTGAGAGAAGAGTTAAAATGTAAAGAAGGAGATAGGAATAGAGGAGAGAGAGAGGGGGATAAAGAGAACACAAATCAATATCTTTGAAGTCTGACTCTAGACCTGCGGAAAGAAAAAAAAACCCAGACAAAACCGAAAAACCACAACAACAAACAACATATATAATGATACTTATAACATCATTAGAAAGTATTTTATACAGTACATGGTAATACAAGATATATTTAGTGGCCACCACAACCCAACTGAATGTGTATCTGATAACACCTGAATCTAAACACCTGTGTGAGCATGATGTCACTATAAGGTTTCTCCATAAAAATGTTCAATAGTGGATGTGGGGACCCATAAACCCATTCCCACAGGACACAAAGGTAACACAGGGAAGACTGGAACCACAGACACACAGCGGCCCCCAAGCCCGGAACTCCGGGAGTCCCCCAACAGGGACACCCACACCCCCCAGAGAGAGAAGCAAAGGGAAGCCCCGGGCGATCCCCAGCAGCCACAATGCAGAAACCCCAGGAGGCTGTAGCGACGAGTCAACAGGCCCCACCGGCAACCCGCCCCTCCAGAGTGGATCCGGCCATGGACACAAAGCCCCGAGTCCTGAGGTCATACCACCCCCCAACAGAGGCCCGACAGAGCCAGGGCACCCAGACCCCGGCAGGCAGTCACCAGGACAGGCCCGCACACACCCCACCACCCAGCCCCAGCTGCTGAGAGCCGCCAATGCACCAGCAGCAGGGGGGCCCACCACCGGAGGGGAGCACGACACACCAAATGGGGAGCCAAAACTGATCCAAGAGAGGGGACCACCTAAAACCCAATCTGAGACATAAACAGGCACACAGGCCGTCTATGCACCCCACCCGCCCGACAGCGACCGCAAGCCGGCCCCAGGCCGGGGGCCAGAGCAGCAGGGAGCAGCAGCTGAGGAAGGCCGGCCTAGCACACCAATGCATTCCTACAGCCCCACACCACAGGCCCGGAGAAGCCCCGGCACGCCACCCATGCACCCCCCCCCACACACAGCACCCCCATCGCGAATGTCACATCAGGCCGACCAGCCAGCACCCCGTCAAAGTGAAGCCACGCCCCCAACCGCCGCCACGCACTACCAACGACCACACACACACAAACAACCACAGCCGACCCCCCGCCAGAACCCGTCAGCCACCCCAGCCAAAGGGCTGGCCATCGCAACCAGGAACCCCGATCAAAAGATCCAAACAATCCAGGGAGAACCAAAGCACCAGCCCCACCCCCAATCATCCCCCAAGGCCCAATACCCACCCACAGCCCAGACCCCAACCAGGCAGGCAAATAAGATGTTGATGCATGTTGTTATATAGTGCGTTTAAAATGGGTGGGGTGAGGCAGCGACTGGCACAGACCCACCCCCTCCCCAGAGAGCAGGCAGTGCCCGTTCACCTCCCCAACCCTTGCCCAGAACCCTAAATGTACATGCTACATATGAGAGTGGGCACAGGTCCTGGAGGTGAGAATGATTACACATCCCACCCCCTACAGTGCATATGCCACCGTGTGCCCACTCCAGACCCTATATATGCATGTGTCGTGAGAACGTGAGGCTTATAAAAACAGCACAAGATAAAAATGCGATAAAAAAACAACTTTAAAACCAAGCTTTGCTGAATCAATTAAAAACATTCAGTTAAAACCATTCTAAAATATACGATACATTAAAATACAAACCGGATTCCAAAAAAGTTTGGACACTAAACAAATTGTGAATAAAAACTGAATGCAATGATGTGGAGATGGCAAATGTCAATATTTTATTTGTAATATAACAGATGGCAGAGCAAAAGTTTAATCTGAGTAAATGTAACATTTTAAAGGAAAAATATGTTGATTCAAAATTTCACAGTGTCAACAAATCCCAAAAAAGTTGGGACAAGTAGCAATAAGTGGCTGGCAAAAGGAAAATGAGCATATAATGAACAGCTGGAAGACCAATTAACACTAATTAGGTCAATTGACAACATGATTGGGTATAAAATGAGTTTCTCAGAGTGTCAGTGTCTCTCAGAAGCCAAGATGTTAAGAGGATCACCAATTCCACCATTGTTGTGCAGAAAGATAGTGCAGCAATACCAGAATGGTGTTACCCAGCGTAAAATAGCAAAGACTTTTAAGTTATCATCATCAACCGTGCATATCATCAAAAGATTCAGAGAATCTGGAACAATCGCTGTGCGTAAGGGTCAAGGCCGTAAAACTCTACTGGATGCTCGTGATCTCTGGGCCCTTAAACGTCACTGCACCTCAAACAGGAATCCCACTGTCAAGGGAATAACAGAATGGGCTCAGGAATACTTCCAGAAAGCATTGTCAGTGAATACAATCCACCGTGCCATCTGCCGTTGCCAGCTGAAACTCTACAGTACAAAGAGGAAGCCATTTCTAAGCAAGCTCCACAAGCTCAGACGTTTGCACTGGGCCAGGGGTCATTTAAAATGGTGTGGCAAAATGGAAGACTGTTCTGTGGTCAGATGAGTCACGATTTGAAGTTCTTTATGGAACACTGGGACGCCATGTCATCCGGACTAGAGAGGACAAGGATAGCCCAAGTTGTTATCAACGCTCCGTTCAGAAGCCTGCATCACTGATGGTATGGGGTTGCATGAGCGCTTGTGGCATGGGCAGCTTGCATGTCTGGAAAGGCACCATTAATGCAGAGAACTATGTTCAGGTTCTAGAACAACATATGCTCCTGTCTAGACGTCATCTCTTTCAGGGAAGACCCTGCATTTTTCAACACCATAATGCCAGACCACATTCTGCAGCAATCACAACATCATGGCTACGTAGGAGAAGGATCCGGGTACTGAAATGGCCAGCCTGCAGTCCAGATCTTTCACCTATAGAGAACATTTGGCGCATCATAAAGAGGAAGGTGCGACAAAGAAGGCCCAAGACGACTGAACAGTTAGAGGCCTGTATTAGACATGAATGGGAGAGCATTCCTATTTCTAAACTGGAGAAACTGGTCTCCTCTGTCCCCAAACGTCTCTTGAGTGTTGTAAGAAGAAGGGGGGATGTCACACAGTGGTAAAAATGGACTTGTCCCAACTTTTTGGGGATTTGTTGACGCCATGAAATTTGGAAACAACAGATTTTTCCCTTAAAATGATACATTCTCTCAGTTTAAACTTTTGATCTGTGATTTGTGTTCTATTCTGAATAAAAAATTAGATGTTGGCACCTCCACATCATTGCATTCAGTTTTTATTCACAATTTGTTTAGTGTCCCAACTTTTTTGGAATCTGGTTTGTATTAAAATATGGAAACATCCCAGCAGACAGTGGTTTGTCATGTGAGGCTGCGTTTAAATAGGACCTTGTTAAGTACATTCACCGCAGAGGGAACAAATTACTTTTTGTACCATTTTTCTTTGCTAAAGGAACCAGCAGTCTTCTACTAGATGGTACCAACCTGAATAATGGTTTCTGTGGATGAGTTGGATTATTGTAAACCTGTATTGCCTTTTTTCCAGAAGCTGACTGTACAGGTCTGTAAGTGTCATTTGTTGATGACCAATGACTTTACTACCTTGTTTGATCCCCCCAGGACAACTTGTTCCTGTCTCTGTCTGGGAGGTTCCCATACCATGAGACAATATTAAATGAAACAACACTTTCAACCAGTGACCTGTACACCAACTGCAAAGTAATTTTGCTTGCATTAAAGCTCCTTAGCTTATACAGAAGGTGGAGACGCTGTCTGTTTCTTTTTGTAAATATAGTCAGTGTTGGGGTCAAAGGTCAACTTGTTGTCAATTATTGTTCCAAGGTATTTAAAATCAGTCACCTGCTCGTACCAAGCAGAGACAGTGTGAACTGTTCTGGTGGCCACAACGTGACAAACTTGTACATTCTGTCATTGCTTCCTGTGTTAACTGCCAGTTCAGTGATAAGGTAGCTATAACTGCTTATGCTCCACTTACACCAGTTGTGTTGCCTGCAAACCATGGGGAAAAGTTGCAATAGACATTACAAGCCCATTTGAAATTGCTACATGGGACTGCCATTACACTATTGTACTTGCAGATTACTACAGCAAATGGCCTGAGGCTGCATTTGACTCCACTATAACTACAGATGTCATCATTCACTTTTTAGTCATTGTGTTCAGTACGGAAGGTAATCCGACGTACCTTGTCTCAGATAACGGTTGTCAGTTTACTTCTCATGCATTTACTAACACCTCCCTGGGCTGCCACCTTACCGTGGTGGAGGGGTTTGAGTGTCCCAATGATCCGAGGAGCTATGTTGTCAGGGGCTTTATGCCCCTAGTAGGGTCACCCAAGGCAGACAGGTCCTAGGTGAGGGACCAGTCAAAGTGCAGCCCAAAAACCCCTATGATGAGCAAAAGAAATGGACTTGATGTTCCCTCGCCCGGACGTGGGTCACCGGGGCCCCACTCTGGAGCCAGGCCTGGAGGTGGGGCACGCGGGCGAGCGCCTGGTGGCTGGGCTTTTACCCATGGAGCTTGGCCGGGCACAGCCCGAAGAGGAGACGTGGGTCCCCCTTCCCATGGGCTCACCACCTGTGGGAGGGGCCAAAGGGGTCGGGTGCAATGTGGGATGGGTGGTGGCCGAGGGCGGGGACCCTGGCGGTCTGACCCTTGGCTACAGAAGCTGGCTATTGGGACGTGGAATGTCACCTCTCTGGTGGGGAAGGAGCCTGAGCTGGTGTGTGAGGTTGAGAGGTTCCGGCTAGAAATAGGCGGACTCAACTCTATGCATGGCTCTGGCTCTGGAACCAGTTTCCTTGAGAAGGATTGGACACTCTTCCACTCTGGAGTTGCCCCTAGTGAGAGGTGCCGAGCAGGAGTGGGCATAGTTATTGCCCCCCATCTTGGAACCTGTGTGTTGGGGTTCACCCCAGTTAATGTGAGGGTGGCCTCCTTCCGCCTACGTGTGGGGGGACGGGTTCTGACTGTCGTTTGTGCTTATGCACCAAATGGCAGTTCAGATTATCCACCCTTTTTGGAGTCCTTGGAGGGGGTACTGGAAAGTGCACCTCCTGGGGACTCCCTTGTTCTGCTGGGGGACTTCAATGCTCATGTGGGCAATGACAGTGAGACCAGAAGGGGTGTGGTTGGGAGGAACGGCCCCCCTGATCTGAACCCGAGTGGCATTCTGTTGTTGGACTTCTGTGCTCGTCATGGATTGTCCATAACGAACACCATGTTCAAGCATAAGGGTGTCCATATGTGCTCTTGGCACCGGGACACCCTAGGCCGCAGTTCAATGATCGACTTTGTTGTCATCTCATCTGATCTGCGGCCACATGTCTTGCACACTTGGGTGAAGAGGGGGCAGAGCTGTCCACTGTAGATGAACATATGCTGTATATATTCATAAATTAAACAGATTCTTTCATTTTTCTGGACTGAATAATGTCATGCATTGAATTATTAAAAACATAACGTGAGACGTTAATTTTCTTTGACCCATCAAAATGAAAGTGGTCATTTATTTACAGAATCAAATTTTAACATCACACATTTACATTAATTTGGCAAAATGATTTCAACAACAACATGGCTAATTTTGCAAGCTGTACAATTTGATTAACCATACGGCGATGGTTGAAAACCTTGCTTCACCACAGACATTTCTGGAAATATCTGGATTAATTTGCTAGCAGATAGAAGAGTTTAAAGATGGAAAGATGAAGTTTAGAGGGAGGGAGATGGTGTGTGTGAGTGAAAAGTGTTGAACAGAACAGCACCCTCCATTCGAACCCAGCTTTCCTCGGTACGCTCGGTAGTGAACTCGACTCATTACCTCTCTGACGATGAATCAGTGGAAACGGAGCTCCAGTTAAGCTACCGGTCCAGCGTCTCCGTAGGATGGCAGAGAACCGTCCGGAGTGGTGGCGGGACTTCATCAACAACAGTTCACCTCACGAGTGGACTTCACATGAGTGGAGTCCTTCAGAAGTTCCACTCAGATGTGGAAGATTGCATAATTCCCACAAGACTCGGAAGAGCTCTGGATCATGCTGGACTTCTGTTCTCCCAAACGACTGGAGCTGCAAACTCTCCACCCGACCCGACTGGTTTGAACTAGGAAGTACCGACATTTAAAAGCTCTATTTCCGGTTCATTTGGGAGTTTCCTGATTGGTCGTTTCGACCAGACAGGGGTGTGTTTTTGTGACGTAAGAGGTCACTAGGAGTCAGAAAAACAGCAAGAATGTTATGGAACAGATTGAAAATGTTTTTCAGACAGACGAGAGGAATATTTAGACGAGTTGGGGGGAAACAGGTGCCAGCCTCTATATTTACGTCTGAGAGGATTTAAAAAACATGACATTTCGTTCCAACAACTTGTTTTGCGTTTGACTCCAACCTTGGGCCAACTTACACTTGCTCATTCAAAGACAGAAAATCAGAAAATGCATAATTACTCTGTAACAGACCTTAACATGATTTCTACTTTGCATGAGGATTAAAATCATTATTACTGTTTCACAGTTAATTAAAAATGATTAGTTCACTGCAACATCTAAAAATGGTTTGAACTAAAAACACTTTGATTATCAAACATTTGTAAAATAGTAATGATAATAGAAAAGAGAGTGTTCTTTCACTTGATCAATTCAAGAAAGAAAGTCTCAGGATGGGTCAACCTGTATTTCTGGATTCAAATCAATGAAATGACAGTTTCTGTCCCATAAGGTCCTTAAGGTCAGGATTTGACCTCAGGCTTAGTTCACTACACCACTGATCACGACCTGGTGGTGAATTGACTCCGATGGTGGGGGAGGATGCCGGTCAGACCTGGCAGACCCAAACATATTGTGAGGGTTTGCTGGGAACGTCTGGCAGAGTCTCCTGTGAGATGGAGATTTAACTCCCACCTCTGGGAGAACTTCGAACATGTTCCGGGGGAGATGGGGGACATCGAGTCCAAGTGGGCCATGCTCCGTGCCTCTATTGTCGAGGCAGCTTACTGGAGCTGCGGCCGCAAGGTTGTCAGTGCCTGTCGCGGCGGCAACCCTCGAACCCGGTGGTGGACACCATCGGTGAGGGATGCTATCAGGCTGAAGAAAGAGTCCTATCGGGCCTTTTTGGCCTGTGGGACCCCGGAAGCAGCTGATGGGTACCGGTAGTCCAAGCAACATGCAGCTCGGGTGGTTGCTGAGACAAAAACTTGGGCATGGGAGGAGTTTGGAGAGGCCATGGAGAATGACTTCTGCACGGCTTCGAGGTGATTCTGGTCCACCATCCGGCGTCTCAGGGGGGAAAGCGGTATACCACCAACACTGTTTATAGTAGGGGTGGTATGCTGCTGACCTCAACTCGGGATGTCATGGGTCGGTGGGCGGAATACTTTGAAGAACTCTTCAATCCCACCGACACGTCTTCCACTGAGGGAGCGGAGCCTGGGGACTCTGGATCGGGCCCTACAATCTCTGGTGCTGAGGTCACCGAGGTGGTTAAAAAGCGCCTTGGTGGCAGGGCCCCAGGGGTGGATGAGATTTGCCCGGACTTCCTTAAGGCTCTGGATGTTGTAGGGTTGTGTTGGCTTACGTGACTCTGCAATATTGCGTGAACATCGGGGGAAGTTCCCCTGGATTGGCAGACCGGGGTGGTGGTCCCCCTATTCAAAAAGGGGGACCGTAGAGTGTGTTCCAACTACAGGGGGATCATGCTCTTAAGCCTCCCTGGTAAGGTCTATTTGGGGGTTCTGGAGAGGAGGGTCCATCGGATAGTCGAACCTCGGATTCAGGAGCAGCAGTGCGGTTTTCGTCCTGGTCGTGGAACACTGGACCAGCTCTACACTCTCAGCAGGGTCCTGGAGGGTGCGTGGGAGTTTGCCCAACCGGTCTACATGTGCTTTGTGGACTTGGAGAAGGCGTTTGACCGCGTCCCTCGGGGAACCCTGTGGGAGGTACTCTGGGAGTATGGGGTACCGGGCCCTTTGATACGGGCTGTTAGGTCCCAGTATAACCGGTGTCAGAGCCTGGTCCGCATTGCCGGCAGTAAGTCGGGCTTATTCCCAGTGAGAGTTGGACTCTGCCAAGGTTACCCTTTGTCACAGATTCTGTTCATAACTTTTATGGACAGAATTTCTAGGCGCATCCAAGTTGTTGAGGGGATCCATTTTGGTAGCCTTAGGATTGCGTCTCTGCTTTTTGCAGATGATGTGGTCTTATTGGCTTCATCAGATTGTGATCTATAGCTTTCGCTGGAGCAGTTCGCAGCCGAGTGTGACACGGCCAGGATGAAGATCAGTTCCTCCAAATCCGAGGCCATGGTCTTGAGCCGGAAAAGGACAGAGTGCCCTCTTCGGGTCAGGGAGGAGGTCCTGCCCCAAGTGGAGGAGTTCAAGTATCTTGGGGTCTTGTTCACAAATGAGGGAAAAATGGAACGTGAGATCGATAGGCAGATAGGTGCAGCGTTTGCAGTGAAGTGGGCGCTGTACAGGTCTGTTGTGGTGAAGAGAGAGCTGAGTCAAAAGGCGAAGCTCTCAATTTACCAATCGATCTACGTTCCTACCCTTATCTATGGTCATGAGCTTTGGGTTGTGACCGAAAGAACGAGATCTCGGATACAAGCGGCCGAAATTAGTTTTCTCCGCAGGGTGTCTGGGCTCTCCCTCCTGGAAAGAACCTGCAACAGAGTTCCAGCACAACTATTGAGCTACTCCTCATGCAACCACTGGAGCAACCACATTTGAGCTACTGAGAAACAGGAAAATGTGCACCAAGTTAAACATACTCTCAGCAGCACTGAAAAGCAAAACACACACCCAAATCAAAAAGAGGGTGAAACAAAAGCAGAATAAAATGAAGGAATACAAAGACAAGAAAATGTGAACTAAAACATCAACAGTCAAAGTGGGTGACACTGTTCGTGTTCGCAGACCTGAGCACGTTCCCAAAGGATCTTCAAGATTTACAGAACCATGGACTGTCATGAAGAAAGTTGGACGAAACACATATTTACTAAATGACAGACGAAAGTGGAACGCTTCAAAACTTGCACACTTCTGAAAACAAGCCTTAAATGGCTCAGGACAAAACAATGACATTGTGCTGGATACCTTTGCACTTCCTGGAAACACCAATGAATCTGCTGCACTTAGAAGAAGTCAGAGACCTATAAATTCACCAAGATGGTTAACAGTCTTTGTAAGACAAAGTGAAAACTAGATGTAAATTATTGCTGTTCAGACTGGTACAAGTGTTCTTTAAGACCAGTAAAAATGTACTACTGTTTTGCTAAAGTTCAACACAAGAAAATGTACATACTGTGGAAGTAATTCTTTCAGAGAAAAGGGAAATGTTGTGTTCTACTGGAGTTGTGTTGTTGCATGAAGAGGGCACTCGATGGCGGTCTAAGACTGTCCTGATGCTGCTCAATAATCCAGGTAGAAAAATCTAAAAAAGTGAAGTTGGGTCCTCTGGACATTCAAAGAACAAAACTATACAAAAAAAAAAGGTAGAAATGTTTCGTCTTTCATCTGAAAGACTTCTTCAGTCTGAGGAGCTGTGTTCAGCTCAGTCTTTTAAATAGCACCTAGCCCCAGCCTAAGACTGTTAATATACTATGCTGAGTGCGATGTGAGAAAATGAAAGTAGAAGTAAATGGAGAGAACTGAAGCTGCACGTCTGCTTATTTTTACTTTAATTCAACCTTGCAACTCACACAACACTAATTCAATAATCTTTCAATTCACTATTTAAGATGATCTCAAATTATTAAAGACGATTTCCCCCGTGACACAAAATGGAAGAAGCAGGTAAAAGATAATGGATGGATGGATCTCAACTTAGATTATGCTAAAGGTGATATTAAAGCTTTAGATTTTGAGGTCTTAATTGGCACATTCCGAAATAAAAATAAATAAATTGGCTGAACACTTATTTGTCATCTCCGAACTCTATGTGGTTTCATATCCCTTGAGTTATATTTAATAAGCATGGTGGCCTGGACTTTTTGCTTTAATGTGATTTTGAACTAACCAAGATTCCTATCTTAATTTCTAATTTCCACAAACAAGTTTTGCATTTCTGGAAAATGATATTCACACACAATTTTACCCCACATGGCTCCTTACTGGGGCAGCACGATGGCGCAACTGGTAGAGCTGCTGCCTCTCAGCGAGTAGGTCCCTGGTTCAAACCCCGGTCCAGGGGCCTTTCTGGGTGGAGTTTGCATGTTCTCTCCGTGCATGCGTGGGTTTTCTCCAGGTGCTCCGGTTTCCTCCCACAGACCAAAAACATGCATGTTAGGCTGATTGGTAACTCTAAATTGTCCCTAGGTGAGTGAGAGAGTGAATGGTTGTTTGTCTCGTTTGTCTCTATGTGGCCCTGTGATGGACTGGAGACCCGTCCAGGGTGTCCCCCGCCCCTCGCACAGTGATTGCTGGACATGGGCACCAGCGACCCCCGTGACCCAAAAATGGAATAAGCGGGTAAAGATAATGGATGGAATGGATGGATGGGCTCCTTACTGTGGAATAATAGATCGATGTTGGTTAATAGAAAATCTATTTGAGAAAGGTATTTTATTTTGTCACAGATTTAATGGACAGCTTTGGTGTTTTGTTAAATCACAGAGATTTTACCAATAAATTTAATCTAAACTGTACTTGTCATGAATATGACATTACAGAGGATGCAATCTCCTCTGTGGTCCACACTGCGCTCAACCACCTGGAGCAGAAAAACTCTTACGTCCGTATGCTCTTTGTGGACTTCACATCCGCCTTCAACACCATGATCCCCCAAACCCTGATGGACAAACTATCCACACTAGGACTAAGCCCCTCCATCTGCAACTGGGTACTAGACTTTTTAACAAACAGACCACAGTTAGTGAGGATCCACAACCTCTCCTCCTCCACCATAACCCTCAGCACTGGCTCTCCTCAGGGATGTGTGTTGAGCCCCCTCCTGTTTACTCTGCTCACATATGATTGTGCAGCTACCCATCCAGGCTGTCACATTGTAAAGTTTGCAGATGATACAGCGGTGGTGGGATACATCACAAACAATGATGAGTCCAGCTACAGGCAAGAGGTGGAACACCTGGAGAGCTGGTGCAAAGAGAACAACCTTCACATCAATGTGAAGAAGACAAAGGAGATGATTGTGGACTTCAGAAGGAACAAAAACACCTACACCCCCCTGAACATAAGAGGATCTGTGATGGAAGTGGTCTCCAGCTACAAGTACTTGGGTGTACACATGAATGACAACCTCAGCTGGAGCAACAACACCACCAGCCTGATCAAGAAAGCTCATCAAAGACTCTACTTCCTCAGACGGCTGAGGCGAGCTGGTCTGGAAGCTCAGTCCTCACCTCCTTCTACAGGTGTGCAGTGGAGAGCATCCTGTGCTCCAGCATCAATGTGTGGCATGGAGGCTGCACAGCTGCAGAAAGAAAAGCTTTGCAGAGAGTGGTGAAGGCTGCACAGAAATCTGTTGGAATCAGCCTCCCCACCATCACAGACATCTACACCTCCAGATGCAGGAAGAGGGCCACCTGCATCATGAAGGATCCCACTCACCCAGCACACACACTTTTTGCCCCACTCCCCTCAGGAAGGAGGTTAAGGAGCATTAAGTGTAGAACCACTAGACTGAGGAACAGCTTCTACCCTGAGGCTGTTAGACTCATGAATCTCTAACTAGAATAATCACTGTGAAAAACCATATCATGTTGCTGCTGATCTGTTTCATGTTGCTGCTGATCTGTTTCAATGTTGATGTGTTCATGCGTGCACATCTGCTCACAGACTCATGTTCATGTTTGTGCTGATGTTCAATGTTTTATGTTATGAGTGCTTAGTGTATATTTAGTTGATGTTTTTCTTAGTTCATATTGTAGTGAACCTGATCTGAACCTCAAATCTTGATCAGATGAACTGAGACTGTTATTTCATTGATCTGCATCCAGGAATACAGTTTGAGCCATCTGGTGACTTTCTTTCTTGAATTAATCAAGTGAAAAGAACACTCTCTTTTATAATCATTACTATTTTACAAATGTTTGATAATCAAATTGTGTGAGTTCACTCAATGCTTACAGGTTGAAGAGAACTACTCATTTTTATTTTACATAAACAGTAAGTAATGATTTTTATTCCTCATTCAAAGAAGAAATCAGGTTAATATGCATTTCTTGATTTTCTGTCTGCAATGTAAGTATGTTAAAGGTCGGTTCTCGGTCAACTAAAATGTTTACCGAGAAAAATGTCATGTTTAAACTTTTTCAGAAGATAATAAGAGTGAGACTCCACGAAGTCTGAAGTCCTACAATAATCTTTCTGTTGTCACTAAAACAATCCTTGACTTATGATAACATCTTACATCACAAACCACACCTCTATTTCTGGTCCATCGACCAATCAAAAAGCTCTCAAATGACCCGGAAGTCGACCCATTTAAAATGTGGCAACTTCCCAGTTCATGCAGAGGCTGAAGAGTTGCAGAGGCTGAGGAGTTGCAAGAAGCTGAGACGCAGAGTCTGGGAGTGATAGAGTCCAAGAGTCTCAGAGTGATGGAGGTTCTGAAGAAGTTCTAGAGTCGGAGAACTCTGATGTCTGAAGGAGAAAACTCTGATGTCTGAAGCCCAGAGTGCTTCCTTTGGAATACAGAATGCAGTGACGATGTTGGGATTATAATTTCTGTTTGAACACCACGTACGACTCTCTAAGGGTTTGGCAGTTCTCACGGAGACGCTGAAAGAGTCAGAAAGGAACCTACGCCGATGCTAATTCCATCGTCAACCAGGTAGAAGGTTCTATTTTCGACTAAGTGTACCGGAGGCCAGCTGATATCTGATGGAGCGTGCACGTTTTCTGGTCAAACAGATTAATTCCCTCACAAATCTCTCTGTAAGATAAATCTCCATCTCCATCTTAAACTCTGCTTTCTCTTAAAATCAGTACAGATATTTTAGAAATATCTGAAGCAAAGTCCTCAATCACCGCCGCGTGATTGAAGCCCATTTTCTGTGAAACTTGTCTGTTATTATTTTCATATTTTGCCAAATTAATGTAAATGTTTGATGTTAAACTTTGATTCTGAAAATAAATGACCGCATTCATTTGATGGGTCAAAGATAAATAACGTCTCTCTCGTTACATTTCTGTTAAGATTCAATGCACGACATTACACAGTCAGAAAGATGAGGAACTCGTGAAAATTGTATGCATATATTTCCCTATATTGACATACTACATTGGTGGCTCGTAACGTGCTCATAAATGACTGTGAATTCGTGTAAAGATTGATTTTTTAAATGTTGGCATGTTGATAAAATAACAGTTTATCAGCTGTGAAGAAACGCAGCTCATGCTGCACTGCCTGAAGCGAAACGCTGCATGTTTTTAAGCGTGTTGGTCTGTGATGCTCAGGAAGCTCACAGAAAGCTGAAATAGTGTCATAAGTCTTTATGAAAGCTGAAATTGTACGTCTGTTATGTGTAGCTAAGCTTATGAGCTGTGGAAAACGTTATTCTGTTTAAAAGTACGGAGGTTCTGCTGAAAGACCAGGACTGTGGTCCAGTTCGGTTCTGTTAAGTTTGAACGAGTATTTTAAATAGATGGATAAACGTTTTAAAGACTGGACGAAGTCTCAGCTAAGCTCAGAGTTGATTCGTTACATTTTTTAACAGAAAAAGTGCATTTTGACAGTTTAAAAGACAGAAAAGTGACGGACTTCTTCAGATAAATCTAACATGCTAGCTGGGGAAAACGCTGCGTCATTGGTTGAAAAAGACCGTGTGTAACGTTCTCATTGGATGAGGGACGTGTCAATCACGTCACCCGGAAATGAAATTCGTTTTCATAGGGAAATAAAATCTGCTTTTTAAAGCTGAAAAGCGCTTTAAAAGTGTATTTTGATACGCTGGTTAAGTGCTTCGAAGCATACTCGCTGAAATTTTGCCACGTTAGAGTTTAAAATCCGTCATAAAATGATGTTTTTTGAACAACGCTAGCGATGCTAATTTTAAGCTAACAGCTAACAACCGGAGCCTTCACTATGCTTAAAATCACTAAATAAAGCTGCAATATTGTCCCAAAAACTCATGTTCATGCTAAGAAGTCGTGCTTGTTGAAATTTTGCCACGTTTGTGTAAAAAATCCGTTCAGAAATGTTGGTTTTAACCGAGTTTAGCCGAAGCTAACTTTAAGCTAAGCGGCTAACAACAGGATGTCAACCGAACGCCACAGGAAGTCATAGCGACCCCTACTGGACAACACAAACAGTGTCTGAGTTGAAATTATTAAGGTTGTTCTGACATCTTCTGGACAAACTTGAGAAGACAGGTTTCACTCGCTTTTTAGGTTTAAATAGTGAAATTAAACGTTTTTATTTTTTTAAAAAGGCATTTTTGAGTTAATAAACGTTCCTCAAAGCTGAATAAATACTGTTATCTTTCATTTTAAAAGTTATAAGGTATTTATGCAAAGAGCATTTACCAAAAAGTTTTATTCACTGATAATCCCTTAAAACTAAGGTACAAAATAAACATTAACTTTTTAAAAATAGAAACAGTTACAGATTTTCA
>NC_056499.1:180446-181408 GCF_014905685.2 Nematolebias whitei
TTTTATTTATTTTGAAAAACCTAAAACATTAAAATTCTCCTGTTTAATCCTTAAATAGAAGAAAAATGACAAGCGACGAAGAAGAGGAGAACCTTTTAAAACCAACAAATGATGATATCATTTTGGGGGCCTTACATATTTTAACAACTCCACTTATTGGCAATGAAGTACAGCAATTACAACAACTCGATGAATTTCAAAGACAAGAAGAGCTGAAAAGTCTGGCCGCAGGAACATTACAGACAGAGAGTAAAAAGCTTAGCCATGAACGGTTAGCAAAAATCTCTCTGCTTCTAAAAGCTGAATTGGATGAACGGTCGGAGCGCCTTGTCTGGATGTCTAAAACACAGGAGAAGGAGCTCGCAGAAAAACAGGCGTCACTAGAAACAAAATCTAATGAAAAGATTAAAGAAATAGACCGTCAATACAGAGCTGCGTTGTCAGACAATGAACATCTACAAAGAGAGTTGCAGCTCGCAAAAATGGAACTGGAACAATGCAAAATAGATAAACAAATTGTACAAGAGCTACATATGCGTTTAAAAGATGACTATTATACATCCCAGGAACATTTAAAAAAATGTGAGGCGAAACTAATAGCAGCAACAGAAAAAGGTCAGGAAGTTGGGCAAGGTGACCTGGAATCCAAGCCAGACCCTGAACAGAGTCGGGGTAATACACCAATAACTCAACAACCTCTTTACTCACCCGGTGCTTTTAGACCCATCCTAACACCTACACAAACGGGCAGAGTAACACCCCCACAACTGATCACGTATGTGAGACCATTGATATCTTCTCCATCAATGGATGACTTGCAAAAAATCTCAAAATATGTACAACGCTTCGTTCCTGGACCGTTGGGCTCAACTGGAACAAAAGCGTACCTCAGAGATCTGGATTTTAGATTGAGATCTTATCCTAACGCTACGGTAGAAGATAAAATCAGTCTGATACGACTC
>NC_056499.1:181508-185170 GCF_014905685.2 Nematolebias whitei
TGCTGTCCTGTCACACCTCAAATATTGTATCTACCACCTCAGTCATGGACCCTTCTTCTACATATTGGTCTTCAATTAAATCAGAAGATGCTGATACCTCCTTTGCCTCCCCCCTCTGCGTCTCCAGAAGTCAGGTGAGGAAGCAGCTGGAGAGACTGAACCGGAATAAGGCTGCAGGTCCAGATGGTGTCAGTCCCAGAGTCCTGAAGGTCTGTGCAGAGCAGCTCTGTGGGGTTTTGCAGCACCTCTTCAACCTTAACCTGACCCAGGAGAAGGTTCCAGTGTTGTGGAAAACATCCTGTCTTGTTCCAGTGCCAAAGAAACTTCACCCATCAGTCCTCAATGACTATAGACCTGTTGCCCTGACATCCCACATCATGAAGGTCCTAGAGAGACTTCTGCTGACCCACCTGACTAGACAAACAAGCACATATCAGGACCCACTGCAGTTTGCTTATCGGCATGGACTTGGAGTTGAAGAAGCCATCATACACCTGCTTCAGCAAACTCACTGTCATCTAGAAAAGGCAGACAGCACTGTGAGAGTCATGCTCTTTGATTTCTCCAGTGCATTTAACACAATCCAGCCTGATCTGCTTTGTCAGAAACTCCAGAAGACTCAGGTGGAGGCCTCATCAATCACCTGGATCAAAGACTACCTGACAAACAGACCACAGTTTGTGAGACTGAAGGGTTGTGTGTCTGACCAGGTGGTCTGTAGCTCAGGAGCACCACAGGGGACTGTACTCTCACCATTCCTTTTCACTCTGTACACCTCAGATTTCCAGTACAAAACAGACTCCTGTCTTCTGCAGAAATATTCTGATGACTCTGCAGTGGTCAGGTGGATCAGAGATGGACAAGAAGCTGAGTACAAGGAACTGGTGGACCACTTTGTGGCATGGTGTGGAAACAATCATCTCATCTTGAATGTGAACAAAACAAAGGAGATGATTGTAGATTTGAGGAGAATCAGGAACAGGTCCAACCCTATTTTCATCATGGGAGAAGAAGTGGAGGTGGTGGAGAAGTATAAATACCTTGAGATTCACCTGGACAACAGATTGGACTGGAGATGCAACAGTGAAGCGTCTACAAGAAGGGACAGAGCAGACTGTACTTCTTGAGGAAGCTGAAGTCCTTCAGTGTTTGCAGCAAGATGCTGCATATCTTCTATAAGTCTGTTGTAGAGAGCGCTGTCTCTTCTGCATCATCTGCTGGGGGAGCAGCACCAGAGCAAGAGACTTAAATAAAGATCAACAAGCTCATTAAGAAGGCTGGCTCAGTTCTGGGGACTCCTCTAGAACCTTTGGAGATGATTGTACAAAGAAGGATTCTTCATAAAATGAAGAACATTATAGACAACCCTCAGCATCCTCTTCATCAGACTGTCATACAACATCAGACTGTCATACAACAACAGACTGTCATACAACAACAGAGTGTCTTCAGTCAGAGGCTTCTTCAGATCCGTTGTAGGACAGACGCTACAAGAGATCCTTCCTGCCCACAGCATCAGCATCTAGAACAACTCTAATGAAACCAGGATGATGAATTACCACAACATATAATTTACCTCTGGGATTAATAAAGTATTTTTGAATTGAATATATATATTGCACCATCAAAAAGTGATGGTGGAAAAGGGCTCAGAAGTTTCTAAAAAAGTTAAGTCTGGTCCTCGGGACATTAAAAAAACAAAACAAAACAAAAAAAGTAAAACAAACAAACAAACAAACAAAACGTAGAAACATTTTGTCTTTCATCCGAAAGACTTCTTCAGTCTGAGGAGCTGTACCAGACTTAACTTTTTTACATTTTTCTACCTGGATTATTGAGCATGCATCAGGATGGCTCGGAAGTTTGTAAATGCCTGTTGCCCACTGTGATGCAGAACTCGTAATGTTTTAATCTAATTTACAGCTTGCATTACATAATTATTTTAAAAAAGACACTTTTGTACAGAAACAAGATTTTGGTGTCTAGAGTTTGATATAAAAGTCATTTAACCCTTATTTAAAATGGAATTGTAATAGTAACAGTTAAACCCAAATTAAAGCAGTTAAGAACTACATAAAAGCATACAGCTTCTGCTAATGTTATATTTTTAGTATAAATCAGTGATTCCTCAAACTGTTCTCATTTCTAACGTAGAAAAATAAGACAGAGGCCCGAGACAGTCTGTAGTTAAAGTATACAAACATTACTGAAGAGCCAATTAAATAAAAACAGAACAGAACAGCTTCCTTTTAATAAAACTTTAAGAAATAAGATGGCTGCCACATCTAATTGATTTTAGCAAACAGAAAAATGGCTACAACTCAGTCAGATGTTGAGATCAAATTTGTTGTGGTAGTAGCAGAGAGTCCTCCCGTTACGTATTCTGAGCACTAACGGACTGTGTGAGGTCTGTGTTACAACCTTGGCTTTAACTTTTGAAGTCAATGCTGCCTGTTAGCAAAATATCTCACAAACCACTAAACAGATTTTAAAGAAACTTTCAGACAGTAATCATTACGTTATAATCTATAACTTATTATCTTTATAGACTCAAAATTATTCAAAATGGCCACCGCAGCCAATAGTTTAATTATATTCTTACAGTAGATTAATTGATATTGAGCTAAAATTTGGTATTGTAGTAGCTGAGCTTTGACCACAAAACATATTATGAGCAACATTTTTTAAATTTTTTTATCAAAACCTTTGCAATAACCACTGGAGTCAGTCCTGTTTGTCTGTTAGCAAAATATCTTGTGAATTGCATGATGAATTTTATTGAAAGTAACTATTCACTGTACATATTTGATAAACTTTAAGGGTCAACCCAATCCAAGATGGCTGCTAACACTAATGAAACTTAGTCTACACAAAAAGGGAATAAACTAGTTTATTTGAGAGAAACTGAGCTAAAACCTGGTGTGGTAGTAGCTGAGAGTCATTCATAACACATATTCCAAGCATTAACAAATCATGTGATATGGGAAATATTGTTACTGACAATCTCAGCCCCTGCTTTGTTAAAAAATATAGACTTTTTAAATTATGTTTTTTGTACAAAGTTACCATTTTTCCTAACTAAAAATGAATGAAAGACTTCCCCATTTGTGAGACATCACAAAGCTCACGTGTCTTTAGAGTCTGTAGTGCAAGATGTTTTTAGATGAACATCTTCCATTTAAAATATCTTTTATAAACCCGTTTACATCGAGAATAGTTTCCTCGTTTCCCATTTACTTTGATTCAAGACTAAAGCAAAAATATCTGTACATTAGAACACGTTACATAATTGAATAACTCATGGACAAAATCCTCCAGGAAGTGCAAATGAGAGCTATGCCGTGGAAGAAGACGAGGAGATGCCGTGTCCTTTCAAACGTTGCTTCTTCACAGTGTCTGCCTTCCGGTGTACTGTCTGCACTTGTCCAGTTGTTCTGTTAAAGAAAAGAGCACAAGTTGAAGACTCACAAAGCTTCAGATCTTACAGGAAGATCGGGTTTGCAGCCCACTTGTCGGAGAGAAGTGAGTGAAGGACAAGAAAGCTGGATTGTAGCTGTCCACATGTGTGATAAACTGGATTATGTAAATTTCCTGATGCATGCTCAATAATCCAGGTAGAAAAATCCCAAAAAAGTTCAATCTGGTCCTCTGGACATTAAAAA
>NC_056499.1:185180-186602 GCF_014905685.2 Nematolebias whitei
GTAAAAAAGCAAGAAACGTTTCGTCTCTCATCCGAGAGACTTCCTCAGTCTGAGGAGCTGTATTCAGCTCAGTCTCTTAAATAGCACCTTCTCAGAGTGGATCAACCAGTTTGCTGCTGACAACCAAAACCAGCTGATCACATGCTCAAGAAGGACCATCAGCCTAACAATGGATCATTAGCACCTGATGGCTGTTTACTATTCACAGGGGTTTGAGTGATACTAGCAATCACAGCATTGTAAGAGGGGGACAGTTGAACACGGAGGCTCCGCCCCTGTTTAATGATGGACGGTTTCTTTTCACAAAGATGGCCTCCTTTACTCCTCTCTCAAACCATCGTTCCTCTCTGTCCAGGATGTGAACATCTTCATCCCTGAAAGAGTGACCTCTGGCCTGGAGATGAGTGTAGACCGCAGAGTCCTGGCCTGATGATGTTGATCTTCTGTGCTGGTCCATCCTTTTGGCCAGTGGCTGTTTAGTTTCCCCGATGTAAGACTGATCACCCTCCTGACACTGAACAACATACACAATATTACTCTGTTTGTGCCGGGGGACTGGATCTTTGGGACGAACCAGTCTTTAATGTATTTTGGGGTTTAAAAGCCACTGGGACGTTATGTTTAGAAAATAAACGTCTCAGTTTCTCTGATACTCCCTCAACATATGGAATGACCACTGGTCTGGGTCTGGGTTCCTCCTTTTCACCTGATGGCTGACTGGAGTCCTGTTTGGGTTTCTGCTTTCAGGAAGGCCCAGTTAGGATATCCACATTGCTCTAGAGCCTGTCTTGTGTGGGATTTCTACTTCTGCCTGGCTCCTGAGCTAGTGGGGACGCTGTCTGCTCTGTGGTACAGAGTCCTGATGACTCCTAACTTGTGCTCCAAAGGGTGATGGGAGTCAAACTGCAAATACTGGTCTGTGTGGGTGGGTTTGCGGTACACCTCGGTTTGCAAATGTCCTCTATCAAGTTCACACGAGAAGATGTAAAAAATGGCAAGTTGGCTTTCTTGGACTGTGAGGTCTCAGTCTCTGATAGAGGACATTTGCAAACCGAGGTATACCACAAACCCACCCACACAGACCAGTATTTGCAGTTTGACTCCCATCACCCTTTGGAGCACAAGTTAGGAGTCATCAGGACTCTGTATCACAGAGCAGACAGCATCCCCACTAACTCAGGAGCCAGGCAGAAGGAGAAATCCCACACAAGAAAGGCTCTAGAGCAATGTGGATATCCTAACTGGGCCTTCCTGAAAGCAGAGAAGAAACCCAAACAGGACTCCAGTCAGCCATCAGGTGAAAAGGAGGAACCCAGACCCAGACCAGTGGTCATTCCATATGTTGAGGGAGTATCAGAGAAACTGAGACGTTTATTTTCTAAACATAACGTCCCAGTGGCTTTTAAACCCCAAAATACATTA
>NC_056499.1:186702-192123 GCF_014905685.2 Nematolebias whitei
TATATATATATATATATATATATATATATATATATATATATATATATACATATATACATATACATATACATATACATATACATATACAAGTAACTCAGTCTCTCTGGGCATAAGTTTGACCCCTAGTTTATCTATGTCAAGACGTATCAGGCAAGGCTGTCCAATTTCACCAAAATTATTTATATTAACAACTCAAATGCTTACTTTACTAATTATCCACAATTCAAATTTGCATGGTACTAATATTTTTGGCAAAGAATTCAAAATAAGTCAGTTTGCTGACAACAGCAATTTTTCTAAGAGACAAAACTATGGTAGACATAGCACTAAAATCCATTTGAACCTTTTCCGGTGCATCTGGTTTGTTCTTCAACACTGATAAATGTGAACTTCCGCAAAAACGTCCGCACATCTACTCATTCTTATCATCACACTCTTGATTTAGTTCTGACCTATGGTGTAGAGATTAAGGACTTGGTAATAGTTCCTCAAAATCCTGTTCTGTCCGACCATTTTTTAACAACCTTTGAGTTTACATTAAATGACTACACAGTCACTGAGAGTAAATTTCATCTCAGCAGGTGCTTATCAGAAAATGCTGTAACCAAATTTAAACAATCAAATCAATCAAAACAATCAAATCAATCAAAAAGATTTGAAGCTCTCGACCTTGACCTCTCTAAGTGTCTTTAAGAATCTGTCTTTAAGAATCTGTTGGACACCTGGCAGGGTCCAATGCAGACATGTTCCCGTTTTTAGTTTTCTACATTTGTCTTGGAATCTAGCTGTTTTTTGTTTTGTTACCTTTTCCTTTTAGCCATCCTATTTGTTAAAAAAAAACAAAACTGTAGTATGCTTTTTTATAACTGTTTATTGTTGTTGCTGTTGTCCATTGTTGTCATCTTTCTTTGTTGAAATCAGGTCTCTCTTGTAAATGAGTCCTCGAGGCTCAATGGGATTTACCTGTATAAATAAAGGTTGATTGATTGATCTTGTAGTGATGTAGGGACAGCTTTTGCTGTAACATACTACTAATTAACTATTCTTAAAGCTAGTTCAAGCACAGAGAATATTAATTGTTCAATTACAAAGGATTATTTTCTTTTTCGAGTTAAATTTCTGTATTGTGACCAAGATAACTTGTGAGTGGAGTGTTTAATCAGTGACATGAGACGCCATTTTATCTTTGACCCATCAGAATAAATGCGGTCATTTATTTAACAGAATCAAAATTTAACATCAAACATGTACAGATTGATTTGCTGATCTGTTTCTGATTAATAAACTTGGCACGATTTACTAAACAAGACAACAGAAGATTACTGATTGAGACTGATTCATCTCTGAAGGCATCTAGCTTGATTTACTGGTGAATAGAATTTTAAAGAGAAGGAATAGATTTGAAGAGGAAGTTTAGATGGATGAAAGTTATGTGTTGAACCAGAAAATGGCACCCTTCCTCTGAATCCAGCTCAGCCCTCCGGTACACTTCAGGGCGTCAACGGCTTGTTACCTGAGATGGTGGATACATCCACTCCGGAACAGAGGTCCATTGGCACGCTCCCTTTTCAGCATCTCCGGTCAGAGTAGCTGGGTCGTCAGAAGTCGTGATGAAGTACTCAGTTCAACAGAATACGCTTCCTTAGAAGTTGAGCATTTAATGCTCGGGTTGAGTGCACAGCGATGCGAGCTGTGACTCCGCTGAAATGGAGGGACCCTTGGCACATGGTCCAATCCATCCGCTACTTAGTTGACTTTCAGTAAGAACTGAAAGTTCCTGTACGACTCGCCATAAGACCGAGTCTCATCTTCGACTGAAAGTTCCAGGAAGACTGGAAAGCCTCGGAAGACTGGAAAAGACTGCGAAGACTGTGAAGACTCGTGTAGACTCAATAGTTCCAAGAAGTGTTGCCTTTTAAAGGGTATCCACTTCCTGTTACATGGTACTTCCTGATTGGTTGAAACAACCAGCAGGGGTGTAGTTTTAGTGATGTCAGAGGGTCACTAGGAGTCAGTAGACAGCAGAAATGTTTAAGAACGGTTATAGTACAGACAAAGAAATATTTTGAACAATGAGAGAAAATAGGTGCCAGCTAGTTTTTATTTACTGTCTGAGAGTTTTAAAAACAAGACACATCGTTCTCATAACTTGTCTCTGACTTTCGCCCTCAAATCCACTACTCCTCATTCAGACAGAAGACTAAACGCACACTTACTTCGTAAATAGACATTTAACTGTACGATCCAAATCTAATGAGGTTTAAAAATCATTAATACTGTTTCACAGTTGATTTGAATGAGTGGTTTACTTCAACATTGGAAATGGTTTGAACTAAACACACTTTTGATTATCAAGATATCCTAAAATAGTAATGATAATGTAAAAAAAGAAGAGTGTTCTTTCACTTGATTAATTCAGGATACAATTAAATAGTCTCTTGATGAGATAATTTGTATTTCTGGATTCAAATCAATGAAATAACAGTTCCTGTTCCCTGAAGGTCTTCAGAGACAGATTGATGTCGGAGGTCTAGTTCACTACAATCTCTTCCATCAATGTTTTCCTCTGTCTTGCAGAGTAATGCATCAGAGAACAGAGACTTAGATCATCTAGTTGATCATCTTACAACTTCAATGCAAACTTCACTTGATAAAATTGCTCCACTGAAAAAGAAAGTAATCAATCAGAGGAAACTGGCTCCTTGGTTCAATTCTGAGTTACGTACTTTAAAGCAGCATCTAGAAACCAGGAGAGAAAATGGCGCTCTACTAATGTTGAAGAATTTTATTTAACTTGGAAAGATAGTCTGCTAACATATAAAAAAGCTCTCCGTAAAGCTAGAACTTTATATTACTCATCTTTAATAGAGAAGAATAAAAATAACCCTAGGTTTCTGTTTAGTACTATTGCTAGACTAATTAAAAGTCCCATTTCTGTTGAACCATGTATCCCTACAACTATAAGTAGTGATGACTTCATGAGATTCTTTATAAATGTAGTATGAACAACTTCACACAGAAGGTTGTAATCCTTTCTCGTTGCATCAGGTAGACGCTCGATGAAGGTGAATACCTCTCTGTCCGAAGTGAGCCGTATCAGACTGATCTTATCCTCAACCGTAGCATTAGGATAATCCTTCAATCTGAATTCGAGATCTTTCAGGTACGCTTTTGTTCCAGATGAGCCCATCGGTCCAGGTACAAAGCGTTGTACATATTTTGAGATTTTTTGCAAATCATCCATTGAAGGAGAAGATATCAATGGTCTCACATGCGTGGTTGGTAGTGGGGGTGTTACTCTGCCCGTTTGTGTAGGTGTTTGGATGAGTCTAAAAGCACCGGGTGAGTAAAAAGGTCGTTGAGGTTTTGGTGTATTATCCCGACTCTGTTCAGGGTCTGGTTTGGATTCCAGACCACCTCGCCCCTCGTCAGAACTTTTATTTGTTGCTGCTCTTAGCTTTTCCTCACATGCTTTTAAGCGTTCCTGTGATGTATGATAATCACTTTTTAAACGCATACATAGCTCCAGTAATGTGTGTTTATCCATTCTGAGTTCTTCCAGATCTTTGTTAAGCACATCTATTTTGCTATTCAGCTAATCAATTTCTGCATTTGCATTTTGCTGTGATTGAAACATCTGTTCAGAATGTTTTTTTGTGAGGACTTCGTGTTCACTTTTAAATTGAAGGAAGTGTTCTTCAATTTTCTGAACCACCTCTTTTTCACTGTCTAACCTTATTGCAAGGTAATCAGTTTTCTCAACAACTGCATAGAATGATTCTTTCAGCAAAATTGCAATTTTGGCCAGCTTTTCATAGTTTGACATTGAAATTTTTGTAGAGGTCACACTCTCTGCAACCTCCTTCAGATTGTCCACTAACTCTTGGGTTCATGCGGTCCGCCTGTTTTTGTCTATATGGATGTACGGGTTCTGTCAGCAGCTTCAACGCATTCTCCAAGCAGTCCGTCATCCCATAAGGATCAAAGTCTTTTTCTAACACACCTGTCATGTTTTTCACTGTGTAGCACTTTATCTGTTTCAAACAGTTGCAAGCTTCAGATATTTTACAGGTAAATATTTGTATTCAAGTTGTCATTGAGTTTTCACACTATTTTAGCTTTGGGTTTACACAAAAGTACTGTTATAAGTCAACGTATTCAAATGTGAGTACCTGTCTGTAGGTTTTACCCCAATTCATGAATATTTAAGTAAATGCTCTCTGGCAGTGTTACTTTTTATGTGCTTATTTCTTAACAGATACTAGATTACCAAGCTCTTTTTAGTGTATTTTACTCTAAAGCACTGAGTTTTTAATAAACCTGCAATTTTTCTAAAAAGTCTCACAGCAAATCAGTTTAAAGACACTTTTTAAACCGTTCTGTTCCAGAAATTTGCTATTTAACAGTTACTCATAGAACCAAGTGGTGAAAAGAAAAAAGAAAAATTGATGATGTGTCAGGATTAATCAGTTTTTCTTCAGAAAAACTGTTATTCCTGTTCTCCTGTCTCATCCTCTATTTAAAATTAAATAGGAAGATTTATTTTTAGGTGGTAACTTAAACAGAAAAGTTTCTTTTTCCTGATAAGTTTACTCTTATTTAGTGATTTTGCAATTAAACGTGCATTATCTTTCAAGCAAATGAGTAAACTGTTCAACTCTGTGAATATTTGAACCGTATCTTTTAAAAAGTTTCTAATTTTCCATTTTGTACCTCCTGTTTGAGGGATTCAGTGAATGAAAATGTCCTGGTAAATGCCTGTCTCGCATAAATACCTGAAATTACTTTTTAAATGCAAGATAACAGTGATTATTCAGCTTTGAGGAACGTTTATTAACTCAAAAATGCCTTACAGAAATAAAAAAATGTTTAATTTCACTCAAAATACCTAAAACTGAAGTGAAACTGTGATCTCAAGTTTCTCCAGGAGGGGGCAGTGTTTAGCTTTCTACCAGCAGGAGTCTATGACGACTTCTGTGACGTTCGGTTGACATCCTGTTGTTAGCCGCTTAGCTTAAAGTTAGCTTCGGCTAAACTCGGTTAAAATCAACATTTCTGAACGAATTTAAGCGTAAACGTGGCGTTTCTTTAACAAGCATGACTTTTTTGCATGAAACATGAGTTTTCTGGGACATATGGCAGCTTTATTTAGTGATTTTAAGCATAGCAAAGGCTCCGGTTGCAACCGAGCTCATTTCCGACATGGAGGAAGTGACGTGACACGTCACTCATCCGGTCGTTAGCTGTTAGCTTAAAATTAGCATCGCTAGCGTTGTACAAAAACATCATTTAATGACGGATTTTAAACTCAAACGCGGCGAAATTTCAACAATTAGACTTCGAAGAACTTAGCAGCTGATCAGAATACAGCTTTTAAAGCGTTTTTCAGCTTTAAAAAGCAGATTTTATTTCCCTAAGAAA
>NC_056499.1:192223-197734 GCF_014905685.2 Nematolebias whitei
GGTACATCGTAACCAGATTAAACAACACAAGGCGTGCAATAACTCCTTAGGAGACAAAGATCTCACCAAATCTGACCTCGTGGGAATAAGGGTCACCCAGGCAGAAGATAACTAATGGATAATAAACTTAACCATAGTTTAAACTCACAGGACCTACCCTTGACCATTACGAAGCTAAGACCTATCTCTTTGTGTTTCCATAGGACAATGATGGTACCACTCCTGGTAATCTTCACCCTCTTGTGTGCCATCCAAGAAGGGCAAGCTGAGATCGTAACCCTTGGGCCCACCTCAGGCATCGCTCTGAGGGACCAACCAGGATTGCTCATCACAGACTGCCGCCTATACACTCGAAAGGTCTTCGTCCGCTTCGACCCCCAAACTGTGATCAAACAACACATCGACCTTAAAAACGAGTGGCTAAACAAACCATGGTATAAGGTATCCCTAGAAAGTGCAAAAGGAGAGATCCGGCACGTCCTAAGGCAATTACATAAATTTACTTACACCCAACAAGAGTTGGGCGGAATAGGTACAAGACAAAAGCGCAGCATCGGCGGGCTTCTGCTTGCTGCATCGTCACTAGGATCACTGTTTAGCCTAGGTTTGTCCGCATACAACACTGTCAGTATAACGTCTCTAAAACAACACGTGTCTGAAGTAGAGAATGAGGTCCCAAAAATCCGAGCACTAATGGACCTTCAACAAACTCAACTGAGACAAGTGACTGAAACAGCGAAAGATACTGTCTTAGTGCTTAACACTCACACCCAGGAAATCAAAGCCCTCGTACATGCGATAAATGAATTAACTCTTAAGGTTGAAATGGATTACACTGTCGCACACCTGATGGATAGAATCTTCGCCGACATGCTTAGAGATATCAGTTCGTCGGTAGATACACTAGCCACCGGTAGGATCCCACCGTATCTAGTCTCGCTACGGATGGTGAACGACATCCTCAGCTCCGCTACACGCGAAAGAGTTACGCAAACACAGGCACACCTGGCTTACACTCTCGGTAGCGCGATCCCAATCTACGTTGATCACAAGACGTTTGAAATGGCGTTCCTTATCAACCTACCGATAATTCCCTCAAACGGCATATACAGACTCAGGGACGTCGTAAATGTTGGCAATTGGCACGGCGAAAACCATGTTCAAATTGACACACCAAAGATGGTTGCGTACCACGACGACAACCCCTCAGTATACCTAGCTCCAAACCTGCAGATGTGTGTTCTCACTCGGGAGATACACTATCTGTGCCCGAGCAAACCGTTTATGTGGAATAAAACCGCGGGCATATGCGGATTAACACCTATTCCGGAAAATTCTAAGTGTTCAACGACCATAACGCCGCGACACCTGGCTAAGACCGCAAAGGCTGAAATCGTCGGATCACGTTGGCTAGTGAACGCCCCCCAAAGAGAGGCGATCATGGCCTACGGACAGCTTGGAGCAAATAGACCCCTGATCTTACCGGACAAAACAATGTGGATCAGTGTTCCCCAGGGAACAACCATACACATTGATGATTTGACGCTCTATCACCTCGATCCGGGACAATGGGAAACGACTCTGGACGACACAGAGTACCTAAAAAACATGACTATAGACATAGATCCCGGAACCTTGGGAAGGATCCGGTTTGAGGGTACTAAGGTCGTCGACGTGGAACCGTTAAACGGAGTTCTCAAGTCTCTCAGGTCCGAGAATAATAACCCAATCCAACCGATTGCCTATGCGTGGTCAAGTGCAGACACATTGATCGTAGCCCTGCAAATGATGATATTCCTCGTGTTATGCGGGATACTCATATCCCTGTTCCGAGGCCTCCGGTCACTCCGAGTCCAACAAGATCTCCATGCAGTGCACCTCAATGTGATTATGTCTCGCGCACGCGGGTCTAAAAAGAAACAAACAAATAAACGGGACAGCGTGACTGAATCTGGCAACCAGGGTGAGGAAAAGCAGTGAAACGATGTTTCTAGATGCTTAGTCACTACTCTTGTCGGTGTTGAAACGTTGTTGAATTGATTTTGGTTGTTTCTGAGGTAAGAATGAATTTTGTTGTGTAGTTAAGTTAGAGACTAAAAGGCCTTTAACCATGCCAACATGCAGTTCATTCATTAAATTGCAATCTTTGCGGAGTCAATGTATATTATTGCTACCTTGAGTACCATAATCTACATTGATCTCACAACACTTAAGCCGAACCTACTCGAACAATTCTATTCGGGGGGATAGCTAATTCTTTTTGATAAGTCTCGCCATAGACTTCCAAAACATTTATGGGAAAACCAAACACCCAATCTCAAGTCGTTCGTCTAGAAGACAACAGACAATTGCACCAAACTATATTTTACCATGTAAAGCTAACTTAAACCAAGTTAGAAATGGAAAAATAGTTTGGAACCCTTTTCTATAGGCTTAAACCCCTGTAGTTACCCCTTTTCAGCATTCTCCACCCCTTAACTGGTAGTTGTAGCTGTTCCCAACCATAATAGCTTACACACCAGGTGCATACAGTTTAAGGCCTTATGTAAAATCCCCTTCATAAGCCCACCTTAAACCACATAATTGCATGACACATTGAACCAGAACGGCACAGGCTGGACGTCGCTGGAGACAACCTTCGCTGGAGGCGACCTGCAATCCTGACGTTGGTCTCCACTCTTCATCCAGTGGCCGCATCTTCAGTTCAATCCAAGGGTACCCCTCTGTATGCTGATTAATCAACACTTCCAATTGTTGTGGATTTACCGTTGTGGATTATATGACTTTTTCCAATGGATTACAGACTCTGTTTCCAAGGGGTTAAAGCATTGCTACAATGGAATTATCGAGACGATATGGAATTATAATCAACACAATGGAATAACCAAGAACATTGTGGAATTACCTTGACTTTGGTCTTCCTTGCTGGATTACTTCTGACTTTGGTCTTCCTTGCTGGATTACTTTTGACTTTGGTCTTCCTTGCTGGATTACATCAAGCTCAAGGACATTTGAAGGTCTAAGTTCACGGTTGGAATTCATCCCCATGGACAGGTGATGATTTCCAAAGGGGGGACTGTAGTGAACCTGATCTGAACCTCAAATCTTGATCAGATGAACTGAGACTGTTATTTCATTGATCTGCATCCAGGAATACAGTTTGAGCCATCTGGTGACTTTCTTTCTTGAATTAATCAAGTGAAAAGAACACTCTCTTTTATAATCATTACTATTTTACAAATGTTTGATAATCAAATTGTGTGAGTTCACTCAATGCTTACAGGTTGAAGAGAACTACTCATTTTTATTTTACATAAACAGTAAGTAATGATTTTTATTCCTCATTCAAAGAAGAAATCAGGTTAATATGCATTTCTTGATTTTCTGTCTGCAATGTAAGTATGTTAAAGGTCGGTTCTCGGTCAACTAAAATGTTTACCGAGAAAAATGTCATGTTTAAACTTTTTCAGAAGATAATAAGAGTGAGACTCCACGAAGTCTGAAGTCCTACAATAATCTTTCTGTTGTCACTAAAACAATCCTTGACTTATGATAACATCTTACATCACAAACCACACCTCTATTTCTGGTCCATCGACCAATCAAAAAGCTCTCAAATGACCCGGAAGTCGACCCATTTAAAATGTGGCAACTTCCCAGTTCATGCAGAGGCTGAAGAGTTGCAGAGGCTGAGGAGTTGCAAGAAGCTGAGACGCAGAGTCTGGGAGTGATAGAGTCCAAGAGTCTCAGAGTGATGGAGGTTCTGAAGAAGTTCTAGAGTCGGAGAACTCTGATGTCTGAAGGAGAAAACTCTGATGTCTGAAGCCCAGAGTGCTTCCTTTGGAATACAGAATGCAGTGACGATGTTGGGATTATAATTTCTGTTTGAACACCACGTACGACTCTCTAAGGGTTTGGCAGTTCTCACGGAGACGCTGAAAGAGTCAGAAAGGAACCTACGCCGATGCTGATTCCATCGTCAACCAGGTAGAAGGTTCTATTTTCGACTAAGTGTACCGGAGGCCAGCTGATATCTGATGGAGCGTGCACGTTTTCTGGTCAAACAGATTAATTCCCTCACAAATCTCTCTGTAAGATAAATCTCCATCTCCATCTTAAACTCTGCTTTCTCTTAAAATCAGTACAGATATTTTAGAAATATCTGAAGCAAAGTCCTCAATCACCGCCGCGTGATTGAAGCCCATTTTCTGTGAAACTTGTCTGTTATTATTTTCATATTTTGCCAAATTAATGTAAATGTTTGATGTTAAACTTTGATTCTGAAAATAAATGACCGCATTCATTTGATGGGTCAAAGATAAATAACGTCTCTCTCGTTACATTTCTGTTAAGATTCAATGCACGACATTACACAGTCAGAAAGATGAGGAACTCGTGAAAATTGTATGCATATATTTCCCTATATTGACATACTACAATATCTTAGATGTTATTACTGTTTTTCTTATACATTTTATTGTTGGATGTAACTGGGACCCTGTGAACATAATTTCGCTCCACCACATGTACCACATGAGGTGCGAATGACAATAAAGAAACTCTGACTCTGACCTGCAGTGTTCCCTCAGTGAGGACTGAACTAGACAAAAGGACCTTCTCCTACTCCGCTCGTGTTTCCTGGAATATCTTGTTAAAAGATCTGAAGCTTTCGACCTTGATCTCCAGACCAGATCTCTGCTGTAAGAGTCCCCGAGGCTCAATGGGATTAACCTGTAGAAATAAAGGTTGAATGAAAAAAAATTGTAAAAATGTGCAAAGCTATTCCTGTAGCTCTTTTTTATCTAATCCAGAACACTTTAAGATATTCTAGTGTTTTCAACCAGTTTGACAAGACTGTCAACAGGGAAGAGGGCCGGCAATGGAGGAGGGGGCGTACCAAAGACACCATCTTATGTATGTTTTATTTATTCATTTCATTTCATCCAAACAACAAATATAATACAATTTAAAGAAAAGAAAAAAGATATACAATCACAGAAATAAAATGAAAGGCAGCAGAAGAAGAATGAGTTCTTATAAAATCTGCCCCTTGTCCCCAAAATATATTCCAAACAAAATTACTATACAAAAGCAAGATGAATTAATAAAATAAATAAATAATAAAATAAAAGCTTAGCTAAAATATAAGATCAACTGTAAATTTTTATGAACTCACATTATACTTAATATTAATCTTATCTTAATCTTAATAAAGATCTTATCACAAGCAGAACTGGTTTGTTCCACTTTGGAGTAAGCTGCTGGGGGAAGAATCAGTTTTGTTGTGTGTTTCCTTGACTGATGAAGCCTTCTGGATTGAAGGTGAAACGTTTCAGCACAAAAAAAAAAGAAACTGTCCAGATGACCTGACTGAAAAACTTTAGATATTCTAGTGTTATTTCATCATTACGCAAACAGAAAATTGGACTGTAGTGTAGGACTGGGGGAGAATGGTTATCTTTTAAAAATGAATATGAACGTTATAATGGAAAATGTTAATTCTTTAGTCAA
>NC_056499.1:197834-212309 GCF_014905685.2 Nematolebias whitei
TGAAAAATAAAAATAAAAATGAACAAACAGCCTTAATGAAACAGCCGTGTCACAATATTTCATAAAAACAGATTAAGTGGTGCACTCAGTTCATTAAAATCAAAGCCTCAGCCAGTAGGGCAAGGGCCCGAGTTAGTTTTATAGTTTTTCCTCTAGGCAAAACAGCAGCGAGCAGAATCCAACTGAACAGCAGGAGAAGGCTCATCTGAAAACTAAATGGAGCAGATCGTCACTATTAAACTCAACCGTTGACAGCAGAATTTACAGAATCTCATATTGCCTACCTGCAAATTTGTGTGTTACAGCACAATCTTATAATAGAGTTGCTGTATAAATTGGATCATGCAGCTGTAACAGAACAGTCTAATAAGCATTTGTTCACAGTAACAGGTAAGCGGTAGCAGGCTAGGCTAACCCTTACCTTCAAGCCATTAATTGGGCACACAGACAGACCAGTCTTATACCCAGGAGGCACAGCAGAGAAGAGGCTAGACGGAGAATGTTATCTGCAGCAGAAGCAAGCAGACGTCGTGACAAACGCCGTGTACCCAGACGGGAGTGACGTGCTTTTATACAGAAGCCACAATTGACCGCGTTAAAGGGGCAGCACACCATTTATGCTGCTACATTTCACCCCCCCAAATTTGAGTCGACGCCCCGACGCCGCCTAAAAGTAGTAACACCATGGTCTGGCACACCAAACTTAGAAAACCACTCTGTCACCACGATGTGAGCCACAGTAGAGGCACACTGGTCTTTGGTTGGTATGGCCAAGGTGTACTTGCTAAAAATAAATAAATCAGTTAGGACGAGCACATTCTCCCATCCATCCTGGGAAGGCTCCAGGATTGTGAAATCCATGGCAAGGCTCTCATTGGGTCGTGACGCCAGCAGATGGCCCATATAAGTCTGTACAGCAAGTCAAGTATCCTTTGCCACAAAGTTTAACACTAAACTCTAGATACCCAACATAAGGGAAGTTTAACCCATTTGCTGCTTTAGGCTGCAACCAGTGACAATGGAGGCCATCAGGGCCTACAGACTCAAAGTGTTCCCTAAAGAATCATTCTTTGAGGGTTAACACCATAGATCCAGTGTCAATTAGACAGGGCACCTGATCACCTCACAAACACACATCTAAATGTGGACACGATGCAACAAAGTTTGGGTGCTTCCCTACTATTACATGGTGCTGTAACTGAGCCAATAGTGGCCCCACCCGAACTGCAGCTCAACAATTCGGTGGGATCTAGTTTCCTCGAGACCGCAGAGCTATAAAGCAACATACTAGAAAAGAGCCTCCTGCAATGAAACAAGAATCAGTACAACATATACCTCCTTTAGCACTTTAATAACACAAGTGGGATCAGACCGTTCAGCATTAGAGCGGTATCTAAGCTCTTCTCGTGCCTCACCCTCCAGATGATCATACAAAAAGAAAGCTTGATAGACTGCTGATAAATGACATGCCCTCCTCCAGCCACTCATTTAACCCTATTCCTAACCTTCCCCTGAACATTGGACATTTCCTGTCACGAGGCAAAAACACCAACCTCTGACACAGGGGAATAAGGAGTAGGCGGAACAATATGAGAAGCACTTGGGGTAGAGGAGTCAGCGGAAGCACCCGGGGCAGAAAGAGACTGTACTTGACGCAACTGCTCATTGTCTGCTTTCAATTTGGCAATCAAGTCCCGCATTTCTTGGGCCTCATCCTCCATGATCCGGATCCTTTGGTATAAAGATGAACTCGCTGCTGTTTTGCCTGCACACAACACAATTTAATCCAAACACAAGAAAACAAACCCAAAAAGAGAAAAAAATAAAATAAAATAATAAAAGAATCAAGTCTCCATTTTCCACAACAGTAGGCCCTACCAACAACACCAATTGTAGCACTGGGGGAGTGGTTATCTTTTAAAAATGAATATGAACGTTATAATGGAAAATGTTAATTCTTTAGTCAGTTTGCAATGAGTGAAAAACCAACAACGCCACCTGGGATTATACTCCAGGAACTAAAAGGACACGTAAATTTGTTCTACTGGAGGAAGGAGACAAGATTCAAATAAACTTTACCAAATTTATTGTGGGGGTAATTTGCACAAGTTAAAAGTATTCAAAAAGTATTTTAAAACATGCAATACCAGAAAATAGTTGACTGCATTTAATTGTTTCACACAGCTGTGCTGGAGTTAAAAAAACACTAAAATATCAGGTGAGACTGAGACTTACTAGTGGGGAGGGGGCTGTAAAGACAAGGAGACCACATCCAGTGAAGGAAGAGAGAAAAGGAGTGTTCCACACACAAAGCGAGACACCGCCACCACACGAAGTCTCAGTCCCTGAAAAATAAAAATAAAAATGAACAAACAGCCTTAATGAAACAGCCGCGTCACAATATTTCATAAAAACAGATTAAGTGGTGCACTCAGTTCATTAAAATCAAAGCCTCAGCCAGTAGGGCAAGGGCCCGAGTTAGTTTTATAGTTTTTCCTCTAGGCAAAACAGCAGCGAGCAGAATCCAACTGAACAGCAGCTCATCTGAAAACTAAAGGGAGCAGATCGTCACTATTAAACTCAACCGTTGACAGCAGAATTTACAGAATCTCATATTGCCTACCTGCAAATTTGTATGTTACAGCACAATCTTATAATAGAGTTGCTGTATAAATTGGATCAAGCAGCTGTAACAGAACAGTCTAATAAGCATTTGTTCACAGTAACAGGTAAGCGGTAGCAGGCTAGGCTAACCCTTACCTTCAAGCCATTAATTGGGCACACAGACAGACAGACCGGTCTTATACCCAGGAGGCACAGCAGAGAAGAGGCTAGACGGAGAATGTTATCTGCAGCAGAAGCAAGCAGACGTCGTGACAAACGCCGTGTACCCAGACGGGAGTGACGTGCTTTTATACAGAAGCCACAATTGACCGTGTTATAATGGCAGCACACCATTTATGCTGCTACAGTAGTCTGATAAGAAATGCAATAATATTGTACTTGTGACCACCATAAAATCTAAATTGTTTAATGCTTACAATAAAAGTATATTAGTAACCACGACTTTGATTATTGTAGAGAAGGCATTCTCAAGTACATCAAATGGCCAGTTTCACCAAAGAGACACAGTTCAGACTCTCACAAAATATACCCAGTGGCAGATTTCTTACACCAAAAATTTAAATTTGATCTAGAATGTTGTGCCTTTTGTGAATGTCCGAGAGAATCTCTTTTTTCCTGTTCCTTTGCAAATAAACTCTGGAAAGACATAAAGAACTGGCTGTTCGTGAAAACTGAGCCATCCCAGAGGTTCCCATCACTCATGTACTTTCACATGTCGATGATCCTGCTTGTTAAATATTATTCACTGCTGAGTGGAACACTTCTACTCCGGTTCAGTTCTTTTCTTAACCAATTTAAACTTTATTACTCCTCAACGAAATGTCTGAAATCTACATATGCAAAAAAAAAAACACAACAACCTGCCAGTTATCTACTTTGGTTTAAAACTTGCTCCACTGCCTTTCATTTGCCTTAATACGTTTGTCTTTTACAATCTTAAACCCATGCTTTTTTTCATTCATTCAACCTTTATTTAAACACATAAGTCACATTGAGCCTCGAAGACTCATTTACAAGTGAGACCAGTTTGGACAGACAAAAACGGCGGTTAACTGGACACATGGAGGAGTTGGAGGCGAAAAATTTCTATCAGACTTTTTTCTTGCAAAAAAATATGCTCCTGTTTCTTTGCCTCCCACCTATGCTGCATTGTTCCTTGTACCTCTACGAGATGTTGGATTTTGTATACTGGACGATGAATAATAATAAAAAATAAAATTGAAAAAAGGCTGCCATGACAGACCGCTACGCCGTCTGGGAGATGGTTTTCTATCCGTACTGGTTATAAACACACATTTCAGTTAAAAACTGGAGAGAAATGGAAAAAGACACTTCGAGCCCCAAACTTATCTAGTTCTAGTCTTTTATTTGTTATTTTAGCATACACCATAAAAAAACTCAAATGTTTTAAACAAAGACACAAATTTGTGTCTAAAGATACAGAATGAAAAAGATGGCAAGCTTAGTGTCAATGATCTCACTTTGTCTTTCAAAGCACAGAATTAATTATTAAAGTGCGCGTGGAAGCCGATCCTCTGGAAAGTGCTGAATCATTGAAGTCGAGGCTGCCGCTCGTGCACGCAGAGCTGGGTGTGGTCACGTTACAGCAGGTGTGCACCAAACTAAACCCCCTCCCTTCTCACGTTTTCCTTCTTTCCGCAGGAAACAAACATCCACCCATCGTCCGACGCACAAATTGAACTTGAGAAACGAACCGAAAGTCAGTCCAGCTAATGTAACCGGTGTGTACTGGTTTTACCGACTGGTTTTACTGACGCCTCAGATGAGCGTTGGCTAAGGCAAACGATGCAGGTACAGAAAAACATTACATCATCACCTGTGGAGTCAAAACTGGGCCTGAATCAGATAAAGTTGTGTCAAATGTTTTAAGTGAGTGGAGTGTTAATAAAGGTACTTCACGCAGGAGAAAGTAGAAGTATTTGATAAAACGAACATTCAAAATGGCAACAACAACAAAATAATATCTATTAAAAACAAGCCCCACCACACCTTATTTTAACTGTAGTTCAATCAGGTGAGTGAAGAAGCATCTTTAAGATCATAAATGTATTAAAGAGCAGGTTTCTAACTTTACTTTTTACACCGACAGCAGCTGCAAGAAGTTCAGCCAACATGTCCTGAAGGTCTTTCCTCCAGTAGCTCCTCCCTCAACGTGATGAAGTGGCTCTAACTACGTGACGGTGACGGCAGCTTTACAGCAAAGCCTGGTTGAAGGTTGAAGCCTCGGCGTGGACACGTCACTTCATGAACACCCAGTTCCAGCGCAGCAAAACCAGTCGGACTTGTTGGACAGGTCTGACAGTGGCAAAGATCTCAGCGGCATCACAATCAAGGCATGTAGCGTGAATATTAGTCAAAGCCCTAAACGCCAAGAAAAGCCAAGGATCAAACTGAAATTGATTACGTAATTGATCACAAAGACCCAAGACAGAAACCTTCAATGAAAAGCAGGAAACAGGCTCACATGACTGTAAGAGAAGGAAAACTAGATCAAACTTTTTCTTTTCCATTCAGGTTTGTAGAAATGAGCTCAAAATGTATGTTGGTTTAAAATGGATGTCAAGTTACGGGGAAAGGAAGACAAACCCTAAACATGTCCCGCTGTGAGCTCTTTGTCATGACTCAGGCCTGTGACTCGACCCATGGTAGGAAAATTAAGTTTTCTTTTTCAGCTCCTCGAACCGTCGCGTCAAATCGTCAAAGTCGATGTCGTCCGAGGTCGTGGCGTTTCCACCTATGGAGGATGAGGGGAGTGTGTCGGGAACGGAGGGAAGTTCTGGTAGAGCGTTGTTGTCGTAGGATGCACGAGGCTTTGGAGTAGGGCCTGAGGACAAACACACGTTCACGTGTTGGAGAGCCCAAATAAGAGCTACATTTTAGCTGACAAGCTTCCCATCGGCAGTGAACAAGCAGAACTATGATGCAGAGAATGCAGGTCACTTAATGTCTATAGCACCAAGTCAGAAGAAATAAATGAAATAAAACCGTATAGTACTGATGAGGACGTCTTTGCTGGTTAATATCAGGTCTGTTTAGAATGAAAACTTCATTTTGTTCTTTGTCTTCAAGGTGGGACTCACCTACAGCCTGGGGAGGAACAGAAGGCTTGTCAGTAAAATCATCAATCTGAAACACAAGAGAAGCGTCTTAGAGCTCATCCTGAAGTGAAACGATGTTAGTTTTGTACTGACGAAGACAAAACGAACGTCCGGTAAGACAGACGGCTGTTTGGGAACCATCACCTCCAGAGACACTAAACAACAATTCAGGGTTGCTTTTAAGATACTGTCACGTGGTTAGTTCACAGGAAGTTCTTTCACAACATTTCTGCATATCCACACAATTTTTATACATTTGGCTTTTTGTCCAGTGGCAGAGAAAACTTGTGAAATGCAAGTGAAGTTCAGTCTGTAGTCTTTGGACCAACTGTCAGACGTTTGCATGTAAAATGTTTGTGGGACTGTTTGGACCGAACCCAGTGACGTCACACATGCACTGGTTCCAGTGGTGTGAGAGTTTTTCCAAGGTTTGGCTCATTTCACCTGACGAGTTGTGTCAGTTGCCTGCTGGTGTGCACGTGCGTGCAGAGTATCGGTTTCTGTGCTGATGCTCGTTTCCACAAAGAAACACTACGGTGCATAAACGCACAGACATTTGAGCTCATTCCCATCTGGACTTTTATCTTGAAACTTGTTTTAAAAAGTGCACGTTGCAGTCAAACCTTGTGCATTTGCCTCAGCCAACTCTTTCTGATGCACTTGGATATTTAGACGTGTACCTGCTGGTGCCAGGTATCGGTTTGCATGAAAGCTGTGATTATTTCCTCCAGGCCGTGCGTTCAGTGCCATCTTTTCCTTCTAAGTGGTCCAAACAGTGAATTTTGTCATTTCCTGTTCCGTCTCCGACGGCCTTTTCTTGTACATGCTCATTTTACTGACGCGAGTTCACAATGACTGCTTTAAAAACTACATGAAACAAAGTTCATAAAGTTAAAAACTTTTACATCCTTAATCCAAAGAATGCAATCTGTGGACAGCTTTGAATCAACTTTTTAACTGCTCGAAAAAGGAGTGAACTCCATAAATGTATGAACCATAAAGTCAAAATGTTTTTCCTCTGAAGGTGAGAATTATTAAACCGAGGCTGATTCTGCACTTCAGTCCCATTTTCAATGACCTACCTGCAACTTGAATATGTATGAGCAAACAGGAAGTACTATAAAGATTGTGCCAAATATAAATATTAACCTGATGGTACATTCATCTGGGTTAGGCCGGTCAACTCGGAGATTTCATGGAAAAGTACAGAAGGCAGACAAAACGAATAAACTGTCCTTCCCTGAGTGACGCCCTGCCCTGTCCGTCTGTCCGTCTGCCGGGACAGGAAGGGGCGGAGGGCACGGATGCGAAGGGTTCAGTCACTTACAGACTCATAAGTGGGGGGACAACTGGGCAGCTCTGGGGGCTGCCCTCCTCCCATGGCATGTGGGAAGCTGTTGTAGGTTCCAACTGGAGCGTTAAAAGGTTCCTGGAGGAAAATAAAAGAATGATTTTTATCTTCTGTCACAGCTTCACCATTATGAGCATTTCCAGACTAAATATTAAAGATATGTGTGTTATGGTGGTCGCTGTTATGTTACGCATTTTTTAATTACCAAAAATGTTGCATTCAAGCTTTTTAGTCATTTTTAAATATTTTGAGCACGATAAAATGTGTTCTCGTCCTTACAAGACAGTAGCTGAAGTTTTAGCAGTGCGTAAAATCATGTTAAACCTAGTAAAACATCAAACCTAGTAAGGAAACTGAAAGTTCAACTGGGTTTCGTTTTCAGAAATAGATCCCGTTTAAAGCCCTTTTCACACGGGATTAGTTTTACCCAGGGACCACATGTCAACATCTGCTTTGTACGTGGTGCATTCGCACAGGATAAGCAAAGCCTGAGATTTAGATGAAGTTTACGGGCATCTTCCAGATATGATGTTGACAAGCTGCGTTGTCACGACCGGGCCGGTCCATATAATGTGCAGGTCGGGCCGGTCTCAGGCTTTGATGTGGTTTTATGAATCAGCACAAAGAAAACTAAAGAAGAATGCACAATATAAAATTGTGTTAATCAAATGTTGAGGAGGCAGGTCCGACCGGCCGGTTTAAGAAGTAAAAAATGTTGCGTTAAGCTCAGATGGACAACCTGTCACCGGCCGCAACAGCGCGTTCATTTAAAATAGCCTTGTTCTGTACTTTGACAAATTATTTTGCTTAAACAAAAAACGCCTCATTATGTATCGGATCCCACCCATTTCTGTGCAAATCACAGAGATGCCGATTCACATTGGATTAGTTTTATCACAGGACCTGGGAGTTCAGCAAAATACCGTAGGTAATTTCACTTTACAAATTACTGACATGGCTGATTCACACGGGATTAACAACACAATCTCTGTAATTATTACAAATAGCATGTGGTCCCTAGGTAAAACTAATTCTGTGCTAATAGGGCTTTAGTCTGAATGTTAGGAAACACCTTGTAACTGTGACCTTCATTCTCTCCAGTGACTACGGTGACATTATTTACACATTATTTACACATTATTTACACATTATTTACACATTATTTACACATTATTTACACTGAAAAGGACCTTCTCCTGCTCCGCTCCTGTTTCCTGGAATATCTTGTAAAAAGATCTGAAGCTCTCGACCTTTGACCTCTCTAAGTGGCTTCAAACATCTGTGAAGTTCCTGCAGATGTTCCTGTTTTTAGTTTTCTACATCACCTTATTCATTCATTCAACCTTTATTATAACAGATAAATCCCATTGAGCCTCAAGACTCATTTACAAGTGAGACCTGTTTGAACAGACAAAAGCAGCGGCTAACTGGACACACGGAGGAGTTGGAGGCAAAAAAATTCTATCAGACTTTTTTTTCCTGCCTGAGGGAAAAAAAACTAAATTAAAAAACACCTCGCACAAACAAGCACATACTGACGTAGACATTCTGCAGGGGGGGGGGAGCATGTTCATAGATGCTCTCGAGGTCAGTGGAAGAGTTCTGATAGGATGGAATAATCTGTCAATGTCCTCCGATGAGATCCACAAACATTCTATAGATATTATAATTACCTGTTTTTTCTTTTGTGTGTGTTTCTTTTACTTTTAAATACCATTTTTCACTTGTAAAAAAAACCCTCCTCAATTTCTACGCATCCTTTATGATTGTCCATGTTGTCGTCTCTCTTTGTTAAATCAGGTGTCTCTTGTAAAGGAGTCCCCGAGGCTCAATGACACTAACCTGTAGAAATAAAGGTTGAATGGATGATATTAGACCTAAAACTACTACTTGTCTCAATGACACTGTGAGACTTTTTGATTTGAACAGAATGTCCCTTTACAGGCCAAAAACCAGCCAGTGATTTTCTTTAACAGAAGGATGTTGAACGTTAACATGTTACCCAACACATCTGAGGACGTACCAAGTTTAACAATAACACAACTTATCATTTACTGCTCATTGTGATCCCATTTACTACAAGCAAACATTTAAACCAAGTCCTAATCCTTCTAAAAGTTTTTGTCAAATTAAGTCATGACAAAACAATTGGAAACAGATTAAAAACCCTCTTACAGCTCCTTTGGGAGGTGGATAATTGAAAGGTGTGGGCATGGGCATGGGCATGGCAGCTGCAGGAGGAGCACTGAAACCTCCACCACCTCCACTCTTCCTGTCGACATTCACATCAATCAGGTCTGCCTCTTCTCCAGGACACACCTCGGGCTGTAAGGAGACAGCAGGACGATGTGTCGGTAATCAGTCCAACCACGACATCATCTTTCAACAGGAAGTGAGAAGGACTTCGAAAACATACGTGGACCATGGCATCGGGTTCATAGGGCACATTATAGTTCTTGGCGATCTCTATCAGGTAGCGCTCGACTAAAATCTTGGGAGGAGCTTCCACGCTCAGTTTGTGCATGAGCTGTAAACACACACATTCAATCAGACGTCACTGAACAGGTTCAGGTGCGGTTTGTTGTCATGCGTGTATAAAATGAACACAAGGTCAACAACACAATGACCTGCTCAGGACGAGAAGAACTGACAAAATGAAAAATAAAAAAAACAGCTGCTCACATGATCAAGAAGGTGAGCAGCTGGTTCTGGTTGTCAACAACAAACTGGGTGATCCACCATGAGAGGGTGCTATTTAAGAGACTGAGCTGAATACAGCACCTCACACTGAGGAAGTCCTCAGGATGAGAGACGAAACGTATCTACATTTTTTTGTTGTTTTGTTTTTTGAATGTCCAGAGGACCAGACTTAACTTTTTTAGATTACTGAGCCTGCAACAGGACACAAAAGATGCATCAGGACACAAAAGATGCAACAGGACACAAAAGATGCAACAGGACACAAAAGATGCAACAGGACACAAAAGATGCATCAGGACACAAAAGATGCATCAGTACAACAAAAGATGCAACAGGACACAAAAGATGCATTTGTGCAGTCAGTGGGAAAACATTGCTTACCCTATCGTTGACTGTGCCAATCTGGTTTGTCCTGCATAGCTTGCCATACTCCTTGCTATACTTTGCACACAGCTGATCGGATACCTGAACAACAACAAACGTGTCAGAAAGGCTGTTCAGCTTCAGTGTGTCAGAAAGATTAGAAAGAGCAGGACTAACGGTTTTCAGTTCAGAAACCTCCGACTGGAGACGAGGCGCTGCCCAGATGAGCGTCGACACTGCCTCCTGCAGACCTGGATCAAGTTCCCTGTGAGGCACGAGAAATGGATGGGAACTGTGATAAATGCACGCTCATGCACGTGTGTGTGTGTGTCAGTACTCACTTCATGGACTGAATAAGGCCAAAGCGAGTCAACAACAGGTCACAGTAAAGCTCAAGGATCTCCATGGCTTCAACCAGATAGTCCTCTCTGATGATGTGCTCCACACGGATCCGGGCGCGCTCATCCTTACCTGACGACAGGTAATCTGCAATCTCCTTCCTGGACTTCTGAGCGAGCTCAGCTTCAGTTTCAATTAGTGAAGGGTAAAGGTGAACAGGACATTACATGAACACTACAAGTTCCAAAGATTAGAAGCTGGACTCACTTTTCTTTTTCTCCAGGAGTTTGAGGCGGTTGATGACGAGCCGGAGGTTGACTCGGAGCCTCTCGGCTTTGAATCCTCCTCCCAGCATGATGAAGATGATTGACAGATGCTCTGAGGACGCAGGAGAGCAGGACATGATCCCAGCCCGTCATGTGAGCAGGACCTAGCTACAGGACACGTTCATCCCCAACAAACCAACTACGGAACTCGAGGGAAGCTACAGTCGCATGTGCACGTTAGCTGCCAACAAGAGGAAGCACGAGTTTAACGTGAACACGTCTCCTGTGGTGCTTCATACACGCTCGAGCCTAAACCTTTCCACTGGTGAACGCGATGGAAGGTTGTCAGTTTGTCTCGTTCAAAAAGCGTTCAATACATAAACAACTGGACTTTAGATCTCGTTAGCTGCTCAGCGCTTCCCGGGTCTGTTAGCATCCGAGCTAAGCTAAAAGCTGTCGAAACCAAACCTGACCGAGAAGCTCAACTTGTGTTGAAACATCAGAACATAAAGTGACAAGAACTTACCACCAGGTACCAATCAACTGTAGACTCCAACTCATTTGGCTTTCTGTCCGAGTTTCGTCGCCCAATTCACTTCCGCGATGATACGAGTTGACGTCATAGGGACTTTACCACGTGGGGCGGGGCTTAGAGTCGACTCATGCGCAGGTGTGACTTTTTTTAATTAAAACTTTGAACAGATGAAGCGACAGTACAGAGGTGGCATCGATGTCTGCTTCTGCTGGGTACCAGCTCATGAAGGGGCAAAAGGAAATGAGAAGGCAGATACATTAGCAAAAAGGGCTTTAGAAAAGACAATAACAATTACAATTCCTATAGGGAAAGGAGAAGGAAAATCACTGATAAAGGATAAAGAAAAGGAACAATGGCAAAAAAGGTGGACTGAAGATAAGAAAGGAAGAAGTCTATATCAAATCCAAAAGTCAATAGCAATTAAGAATATTAATATGAAAAACAGAAGGGAAGAAATCATAATGACCAGATTAAGAGTAAGTCATACATACTTAAATGATGTTTTATTTAGAATAGGGAAGAAAAATACTGATAAATGTGAAAAATGTGGAGAGAAAGAAACTGTAGAACACGTATTGATGCACTGTAAAACATATGAATCTGAAAGAGAGATACTGAAAAGAATGGTTGAAAAGACAGGTCAAGACTGGAGTCTTAAAGGACTGTTAGGAACTGAGGGAAACATAACGGATATATATAAAATAAGGAAAGCGCTAATTTTATATCTTAAAAATACAAGACTAATTAATAGAATTTGATAGATGTAGAGAACTGTTGTTACACACTCATGTACAGTAGGTGGCGGAATGCACCTTACAGTTGTTTGCGATCCGCCATTAACGAAATGAAGAAGAAGATGAAGCGACAGATGAGGAGCAGCAGGGTGGTGCAACTGGTGGAGCTGCTGCCTCTCAGCAAGCAGGTCCCTGGTTCAACCCCCGGTCCAGGGGCCTTTCTGGGTGGAGTTTGCATGTTCTCTACGTGCATGCGTGGGTTTTCTCCGGGTACTCCAGTTTCCTCCCACAGACCAAAAACATGCATGTTAGGCTGATTGGTAACTCTAAATTGTCCCTAGGTGAGAGAGTGAATGGTTGTTTGTCTCATTTGTCTCTATGTGGCCCTGTGATGGACTGGAGACCTGTCCAGGGTGTACCCCGCCCCTCGCACAGTGATTGCTGGACATGGGCACCAGCGACCCCCGTGACCCAAAATGGAATAAACGGGTAAAGATAATGGATGGATGGATGGATGGATGGATGGATGGATGGATGGATGGAAGTGACAGATGGACATTATCATCACCTTTATTAAAAACATAATTAGGTCCATATAAAAAAACAAAATGCAAATAGATAATATAAAAACATTAATAAATAGATAAATAAATAAAAAATCACAAATGTAAGTCACAGATTTACAAAAAGGCTGAAACGCCAATGGTTCCACATTCTGGACTTAAACCTGACTGAGCTTTGTGCAACATCTGTTAGTATCAGGATGATATTTGTAGAATCAATCTCCACATAAATCTGTACATAGTTACGTAATGCAGCATAAAAAGTGGAAACGCCACCAACAAATAACTGACTTGCACTAGTCCATCTCGGCACCCTAAGCAAAATCCTCATTCTGTCATTATATGCCACTTAAGAGTTTCTGAATACTTCTTTGCTTGTAACGTCTCCAGAAGTAGGCAGTATAAACAGGTCTCTCTTGAACGAAATAAAAATTGCATTATAAAGTGACATAAAATACTAAAAACAGGAACATCTGTATGAACTTAACAGATGTTTGAAGCCACTTAGAGAGGTCAAGGTAGAGAGCTTCAGATCTTTTTACAAGATATTCCAGGAAACAGGAGCGGAGTAGGAGAAGGTCCTTTTGTCTAGTTCAGTCCTCACTGAGGGAACACTGCAGGTAATGATGTCCTGAGAGCGCACACTGTAGCTGCACTCACACAGAGACATGTAGGAGGAGATGTATGAAGGCAGCAGACCAGGAAGTGATTTAAAGATGAAAATGTACCAGTGAGAGAGTCTGTGTGAAGTTAATTTTCATTCCATTCATTCAACCTTTATTTAAACAGATAAATCACATTGAGCCTCAAAGACTCATTTACAAGTGAGACCTGTTTGGACAGACAAAAACAGTGGTTAACTGGACACATGTAGGAGCTGGAGGTGAAAAAAAATTCTTATCAGACATTTTTTTTTCCTGCCAGAGGAAAAAAAACCCTCTAATAATAATAATAAAAAAAAACACCTCGCACAAACAAGCACATATTTACGTAGACAATCTGCAGACGGGGAGACGAGAGCAGTCAGCAATGCTCATAGATGCTCTCGAGGTCACTGTAAGAGTTCTGATAAGGATGGAATAATCAGTCAATGTCCTCCGGTGAGATCCATAAACATTCTCAAGGTATGTCGAGGAATGGCCAAGAATAACGTCTATGAGAATCCAAGAGTCCTGAAATGATGACAAGTTTATTCAGCTGGTTTCTTCTGATTATCAGTTGGAAATTCCTCAGGGAGGGGGTGGTGAGCGTCAGATCACATGTTCTCCAGGCGAATTCAGATAAGATGGCCTTCAAGGCCAGCCAGGGGAGTCAAATTCAGATAAACACAGAGTTGCTTTGGGGACAGGCAGAACTTAATCAGAGTCAGAGTCAGAGTCAGAGTTTCTTTATTGTCATTCGCACCTCATGTGGTACATGTGGTGGAGCGAAATTATGTACACGGGGTCCCAGTTACATCCAACAATAAAATGTATAAGAAAAACAGTAATATCATCTAAGATATGAACTAAGAAAAACATCAACTAAATATACACTAAGCACTCATAACATAAAACATTGAACATCAGCACAAACATGAACATGAGTCTGTGAGCAGATGTGCACGCATGAACACATCAACATGAAACAGATCAGCAGCAACATGAAACAGATCAGCAGCAACATGAAACAGATCAGCAGCAACATGATGTGATTTTTCACAGTGATTATTCTAGTTAGAGATTCATGAGTCTAACAGCCTCAGGGTAGAAGCTGTTCCTCAGTCTAGTGGTTCTACACTTAATGCTCCTTAACCTCCTTCCTGAGGGGAGTGGGGCAAAAAGTGTGTGTGCTGGGTGAGTGTGGTCCTTCATGATGCAGGTGGCCCTCTTCCTGCATCT
>NC_056499.1:212409-218222 GCF_014905685.2 Nematolebias whitei
CTGCATCTGGAGGTGTAGATGTCTGTGATGGTGGGGAGGCTGATTCCAACAGATTTCTGTGCAGCCTTCACCACTCTCTGCAAAGCTTTTCTTTCTGCAGCTGTGCAGCCTCCATGCCACACATTGATGCTCGAGCACAGGATGCTCTCCACTGCACACCTGTAGAAGGAGGTGAGGACTAAGCTTCCCAGACCAGCTCGCCTCAATGATATCTACCTTGAGTCTGTGTTGGTCCACTTGGTTCTGAAACGTCCAAATTAACATGACCACACCGATGGAACAAGACTGAGTAAAATCCCCAAGATCTGATCCATTCTGCCCAAAGCATTTGAGTCTGGGTACTCGAGGCACGAACCAAGCCATCATAAAGGCAAGCAGCGTGATCGGGTCCAAATTTGCTGCAGACGACTTCCTTGATTGTAGATAAAACCAGCAAGCAGCCGAATCCAAAAAGCAGGAACCAGTTATCGTGAATCCAATTAAATATGTGTCCTTAAAATCCACAGATGGCAGCAGAGATAGACACATCATCAAGTCTTCAAGTCGATGAGATATCCAGCTGCGTGCGTGCCAACAGAGCAAATCGGCTCGCCTAAAGCCTGTCTTCTCTTCGAATAAATGTTGTAAATTGAGTTGAGGGACCAACTGATCAAAAAAAAGTCCATAATTATGGTTCAGGAGGTGCAAGAGAGGCTCAGAAGCAGTTTCACAGACAGAAAGAGCAGCAAAGCGGAGAGGGAGGGAGAAGCATCTGATCTCGGCGAGAGCAAGTGGTGAAGTGACCAGTTAACCAGTGAATACTGGGTGCAGTGGTGGGTACAGTAGTTAAAGCCTGTTCTGAATCTTAGTGTACCATGATAGACAGCATCCAGCTTCTAACAAGGACTTGTCATTATGTATAAATATTCATATACATTTTATTTTTATATTAAACAGCAAACAAAACTTTTGCAAAGTTTCAAAGGTGCCAATTAACCAAGTACCTAACTACAATTTTGTTCCCGACTTGTTTATTTAAGTTTTACTTATTAATAATGTTGATCACATTTGAAAAAAAGTTTTATTGATGTCTTGTTTTCAATTTCACACCATATCTACACTTAAAACTCACAAAACTGTCACCTTTAGTCCCTCATGTTAAAATAAATGGTTATGGTTGTGATGTTAGTTTTGAGACTTTTACTTGAAAACATTTTTAATTCATCGATCACCTGATTCAAATATTGAATCATTCACCAATCACATCATGACAATATTGGAAAAAAGTTCTAATAAATCAGTTTTTTTGTGTGGAGATTTTAATATAGACCTGGGAAATAAAACAGACTCAAATAATATCGGAACATTTATAAACTCAATGCACAGTTTAAATCTTTATCCATTGATTTCAAAACCCACAAGAATTACTACCCATAGTGCTTCAATAATTGACAACATTTTTACAAATATAACAAATAAAGAACTTATGGGTGGCATTTTGATCACGGATGTCAGTGACCACCTACCAGTCTTCACTATCTATAAAAAAGATCAATATGATGTGAAAGTAGATAAAATTATGGAAAAAATAATAAACACATCAAAGAAATCTGTAGATAAACTAAAAGAAGATTTAACAAAACAAACTTGGAAGGGTGTATATGTTGATGATGTAAACAAAGCATATGATGTATTTATGAATATTTTAGGAGCTTTATATGAAAAAAATTGTGTACAAGAAAATTACACAAAGAAACGTGTTGATGACAAACCGTGGATGACCAAAGGGTTAAGAAATGCTTGTAAAAAAAAGAATTACTTATACTCAAACTTTCTGAAATTAAGAACAAACGAAGCAGAACAGAGATATAAAAATTATAAAAATAAATTGGTAGGGATTATAAGAAAGCATAAAAAGAAATATTACAGTGAATTATTAGACCAAAGTAATGATAATATGAGGGCAACATGGCAAATAATGAACAGTGTTCTGAATAATCATAAAACAAAATCGAGCATTCCACAATATTTTGTAAAAGATGACAAAGACATTTATGACCAAAATGAAATCGCAAATGGATTCAATGAACATTTTGTGAATATTGGCCCAAGTCTGGCAGCAAAAATCCCAAATATAGATAAAAATGTAAACCATACGGTTACAGATTACACAAACAGTTTTTTTCTTGGGGGAACTGATAAAGAAGAAATTATGACTATCGTAAAACATCTTGCAGATAAAAAATCAAAAGACTGGATGGACATGGATATGATGCTGGTAAAGAATATTATGAGTTATGTTATTGAGCCATTTACATATATATGTAATTTATCATTTTCAACAGGGGTATGTCCTAATAACATGAAAACAGCCAAGGTAATACCATTATATAAGAGTGGAGAGAAACGTGTGTTTAATAATTACAGGCCAATATCATCGTTGTCACAGTTTTCGAAGATTTTAGAGAAATTATTTGTCACTAGATTAGATGAATTTATCAATAAGCAAAATATATTAAGTAATAGTCAATATGGGTTTAGACCTAAAAATTCTACGTCAATGGCACTCATGGATTTAATGGAACAGATAACAACTGCTGTGGATCAAAAAAAATATTGTATTAGTATTTATGTTGATCTAAAGAAAGCATTTGATACTATTGATCACAATATTCTTCTCAAAAAACTAAATAAATATGGTATTAGAGGGCATGCATTGCAGTGGGTATCTAGTTATCTAGAAAAAAGGAAACAATTTGTTCAAATACATGATGTAAAATCTGAATTCTGTAATATTACATGTGGAGTGCCTCAAGGCTCTATACTTGGACCTAAGCTATTTATTTTATATGTGAATGACCTGGTAAATGTGTCTGGATTTTTTAAATGTATTTTGTTTGCAGATGATACTACTTTTCTTTGTGTGGGTGAAAATGTTGTGCAAATGCTGAAGATGGCACAAACAGAATTTGTGAAAATACAAAATTGGTTTTAACTGAACAAATTATCTTTAAATGTTGATAAAACAAATTATATGATTTTTAGTAACAACAAGAAAGTGCTTGATACTCCATTTAGAGTCGATGGAATTGAAATTAATAGAGTCAATGAGGTGAAATTTCTGGGTGTCATCATTGATGAAAAACTAACATGGAGATCTCACGTAAAAAACTTAAGAACTAAAATAGCTAAATCGATCGCAGTAATGTACAAAGTTAGAGAGTTATTCAATGATAAAGCAATGTTTCTATTGTATAATGCCATTATTGTTCCACATTTAATTTACTGTATTGAAGTCTGGGGTAAAGCATGTAAAACAATTACAAATCCAATTTTTATTTTACAGAAAAGAGCCATAAGAATTATTACCAGAAAAGATTATAACCATCCGTCAAATATATTGTTTCATCAGCTAAAGATGTTAAAATTTTATGACTTGGTTGATTACAATATCTTACTGTTTATGTATGTGGCCAACAAAAACATACTACCTACTAACATTCAAGGGAAATTTGTTAAAAGAGAAAGTAATTATTATCTTAAGGGGATGGAGATGTTTGTGAAGCCGTGGTGTCGCACCAGTCTGAAGATGTGATCCACTAGATCTCAGGGTATTAGATTTTGGAATGATCTGGAGGTTGAAATTAAAAAAGCCAAAACTATGTACATATTCAAGAGGATGATAAAAAAAAAATTTTCTTAAAAAATATTAAGTATAAAGTGAGTTCATAAAAATTGTTTACAGTTGATCTTATATTTTAGCTAAGTTTTTTTTTTAATTATTTTTTATCTTTTTATTTTTTTATTAATTCATCTTGCTTTTGTATAGTAATTTTGTTTGGAATATATTTTGGGGACACGGGGCAGATTTTATAAGAACTCATTCTTCTTCTGCTGCCTTTCATTTTATTTCGGTGATTGTATATCTTTTTTCTTTTCTTTAAATTGTATTATATTTGTTGTTTGGATGAAATGAAATGAATAAATAAAACATACATACATACATACATGATGCAGGAAAAACAAGGCTGAATACGCACTTCATAAATTTTTTTCCTAAAATCTTGTCAAAGATTTTATTTTCAGTGTTTCACAATCTCTGATGGTTGTCATTTATCCACACAAGACAGAGCTTGAAATGTCTCCTCCCCAACCTAGTACAACAATACTGAAATAGTTAAATGAGTAATTATTCAGGGAAGCGCTACAGGTGCATCAGAACAAGAACAAACAGATTCAAGAACAGTTTTTTTTCCGAAAGCCATCACCACACTGAACTCACACATGCACTGATTTAATCATCTAACCTCCCAAACCCCTGGACTTCTATTGTCCAATACTACTGACATTTCATACTTAATATCCATAATGTGCAATATAATTGTGTAATACTTGTATTTTTTACTTTCATAGTGCTATTATATCTATATTGCGATACATTTTTTATATTTTTAGTGTGTGTTTTTCTTAAGCATATTTTTGCACTTAAAAAAGGAGTGGCTCTTAATTTCATTGTACTTGCGTATAATGACAATAAAGGCATTCTGATTCTGATAATACCACTTTCAAGCTTTAAATGCAAGAACAAAAAGAAAGCGGAAAAATAAAAAATCAAGGAGTCAAATCAAATTTGTTGTAAAGTATAAAATTACAGGTCTTTCTCAAAAAATGAGCATATTGTGATAAAGGTCATTATTTTCCATAATGTAATGATAAAAATGAAACTTTCATATATTTCAGATTCATTGCACACCAACTGAAATATTTCAGGTCTTTAATTGTTTTAATACTGATGATTATGTCATACAGCTCATGAAAACCCAAAATGCCTGTCCCAAAAAAATAGCATATCATGAAAAGGTTCTCTAAACAAGCTATTAACCTAACCATCTGAATCAACGGCCTAACTCTAAACACCTGCAAAAGATTCCTGAGGCTTTTAAAAACTCCCAGCCTTGTTCATTACTCAAAACCGCAATCATGGGTAAGACCGCCGACCTGACTGCTGTCCAGAAGGCCATCATTGACACCCTCAAGCAAGACGGTAAGACACAGAAAGAAATTGCTGAACAAATAGTCTGTTCCCAGAGTGCTGTATCAAGGCACCTCAGTGGGAAGTCTGTGGGAAGGGAAAAGTGTGGCAGAAAACGCTGCACAACGAGAAGAGGTGACCGGACCCTGAGGAGGATTGTGGAGAAGGGCCGATTCCAGACCTTGGGGGACCTGCGGAAGCAGTAAACTGAGTCTGGAGTAAAAACATCCAGAGCCACCGTGCACAGGCGTGTGCAGGAAATGGGCTACAGGTGCCGCATTCCCCAGGTCAAGCCACTTTTGAACCAGAAACAGCGGCAGAAGCGCCTGACCTGGGCTACTGAGAAGCAGCACTGGACTATTGCTCAGTGGTCCAAAGTACTTTTTTCGGATGAAAGCAAATTTTGCATGTCATTCGGAAATCAAGGTGCCAGAGTCTGGAGGAAGACTGGGGAGAAGGAAATGCCAAAATGCCAGAAGTCCAGTGTAAAGCACCCACAGTCAGTGATGGTCTGGGGTGCCATGTCAGCTGCTGGTGTTGGTCCACTGTGTTTTATCAAGGGCAGGGTCAATGCAGCAGCTATCAGGAGATTTTGGAGCACTTCATGCTTCCATCTGATGAAAAGCTTTATGGAGAGGAAGATTTCATTTTTCAGCACGACCTGGCACCTGCTCACAGTGCCAAAACCACTGGTAAATGGTTTACTGACCATGGTATTACTGTGCTCAATTGGCCTGCCAACTCTCCTGACCTGAACCCCATAGAGAACCTGTGGGATATTGTGAAGAGAAAGTTGAGAGAC
>NC_056499.1:218322-223998 GCF_014905685.2 Nematolebias whitei
TATTGAGTGCATAACTGAACATGATTATTTGAAGGTTGGCGTTTTTTGTATTAAAAACACTTGTCTTTCATTGGTGGGATGAAATATGCTAATTTTTTGGGACAGGCATTTTGGGTTTTCATGAGCTGTATGCCATAATCATCAGTATTAAAACAATTAAAGACCTGAAATATTTCAGTTGGTGTGCAATGAATCTGAAATATATGAAAGTTTCATTTTTATCATTACATTATGGAAAATAATGACCTTTATCAAAATATGCTAATTTTTTTAGAAGGACCTGTAGTGGAAGGGCAAAATGTGGCAGGAGAAGATGCACCAGCAACAGAGATGGCCATGGGCTTCAGTGGATTATCAACCAGAGAAGATTCAGAATCTGTCAGAGATCCAGAAAAAGTGGAATGAGGCGGGGGTCGCAGCTTCAAAAACCACCACATTCAGACTCATCCAGGAGACGGACTACAACTGCTGGGTTCCTCAGTCCTATTTTCCGATGAAAGTAAAGTTAATTCAGAAATCAAGGTCCAAGGGTTTGGAGGAAGAAGGGTGAGGAACAGAGCCCATACTGGTTGAGGTCCATTGTGAAATATCCACAGTCAATCATGATCTGGGTGCAATGTCGGGTGCAGGTGTTGGTAAACTCTGCTTTCTTAAATCCAAGGTCACAGCAACAGTCTACCAGAATGTTTTAGAGGACTTCATGATTCCTTCTGCTGAGGAGGATCTGTATGGAGATGCAGATTTCATCTTCCAGCAGGACCTGGTCCCTGCCTATGCTGCCAGAAGCACCAAAACCTGGTTTGATGCCACAGTGCTTGACTGGCCAGCCAACTGGCCGGACCTAAACCCCATTGAGAATAATAATAATAATAATAATCATCATTTTATTTAAAAAGCGCCTTTCATGACACCCAAGGACACTTTACAGAAAGAACAAAGATCAACAGGAATAAAGAATATAAAATACATACAGAATATAAAATACGTAAACAATATAAAATACATACAGCAAAGTTAAGGATAAGCGAGTCTAAAGAGATGTGTTTTCAGAGCAGTCTTGAATATAGAAAGAGAGGTGGTGTTTCTTAAGTCAGGGGGTAGAGAGTTCCAGAGATGAGGAGCAGAGCAAGTGAAGGCCCTGCTCCCCATGGTGGAGAGGTGGGCAGAGGGTACATGGAGGTGTAGTGAAGAGGAGGATCTGAGAGAGCGAGAGGGGATGGAGATGTGTAGGAGGTCAGATAGGTACGGAGGGGCAAGGTTGTGGATAGCTTTGAAAGTGAGAAGAAGAATTTTGAAGACGATGCGTGATTTAACCGGGAGCCAGTGGAGCTGCTGCAGGACAGGAGTGATGTGGTTATAGGAGGAGGTTTGAGTGATGACACGGGCAGCTGAGTTCTGGACCAATTGTAGACGGTTAATATTTCTGAGATGGAAATAGGCAGACTGAGTGACATTGTTGATGTGTGAAGTGAAGGAGAGAGTGGTGTCGAGGATGACACAGAGACTCTTGACCTGAGGCGAGGGGGATAGCAGGGAGTTGTTAAGGGGGATGAGAAGATTTTCTGATTTTGAAATAGAGTTTTTGGTACCGACAAGAATGATTTCTGTTTTGTTACTCTTTAGTTGTAGGAAGTTGTTAGAAAACCAGTGATTTAGCTCATTGAGACAGTCTGTGAGGATGGAGGGTGGATGGGTGGAGTTTGGTTTTGTTGACAGGTAGAGCTGTGTGTCATCAGCATAACAGTGAAAATGGACACCAAATTTACGGAAGATGTGACCTAGAGGAAGGAGGTAAATGATGAAGAGGAGGGGTCCGAGGACAGAGCCTTGGGGGACACCCGTGGAGACGGGGGAAGACTGGGAACGAAAGGATTTGAGCTGAATGAATTGAGTGCGGTCAGAGAGATATGATTTGAACCAGTCTAACGGAGTACCTGAGATGCCAATGGAGGTTAGTCTGTTGAGGAGGATAGAATGACAGATTGTGTCGAAGGCAGAACTTAGATCCAGTAAAATGAGGATAGACAGAAGAGCAGAGTCAGCAGCAAGAAGAAGGTCATTAGTTATTTTATTAGAGCTGTTTTGGTATTATGGTGGGGGCGAAAACCAGATTGAAACTCTTCATAAATGTTATTGTTGGATAGGTGAGAGTCAAGTTGACTAGCAATGGCTTTTTCAAGAACTTATCTATGGGTCTTCTCAAGAGGAACAACAAGCATCAAGAAAATCTGGGCTTCCATAACTCCCAGTCAATGCCACAGGCTGATTGTCTCAATGCCACGTCACATCGAGGCAGAGATTAAGACAAAGAGATTCACAACCAACTATTGAAGATTGACATATTGATTTGAAAGTACCAGATTTTGATTGATTTGTTGTGATCCTAATTATTTCTTTCCTGCAAAAACTGAGTAGTGTGGGCTGATGTCTTCACAGTATTCTAATTTTTTGAAATCCTCCTGCATGGCAGGAGTCGACGAGGGACAGGATGGCCCCCAGAAACCGTCTTAGCTCCAGCAAAACTGGTTGGTCCACTTGGAGTTTACTGCTTGGTGGGGAAACAGTTTATTGGAACTCCTCTGACTGATGAAGCCCTCTGGATAGAGGGCAAAACTCTATAAAAAAGAAACTGTCCAGATGACCCGACTGAGAATTATTGGATTTGGTACCTGGATGATTGAGCATGAACTTTGTTTTTTTTTTAATCCTGTTTTCGTGGGTTTCATGAGCTGGAAGTCCAAATTATGTAAGAATAAACAAAAATACTTGAAGTTGTTTAAATTGTGGTCACTGAAACTATCATCTATTAAAGATGAACTTTTTGAATAGAATTATGGAAATTAAACAACTTTTCCATGATATTCTAATTTGTTGGAAAGGGTCTGTATATAGTTCTGAAAATTAACTGTTAATTTACCGGTAATTGTAAATTTCTAAATATCAACAATGGCTAAATTGTTACATTTAACTTCAGTATAGTTCATATACAGTAATTTTTCTGAAACTGTTCAAACGTTTTGAGCAGTGAATGTGCAGTTTCTTAGAGACTGAAAACAATTTGTCTCCCATTAATAAAAATTTTCAAATGATCCATTATTGGGGCTGACAGTACTATGATAATTAAAAAATATATATACACATTTAGGAACTTGATTCATTTTATTGTAAATGGAAACATTTTTCATGGATTTAGTTTTCTTAAAAAACAAAAAAAAAAAGAATGTTCACAATGAAACACTAATCATCACCAACAAACCATCACAGTCCTTACAACTTGAGTTTGCTGACAGAAAAACTTTTTTGTTTCTTCTTCTTTGAAGACTGGTCCTTGACACTTTGGATCTGACTCTTGACCTGATCCTGCAGCTGAGAGAAGAAGGCCTGAGAGGACCGCACAGCTTTGCCTTTTCCCTCGTCCTAAAAAAGGAATAATGCATCAGATGAATCATTTCAGGTGCAGGTCGTGTTAAAGTAACAGAGTTTATTCAGGCATGGTAAAAGCAAAAACTACAACAAGATGAGCTGGTTTGTGATATGCAGGTCAACAGTGAGCTGATGCAGAATAAAAAGTAGAACATTTAAACTGTGCCCTTTGGAATGAACCAAAGCACTCAAAACCTTTGAAAGTCAATTGATGTCAAATAGAAAGCAATATAAACATAAAGATTCATTCTTCTGTGCGCAGGATCTGGTCTAGGGCTGCAACAACAAATCGATAAAATCTAAAAAAAAAAAAACAATAATAAAAAATCGATTTTGAAAAGTGTTGGCAACGAATTTCATCATTGATTCGTTGTGTCGTGCGTCTGTCACCATGTTGCAGAGCAGTTTTCTTCACCTGCAGGGCCTTGTCAACGCTGGCTAAAAAATAAAATTAAATAAAAAAAACAACTCTGCAGAGTGAGTTGAACAGAGAGCGAAGAGGAAAAAGAACAGAGGAGGGATTTCAAAAGAAATCAAGTAAATTGTACAAAATGACAGACGCCGAGAAAACGGTTTGACTCAAGTCCTCCAAAGTGTGGGGGCACTTCACGCTTCACAGAGTTAAAAACTGTGCAACATGCAGCTTTGAAAAAGTGACGACATGACACGGGAGAACCACAGAGAAACACAAACATGTGGGAGTCATCAATGAGGATGAAGGATCAGCAGCAGAGAGTGTCTACAACATTCACATCTGTTCTGTTTCCAAGGGAGAAAAGAAAACGTCAGTCTCTCTGGAAGAGGAAGCTGTTGCTGCTGGTTGATCTGATTATTGACAGAGAACGTGTGTGTTACTGTTTATATCAAATTAATTGGTACAAGCAGTGTTTAAATGTGATTTATAAGTCTAACACAAAGATGGTAATATTTTAATGATTAACTTCATATTATCATTTGCAATCAAAATCTGAAGACACTGCATGTATGATAGGATGAATAGCATTTAAACAGGAATTAAAGTCATTTATTACATATACTCAAATGTGTGCAATTAAGTACATATATATACATACATACACGAACATACAAACAAATTACACATACATATATATACACATACATACACACATATATATAGACAAATACAAATAAATACACATACATATATATGTATATACACACATACATATATATATATATATATATATATATATATATATATATATACATGTAGTGGACTAGGCCTGATGTCAAAACTGACCATATGGGACTGAAACTGTCATTTCAGTGATTTGAATCCAGAAATACAGGTTTCTTGAATTAATCAAGTGGAAAAAGACAATTCTCTATGATCATTACTATTTTACAAATGTTTTGATAATCAAAGTGTTTTGGTTCAAACAATGTCTACATGTTGAAGTGAACTACTCATTTTTATTTATTTAAACAGTAGTAATGATTCTTAATCCTCAATTCAAAGTGAAATCAAGTTAGAGTACGTTACAGAGTAATGATTCAATTTCTTGATCGTCTGCTTTGAAGTGAGCAAATTTGTAAGTGTGTCAAAGTTCGAGTTTCGGTCAACTGAAAGTTTACTGAAAAGAAATGTCATGTTTAACTTTTACAGCAAGATACTGGGAGAGGAGACGCCACGAAGTCTGGTTTTTCCATGATATCTTTCTGTCTGTTCTTAAACAATTTGAATCTTTTCCTTGACTTTTAATAACACCTTACATCACAAACCACACCTCTGCTTTGGTCCATCGACCAATCAAAAAGCTCTCAAATGAACCGGAAGTAGAGCCCATAAAAATGTTGGCACTTCCTAGTTCAAAGAAGAGTTCTAGAGAAGAGTACTACAGAAGAGTTCAGCTCAGTCTTGAAGCTGCTGTAAGCTCTGTCTTGAAGATGGAGTAGCAGTTCAAGCAGAGAGTTTTTGGAATTCAGAATGCAGAGAGTTTGGGAGTTCCTGAATGCAGAACGCGGGCATTCAGGATGCTGCTGAATTAGAATCAAGCTGAACCAGAGACGATTTTGGGAATTATAACTTCTGTTTGGATAACCTCACACGACTCTCGAGGTTCGAGCTGTCCTCACGGAGACGCTGAAAGAGTTGAAAGGAGAGCTCTACACCGATGCTGAAGCTATCATCTGCAAGGTAAAAGTTCTATTTCGACCAAGCGTACCGTTGGCCCAAGCTGGAAAAGAAGGAGCGTGCTGTTCTGGTTAAAACAGACAAATTCCCTCACACAT
>NC_056499.1:225388-233639 GCF_014905685.2 Nematolebias whitei
AGAGAATAACCTTCACATCAATGTGAAGAAGACAAAGGAGATGATTGTGGACTTCAGAAGGAACAAAAACATCTACACCCCCCTGAACATAAGAGGATCTGTGATGGAAGTGGTCTCCAGCTACAAGTACTTGGGTGTACACATGAACAACCACCTCAGCTGGAGCAACAACACCACCAGCCTGATCAAGAAAGCTCATCAGAGACTCTACTTCCTCAGACGGCTGAGACGAGCTGGTCTGGGAAGCTCAGTCCTCACCTCCTTCTACAGGTGTGCAGTGGAGAGCATCCTGTGCTCGAGCATCAATGTGTGGCATGGAGGCTGCACAGCTGCAGAAAGAAAAGCTTTGCAGAGAGTGGTGAAGGCTGCACAGAAATCTGTCGGAATCAGCCTCCCCACCATCACAGACATCTACACCTCCAGATGCAGGAAGAGGGCCACCTGCATCATGAAGGACCCCACTCACCCAGCACACACACTTTTTGCCCCATTCCCATCAGGAAGGAGGTTAAGGAGCATTAAGTGTAGAACCACTAGACTGAGGAACAGCTTCTACCCTGAGGCTGTTAGACTCATGAATCTCTAACTAGAATAATCACTGTGAAAAACCATATCATGTTGCTGCTGATCTGTTTCATGTTGCTGCTGATCTGTTTCAATGTTGATGTGTTCATGCGTGCACATCTGCTCACAGACTCATGTTCGTGCTGATGTTCAATGTTTTTATGTTATGAGTGCTTAGTGTATATTTAGTTGATGTTTTTCTTAGTTCATATCTTAGATGTTATTACTGTTTTTCTTATACATTTTATTGTTGGATGTACCTGGGACCCCGTGTACATAATTTCGCTCCAACACATGTACCACATGAGGTGCGAATGACAATAAAGAAACTCTGACTCTGATAAATACACACAGATATACATATATATATATATATATACACATACATACACACACATATACATATATATACACACACACACACACACATATATATATATATATATATGTATATATATATATACACATATACAAACCAGATTCCAAAAAAGTTGGGATACTAAACAAATTGTGAATAAAAACTGAATGCAATGATGTGGAGGTGGCAAATGTCAATATTTTATTCGTAATGTAACATAGATGACAGATCAAAAGTTTAATCTGAGTAAATGTAACATTTTAAAGGAAAAATATGTTGATTCAAAATTTCACAGTTTCAACAAATCCCAAAAAAGTTGGGACAAGTAGCAATAAGTGGCTGGAAAAAGGAAGTTGAGCATATAACGAACAGATGGAAGACCAATTAACACTAATTAGGTCAATTGACAACATGATTGGTATAAAAAGAGCTTCTCAGAGTGTCAGTGTCTCTCAGAAGCCAAGATGGTAAGAGGATCACCAATTCCACCATTGTTGAGCAGAAAGATAGTGCAGCAATACCAGAATGGTGTTACCCAGCGTAAAATAGCAAAGACTTTTAAGTTATCATCATCAACCGTGCATAACATCATCAAAAGATTCAGAGAATCTGAACAATCGCTGTGCGTAAGGGTCAAGGCTGTAAAACTCTACTGGATGCTCGTGATCTCCGGGCCCTTAAACGTCACTGCACCTCAAACAGGAATGCCACTGTCAAGGAAATAACAGAATGGGCTCAGGAATACTTCCAGAAAGCATTGTCAGTGAACACAATCCACCGTGCCATCCGCCGTTGCCAGCTGAAACTCTACAGTGCAAAGAGGAAGCCATTTCTAAGCAAGCTCCACAAGCTCAGACATTTGCACTGGGCCAGGGGTCATTTAAAATGGAGTGTGGCAAAATGGAAGACTGTTCTGTGGTCAGATGAGTCACGATTTGAAGTTCTTTATGGAACACTGGGACGCCATGTCATCCGGACCAGAGAGGACAAGGATAGCCCAAGTTGTTATCAACGCTCCGTTCAGAAGCCTGCATCACTGATGGTATGGGGTTGCATGAGCGCTTGTGGCATGGGCAGCTTGCATGTCTGGAAAGGCACCATTAATGCAGAGAACTATGTTCAGGTTCTAGAACAACATATGCTCCCATCTAGATGTCATCTCTTTCAGGGAAGACCCTGCATTTTTCAACACGATAATGCCAGACCACATTCTGCAGCAATCACAACATCATGGCTACGTAGGAGAAGGATCCGGGTACTGAAATGGCCAGCCTGCAGTCCAGATCTTTCACCTATAGAGAACATTTGGTGCATCATAAAGAGGAAGGTGCGACAAAGAAGGCCCAAGACGATTGAACAGTTAGAGGCCTGTATTAGACATGAATGGGAGAGCATTCCTATTTCTAAACTTGAGAAACTGGTCTCCTCTGTCCCCAGACGTCTGTTGAGTGTTGTAAGAAGAAGGGGGGATGCCACAAAGTGGTAAAAATGGACTTGTCCCAACTTTTTGGGATTTGTTGACGCCATGAAATTTGGAAACAATAGATTTTTCCCTCAAAATGGTACATTCTCTCAGTTTAAACTTTTGATGTGTACATAATTTCGCTCCACCACATGTACCACATGAGGTGCGAATGACAATAAAGAAACTCTGACTCTGACTCTGACTCTGACTCTGATCTGTGATTTGTGTTCTATTCTGAATAAAATATTAGATGTTGGCACCACCACATCATTGCATTCACTTTTTATTCACAATTTGTTTGTGTCCCAACTTTTTTGGAATCTGATTGATTGATTGATTGATTGATTGATTGATTTCTTTCTTTCTTTCTTTCTTTCTTTGTGTGAGAGGAGTGTGAGAGGAAGAGCAGAGGATCAGAAAGTGAGAGTGTCCATTCGTTTTTTTCTGTCCTTTTTCTACTTTTTTCACTTGGTGTTTATGTTTTTGTTAATTATTTAATTGTGGTGTTTGGTGTTTTATTAGTTTAAAAAGTTTGTTTGACAGGGTGTGGCCGTCAGGTGCACCTGGCTGGCCGGCGTCTAGACGCCATGGTGGTGGAGAGCAGGGGAGGATTCTCCACGCTGACGCGGAAAAACGGCATCAAGGTGAGTGCTGGCTCTCCGTGCAGCGTGGAGGAAGTTTGTTTAGCGGTGGGGGAGGTGGTTGGACATGGGTCCATCAGGTCCGCAGCCCACATGAACGTGGCTGAGGTCATTTTTGTTGATAAGGTGGAGAAGGCGCAACAACTGGTCGAGGCTGGCATCTCAGTGGGTGACTTGTTTCTACAGGTGTCACCACTGGTGCTGCCAGCCACCAAGATCACTCTGTTCAACGTCCTCCCGTTTATTAGTGACGAGTTTTTGATTAAGGAGCTGTCCAGACACGGGAAGGTGGTGTCCCCAATTAAAAAAGTGTTGACGGGGTGTAAATCACCACTTCTAAAACACGTCGTCTCCCACAGGAGAACATAGTTTATGATTTTGAACAAGTGGGGGGAAGTTTAATGTGCGTTTTCACGTTAAACTAGATGATTTTGAGTATCTTTTATTCGCCACTTCCTCCAACATGAAATGTTTTGGATGTGGCCAGGAGGGGCACGTAATAAAAATGTGCCCAAACAGGGCCGGACCGGCCCCGCCCGCTGCTGCGGGGAACCCCCCGGCTGCGGCGGGTCCCCCTCCCGCAGCAGCAGCAGCGGGAGAGTCTGCGACCCCAGCTGACGAGGAACGAGTTAGTGTTGAGGTGACAGCTGTGGACGGTGAAGCAACAAAAAGTATGTGTGTGGGAAAAGGTGGAAGCACAAAGGTGTGTAGTGGTGGTGGGGAGAATGGTGGGGAGAATGGTGGTGTTGTGGGTGGTGAGGAGGAGGCTCGAGGGGAGGTGGGGGAGAGAAACGGAGAGCAAGGAGTGCAGGAGGGTGATGAGGAGTTAGTGTGTGGTGGTCGGGAAGGGAAAGGAGAGGTGGAGGTGGATGAGGAAACAAAAGGTGCAGGAAAGAAAAGTGAGAAGTCAGGAACTGGTGTGGAGGGAGAAGCAGGGGAGGTTGTAGAGGAGATGGAGCTGGGGGCCCCAACCCAGGTGAAAAAACTAGGGAAAAGAAAAAATATTGAAGTTGCTGCACGGGCCAGCAAGATGTGCAGAGATGAAGGAGGGAGCAGAGAGCAGAGAGGGCTGGTGCTCTGACTTCAGTGAAGCCTCTGTCTCACAGGCTGACTGCACTGAACCCCGGTACCCTGTAGAATCCTTCCTGTCCGTCCTCAAGCAAACAAAACGGCTGAGAGGAGTTAAAGTCCAAAGTTATTTTCCTAACCTGAAAACATTTTATTTCTCAGCCAGACATCACATTAGACACAAAGAAGAGTCAGGTTTTACAGATCAAGAAACATTCAGATTAAAGAAAATGAGTAAAGTCAGAAAACAATTCTGAACAAATGATGAACAGCAGCATTTTAATATTTCTTATAGTCTTTTTGTACACGCTTTTAAACCTCTCACTCACCACGGATGCTTTTAAAATAGCATCATTAAACCTGAACGGGGCCAGAGAGGCTGTGAGGCATGAACTGGTTTACCAAACCATAAAGTATAAAAAAATGGACGTTTTATTTTTACAAGAGACACACAGTGATCCATCCAATGAGACAGAGTGGCGCAGGGAGTGGGAAGGGGAGGCCTTTTTTAGCCACGGCACCTCCCAGAGTGCAGGAGTGGGACTCCTCTTCTCTAAAGCTTTTACTCCCAGCCACATAGAGGAGGTGCAACACATTGTTCAGGGAAGGTGTATTTTAGTCATAGCTGGGTTTGAACATTTTAATGTAACTTTTATTAATATTTATGCTCCCACGGCCAATGCAGAGAAACAACGTTTTTTAGAAAAAATTGGGGAAAGGTTGGGAGATTGTGGGTTTGAAGATTATGTTTTTATAGGAGGGGATTTTAACTGTACTGAAAACGAGTTTTTAGACCGCAATCATGCAGAGCCTCATCCAGCAGCCCAACGCGCTCTGCGGCAGCTGGTCTCGTCTCATGGCCTGGTGGATGTATGGAGGAGGATGCACGCAGGCTCCAGACAGTACACGTGGTCCCACTGTAAGGAGAATCGCATTTCTTTGGCTCGCCTTGACCGGTTTTATTGTTTTAAACATCATTTTAATGTGTTTAAAGCCTGTCAGATTTTACCAGTAGCTTTTACGGATCATTCGCTGGTTTTAGGTTTTTATCAGAAACATCTTACCTAAGAGCGCCTACTGGCATTTTAACTCCGTTTTAACTTATGACCGTAGTTTTAAAGAGATTCTGAGTTATTTTATGAAGGTTTTTAGACAGAGGAAGGGTGATTTTACATGTCTGCAACAGTGGTGGGACCACGGGAAAGTACAAATAAAACAGCTGTGTCAACAGCACACGCTCAATGTTACTCGCAACATCACAAGATCTATCAAAGATCTGGAGACTGATATAGTGGAACTAGAGCACCTCAGTGAAACCACAGGAAATCGAGAGCACATTGAAGCCCTCAAATCTAAAAGGTTAGTTTTAACAAACCTGCTGGACGCAAAAGTCCAGGGTGCGTTGGTCAGGTCCCGGATGCAGAACATCAGAGATGGATGCACCTTCCAGCTTCTTCTTCAGCCTGGAGAGGAAGCACGGGCAGAGAAAACTCATCCACTCTCTGTTGTCGGACACCGGGCAGCAGCTGAGCGAGCCGAGCCAGATCAGGAGGAGGGCTGTGGAGTTTTACTCCTCGTTATTCGAAAGCGAATACGTGAGGAACGACGAGCTGTTCAGGGAGTTCTGCAGTGGACTACCCCAGGTCTCTGAGGAGACCAACGCCGACCTGGAGTGCCCACTGGGGCTTCAGGAGCTCCACACAGCCCTCCAAAACATGCAAGGCCAGAAAGCTCCCGGCGTCAACGGACTCACTGTGGAGTTTTATAAGGCCTACTGGGACATCCTGGCAGAGGATCTGCTCCATGTCTTCAGTGAAAGCCTGACCACTGGTTTGCTCCCACTGTCGTACTGCAGAGCGGTCGTCACCCTCCTGCCCAAAAAAGGGAACCTGCAGGAGATGAATAATTGGCGCCCGGTGTCCCTTCTCTGCACCGACTACAAAATCCTCTCCAAGGTCCTGGCAACCAGGATGAGAGAAGCAATGGAACAGGTCATCCATCGAGACCAGACTTATTGCATCCCCAGCAGGTCCATGGTAGATAATATCTACCTGATTCGAGATGTTTTGGAAGTCTCCAGTTCACTGGGTCTGAACACAGCGTTGGTCTCACTTGACCAAGAAAAGGCTTTCGACCGCGTTGAGCACAGCTTCCTCTGGGAAACCAAGGAGGGGTTCGGGTTCAGCGCTGGTTTTATAGCCAAGATCCAGGTGCTGTACAGTAACATTGAGAGTGTGCTGAAAGTCAACGGTAGCCTGTGTGCTCCTTTTAGGGTGTATAGGTGTTCGGCAGGGCTGTGCGCTCTCTGGAATGCTCTATGCGCTCTCCCTGGAACCCCTCCTTAAAAAGATCAGTTCGAGTGTTCGTGGTTTAGTTTTACCTGGTTTTAACAGTAACATAATTTTATCCGCCTACGCTGATGACGTTGTTGTTTTTATAAATAACCAACAAGATGCCGACACGCTAAGTGCGGTCACCGAGAGTTTTTCCACCCTGGCTGCTGCGAGGGTGAACTGGGTAAAGAGCACAGCCTTCGCCGTGGGTGAGTGGCCTGAAGGGCTCCCAGTTCTCCCTCAAAACCTCCCGTGGAAGAGAGACGGGCTTAAATACCTCGGCATCCATCTAGGGGATGAAGCTCAAGTGCAAAAGAACTGGGAGCAAATTAGGAAAATGGAAATGGCTACACACTCAAATGTCCTACAAAGGCAGAGTGTTGGTTTTAAACAACCTGGTCGCATCACAACTGTGGCACAAACTTTGTGTTTTAGACCCACCTCTAGGCCTGTTGGTAAAGATCCAGTCTGAGATGGTGGAGTTCTTTTGGAAAGGTCGACATTGGGTGCCGCGCAGTCTGTGCTGTTTTTACCGAGAGAGGAGGGGGGACAGGGCCTTGTCCACCTGGCCAGCAGAACGGCTACGTTTCGATTACAGTTCCTCAAGAAATACCTGGCGGGACCTCTTGACACTGTGTGGAGGGACGTGGCCAGCTGCATTCTTAGATGCGCGAGCGGGTTGGGGCTGGATGCTGCTCTGTTTCTGACCAATGTTAGCCTTTTAAAGTTAAAGAGGTTACCCCAGTTTTACCAGAGTGTTTTTAAATTGTTTTCCTTTTTTAACCCAAACAGATCAAGAATGTATAAGTCTCTGCATTGGCTTTTAGAGGAACCGCTAATCTGTGGTGCAAGACTAGACGTGTCCGATAGCACGGTACCAGGTCTGTCAGGGGTGCTGTGCGGGTCTGGGATGGTGACTCTGAGGCAGCTGGTGGAGACGGCCGGTCCGGACTTCTCCAGCATCTGGGAGGTGCTTTTGCTGCTTGGAGTCCGGTCTGCCAGGCTGGTGCGGCGCTTCCTGGACTGGGTGAAGGAGAGGATCACAGCAGGGGAGGAGCGTCTCCTGCAGCTGTGGTCCGGGGGAGATCACCTGCCTGACCCAACGGACCCCTTCCCGGACATCAACCTAGATCCTGACTTCGCGGACAGTAGTGGACCTCTGCTGTGCAACACGGACCCACAAATAGACTTGTGCACAACGGGTCCAAAAGTGCTCTATAAGACTTGTGTTAAAGTCCTAAACAAGATAACTCGGCACAACAGAGCTGTCAGTGTGTGGGACGGCAAGTTTGGAGGACAGAAGCCCGAGTGGAGGACGCTTTACAAACCTCACATAAAAAAACGGACTGGTGATCTCCAATGGAGGATACTTCATGGCGCCTGATATAAAAATATGTTTTATAAAAATATAAGTTGCCTTTATGCCTATTCAAACATATATATATTTTGTGTGTGTTACTTTTCAGAATTAAATGTCTAAATTGCCATAAAAGGCAAGGGTGGAATGATATATGAATGATTATTTTGATGCTTTTATGTCAATTAATACTTATACTCACTTTTGATGTAGCTTATCTGCCCAAAGTCAGGCCTGTGCTGCAGATGTGTTTTGGAGTAATTAAAGTTCTCTGGGGGATGCTCTAACCAGAAGACCTGGCCCATCTTAAGGTTACGGTGACCCAGATTTTGAAGGACATGTTTTTATCCTCAGGTGTGGTGCCAAAGACTTTTAAACATGCTGCTGTCCAGCCCCTCCTGAAAAAACCTAACCTTGACCCCTCAGTCATGTCCAACTTCCGGCCTGTCTCCAGACTCCCATTCA
>NC_056499.1:233739-257423 GCF_014905685.2 Nematolebias whitei
CTTGTCTGAATATCTGGTGCCGATCGTTCACAACCCCTGTTAATTTCATAATACAGCGCCATTGCAACAAACTCTTTTCTATCGATCATCAGACCTGAGGTTTTAAACGAGTGTCCTTTTTGCAGTTTGTCCGAGAGCGTTTTTCATGTTTTTATGGATTGTGTACGACTGACTGCTCTTTTTAACTTAATGACGAGGATCTTTAGCTTTTTGATACCGTTTTTACCAAATCTGTTTTTATTAATTGTGTATATTACAGCAAAGCCACTAAATGCAAATCCAGAATTTTAAACTTTTTAATTGCCGAAGCCAAAATGGCAATGTATTTATCTCGCAGAGACAGACTGCAGGCTGGACCTCAACTTGACGCCGTGTCTCTGTGGAAGTGCAACATCAAGGCCAGACTGGCGTTGGAGTTTTGCTTCCACAGAGACACTGGAGACTTGGAAAAACTTTGTGGAACTGTGGAAAAAAGAGGTGTAAATTAAATGTTCTTTTTTTGTTTGTTTGTTTGTTGTTGTTTTTTTGTTTTTTTTTGGGGGGGGGGGGTGATTAACCAAATAATGGAGAAAAAGTGGATAGTTTAATTGATTATTGAAATAATCGTTAGCTGCAGCCCTAATTTGGTCACAGCGTTCGACTTAAAAACAACGACAAAAGTGTCTGCAGGTTCATCCAGACTTTAAGTGATTTGAACAAAGTCAAAGAAACAAAACGTTTTCTGTGACAACGCCGAGCTCTGAATCTGAATGAACAAGTTGAAATGGACTTTTAATGGAAAATGGAAAAATATTAGATAAAAAACTGACTCCGATTAAAACCTAAGAGCAAAGTGCTAGTCAAAAGTAGCAAAACAACAAATGCAGGAAAAAGCTTAATAAAAGCTAAACATTGCAAAGACTAGGTAAATGCTAAAAGTAGCAAAGGTTAGCTGAAAGGCTAAAACAGGACGGGGTATACAGAAGTTAAAAAACAAGACCAACCTTGAGTATCGTGGCTTTGCCTCCTTTTGCAAGTTTTTTCATGGTTTTTGTAACTTCAGCCTTTGAAAGCTTTTTGTTCTCGTCAGATGTGATGGCCTCTTTAAGTTTTTGTCTCTTCTCTTTCTCCTTGATCTTTAGATGCTTCACTTTCTTTTTAAGACGTCTCTCACGCTTCTTGTCAGTTGATGACTTCTCAGTATCACCCAGAATATCTCCTGCTTTATTCTTCTCCTTTAATAAAAAGAAACTTATTAGACAGGTTACAAATAAATATTGAAATAAATGTAAATAAAATAACTAAACCTTGATTTCTTCTGGTGCGAGCAGCGTAGCATCACTTGTGCTGACTGGAGCCACTTCCTCCATGGTAATAGATGGTAAGTTAGAGATCACTTTGACCTCAGGAACAGGCTGTTCAAGAACAAAAAACATGAAATTCAATTTGTTTTTTAATGCATCTTCACCATTTACACACAAAAACGTGGAGAAACGATGGTGAAAAGTCTTCAGAAACTCAGATCCCAGATTAACCCGAATATTTTTCCTAATATTGATGGCTTTTGAGTATGATTAATTAAACACGTTTCAATACTTTCACATCTATATTACAATACATTTTGCATTTCTAGGTTTATATTTTAGTTTCAGGTAACTAAAGCAGAACAACTCACTGGTTTTGGTGTGAAGTGGAAGTTTGACAGAGCGTCCAACTTCAGGAAGAGCTGATCCAGAAGTTGCTGAATTTCAACATGGGCTGGGTTCTCCTCCTCCTCAGTTTTTTGCTGCATTAAGAGAAACAAACATGATGCTAACAGTTTGAATGAATTAGAGTTAAAGAAAAGCACAAGTCAAACCTGAGTCTGTTTGATGTATTCTTGCTCGTAGATTTCTGCCAGACTCTGTTTGCTCTTCTCATGGTCCAAAGTTAGTCTCTTTCGGTACTCAAACACCTCCTCTTTGGGCTTCTCTTTGCGGACCACGTCATCAAATGCCTTAAATATGCACAAAAAATAAAGTTAATAATCCAGGAATAAGACCCCATCTTAAAGTTCTCAAAGAAAAATAAAGAATAGTGTGATAAACCTGGTCTTTGATTCTCTGTTTGATGATGTCTTCAAGCTGTAGAGTAGTGTCCTCAGTGATGGTGGGGGCTGAAAAACACAACCTTTAAATAAGTTATTGCAATAATTACTGCAACGGTAAATGACAAAATAGTCTCTCACATTCAGAAACCACCACTCTATATGTTCACTCACCCATCCTGGAAGTCTGCTCAAACTCCACATCTTCCTCCAGCATGCTGTTCTCTGGACGGGTCTGCGCCGTCACCTCGCCCGACAGCTGCCACGGCTTCTCAGCCAGAGCTGCTTTCTCCAGCTTGTCGATCTTCTCTGATATCTGCAAGGTGAAATAGCAAGAGTTTGTCAACTAAAATCCACATGTCAGAGCTTTGGGTTGGTGGGAGTGTGCCACTCCATAGACAGGGAGTTCCCTTTGAAAATCCACTTTGTGGCTTTAAATCACTTTTCACACAATAACTCCTTGTTGAACTTATTCTCTTAACAAAAGAGACCAGGAAGCCAAAAACTTGCGTCTACAATGGAATGAAAACTGTCATTTACTTACCGACAAGTCTGAAGTAATTTATGACATCTAATGTCTCACACAATAATAATAACGTATTCGATGAAGTCATATGGGGGCCGAGATGGTGTAGAGGCAGGGCAGCCGGCTTGGGACCCAAAAGTCCCAGGTTCGATCCCCAGTCACTGCACATCACGTGGTGTCTTTGGGCAGCACACCTCATCCCCAAAATGCCTCCCGGGCGCTTTCAATAGCTGCCCACTGCACCACCTGGTGGTGGATGGGTTAAATGCAGAGACTAATTTCGCCATTGTATGGAAACATACAGTGCTGACATTGTGATGACATTATTATTATTATTATTATTATATGGTTTGTACTTGAGCCCGACAGATGTATCGGTAGTGCTGATATTTTAGGCCAATATAGATATTTGGGGAGCTATCAGTATAATAATAATTAATATAATTATAATTGTCCCATTATATCCCAATATCAGCACGTCTAATTTTCACCACTAAAATTCTGGGAACAAGCTGTAATTGTACAATGTATCCAGCAGAGGGAGGAAGAAGACTAGGTTCAAGTCAAAAGAAAAAAAACATCTAGATTATAAGGTGGTGTAGAAAACTAAAAACAGGAATATGTCTGCACTGGTTTTTGTTAAGTTCCTGCAAAAACCAGAGCAGACATGTTCCTGTTTTTAGTTTTCTACACCACCTTATAATCTAGATGTTTTTTTTTCTTTCCACTACTTTTCCTTTGACTGTCCTTTTGGTTGCTATTATGTTTTGATTTGTTTAACCTTTTGTATGTCTCTTGTGTGACTGTCTATTGTTGTCGTCCACTGTCATCACTCTTTGTTAAAGAAATCAGGTCTCTGTTGTAAATGAGTCCTTGAATGAGTCAATGGGATTAACCTGTAGAAATAAAGGTTGAATGAATGGATGAATGAATGAATGGATGAAAGTCATGGCCGTTCATTTTAAGTTCCTCTGTCAGCACAGACTAGAGTTGCATTCGGGCCTAATAAATCCGACCTGGCCCGGACCGAGCCTGTAGTCCCCCCACCCCGCGCCCCACCCACACCGAACGGGTTACCAGTAATTAGAGGACCGAACCCGAAAAAAAACCTTTATTTTAATTAAGCTTTTACTGCTTTTGTAAGCAATCTGTTTGACATGATAGCTTTAAAAACGTAAAGAAAGGAAGATATAAGATTTCTGTTTATTAACCACTCACCAAATGGATATTAACATTCAAAACGGATAGCCTAGAAAATCAACTCGAAAGATTTTTCAACTCAACTCAACTTTATTTTGGTAAATTAAAAACATTACAAAAAAGGAAAACAATATAAAACGGTAAATCAACCATTTACCAAAATGGGAATAGGCTGAAGCCGAGGCTTATATGCGTCTCCCCCATTCATAGATGATGACAGACTGTCCATATGCATACATAAGTACACATACAGACATTTACCGTATATTTAAATGTGCATGTATACAATACAAACACATACTCACATTACATGCATACATGGTTACACAATACATATATAATAATAATAATAAATTTTATTTCAGGACGCCTTTCAAAAACCCAAGGTCACCTTACAAAAACAAAATCAGCAATTAATAAAAACAGAATCAACAAATAATTAAAATAAGTCACGATAAAACAACACTTAAAACAAAGTTAAAGAGAATATGCCTGTTGGAACAGGTGTGTTTTCAGTTGTGATTTAGAAGAGGGGTGTTCCTGAAGACAGGAGGGAGGGAGTTCCAGAGCTGAGGAGCACAGCGACGGAAAACTCTGTTCCCCGTGGTGACGAGACGGGCACAAGGAACAAGAAGATGAGTGGCAGATGAGGATCTGAGGGAACGGGAAGCAGTGGAGATGTGAAGCAGATCACACAAGTAAGGAGGGGCAAGGTCATGGATGCACCTGAACGTGAGTTAAAATTTATTCTAGCTTCTATTGGCAACCAGTGAAGCTGCTGCAGAACCGGGGTGATGGGTTCTCTGAATGGGGTACAAGTTATGACCTGAGCTGCAGAGTTCTGGAGGAGTTTGAGTTTATGGAGAGTCTTATTCGGGAGACCAAAAAGAAGAGAGTTGCAATAATCAATCCTGGAAGTGATAAGGCTATGGACAAGGATGGCAGCAGCATGAGGAGTAAGAAAGGGACGAAGTCGGTTGATGTTACGTAAATGAAAGTATGCAGACCAGGTGATAGAGTTGAGATTGAAATGAAAGCGTATTATCAAGTATGACACCCAGACTCTTTACCTGAGGGGAAGGAAGAACATGGGAGTTAATATTGATGGAAAAACTGAGATTTGGTTAAAGTGGAGACTGTGCCAACAAGTAAGTCAAGTCAAGTCAAGTCAACTTCATTTATAGAGCACATTTAAAACAGAACCTGTTATCAAAGTTCTTAACAACAACAACAACAACAACAACAACAACAACAACAACAACAACAACAACAACAACAACAACAACAATCAATGAGTAAATTAAAGAGAAAAATATATAAACATACATATACACAATACACTAATAATGATAATAACTGAAGAATTAATAAAAAGCATTTAAAACATAGGGTCACAGATTAAAAAACACTAGATCAATTTACACTGTATGAAATGCCTGAGAGAACAGATGTTTTTTAAGCACAGATTTGAAGTGAGGAAGGGAGGTGGCCTGCCTGATGTTGGGGGGCAGGTTGTTCCAGAGTTTGGGGCCCATGACTGAAAAAGCCCGATCTCCTCTGAGCTTCTTGTTTTTGGAACAGCCAAAAGCAGCTGATTGGATGATCTCAGGGCCCGAGAGGGAACGTAAGGTTCCAGAAGCTGAGAGAGGTAAAGTGGTGCGAGGCCATTTAGGCATTTGAAGGTCAGCAGAAGAATTTTAAAAACTATCCTCGTACGAACAGGGAGCCAGTGAAGGGAGGACAGAACTGGAGTAATATGTTCAGACCTACGAGTTCCAGTTAAAAGCCGAGCAGCAGCATTCTGGACGAGCTGAAGACGTGAGATGGAGGCCTGGCTGATCCCAGCATACAGTGCGTTGCAATAGTCCAATCGGGTCGTGACAAAGGCGTGGACTAGTTTCTCAAGGTCAGGTCTGGACAACACTGGTTTGAGCTTAGCTACCTGTCTGAGTTGGAAGAAGCTTTTCTGCAGAACAGAGTTGATTTGTTTGTCAAACTTGAAGTCAGAGTCTAAAACCATCCCGAGATTTTTACCAGACTGCTTCAGATATGGCTGAAGAGAGTCCAGGTTAACAGGATCAGTGGTGGCAGTTGAGCTAGGGCTAAAAACAATGACTTCAGTCTTGTCATTTGTAAAACTTAAGAAATTTGAAGCCATCCAGGTCCTAATGTCATCCAGACATTTTAACAGAGGGTGAATGGAGCAAACACTTGCTGGTTTCACAGGCAGGTAGCTCTGGCAGTCATCAGCATAGCAATGGAATGAAAGACCGTGTTTCCTCAGGATGGACCCCAGTGGGAGCAAATAAAGTGAGAACAGAAGGGGTCCAAGAATCGAACCCTGTGGGCCCCCACATGAAAGAGGTAATGAGGCGGATACATTTTTACCAACCTTGACACAGGAACTCCTGCCACTCAGGTATGAGCGGAACCATTCTAATGCAGCACCTGTGATCCCAACCCACTGTTCCAGCCGTGATATGAGGATACTGTGGTCAACAGTATCAAAAGCAGCTGTAAGGTCCAGGAGCACAAGTACCACAAATTGACCAGAATCGTTTGAGATCATAATGTCGTTACAAACCCTTACTAATGCTGTTTCAGTGCTGTGGAGTTGCTTAAAACCAGATTGAACAATTTCGAAGATTCTGTTCTCATTCAAAAACTTGTTTAATTGAATGAAAACTATTTTCTCCAGGATTTTGGACAGGAAGGGAAGTTTTGAGATTGGTCTGAAATTTGAGCAAGTCGAAGGGTCAAGTCCAGGTTTCTTAATTAACGGATGAACTACTGCATGTTTGAAAACATCGGGAACCACACTTGTCACAATACTACTATTTATAATGGTAAGAACAGAGGGTCCAATCGTGGGTAGAACTTGTTTGAAAAACGACGCAGGAATGGGGTCAGCAGGGGAACCAGAGGGTTTCATCTGATCAACGACTTTGTTCAGAAATGGGAGTGAAATGGGTTCAAACTGTTTGAAGACAGCTGAGCAAGGGACAAAGACAGAAGGATCAGTTGTGGACGGTGGGATGGATGACCTAATCAACTCTACCTTATCAGCAAAGTATCTGGTAAAGTCGTTGCAGATGTCAACAGAGGCCTCCATGCTGGCAGACCGAGGCACGTTTAAAATGGAATTTACGGTATTAAAAAGAACACGGGGATTATGACTGTTTGAAGCAATGATTTGGGAGAAGTATTTGTTCTTTTCAGATTTAACGATGCTCTGATAATCTTTCAAACATGTTTTTAACATAATAAAAGAAACGTGTAATTTGTCCTTTTTCCACTTGCGTTCAGCTCTCCTGCATAGACGTTTGGCTGCTCGAGTGGTCACGTTCAGCCAGGGGTGTGGTGCATGCTTTGGTCGCCTGATTTTTAGCGGGGCCACGAGGTCTAAAATCTTAGAGCAGGTCACATCATGCCTACTGAGCAGCTCCTGCGTACTAATACAGGCAGAGGTTTCAGGGACTGAAGCAGCATCAGTAATGAATGCAGAGGAAAAGAGAGCAGCGGTTGAGGAGTAAAATATCTGACAACTCTTGGCTGGAGCAGGGGATTTAGACTCATGAATAACAGAGGTTTGGAATGAAATGGGTTTGTGAACTGAAACAATAGCATCCCCAATTTCCATATTAACCACAGATAAACCGTGAGACAGAACTAAATCAAGTGTATGGCCCTGTTGATGAATTGGACCAACAACATTTTGCACAAGGTTGAAAGATTGGATCAGATTTAGAAACTCCTGCACCAAAGGCTTGTCAGGACAGCAAATGTGCACATTGAAGTCTCCCAGAATCAAGACCCTGTTGTAATTGAGCAGTATTCCAGTCAGAAAGTCAGAAAATTCACTTTTAAAGTTTTTGTTGTATGAGGGTGGTCTGTAGATCAGGCTGCACAGTGTTGGGTTGGAGCGGTCCAGCTCAAAGTACAGCAGTTCAAAACTCTGAAATGTCGCAGCCTGTAGCTGTCTGCAGTTCCAGAGCTTTTTAAAAACTGTTAATAATCCACCACCCCTACCAGAAGTCCTTGGAGCATTAAAAAAGGCACAATCCGCCGGCAAAAGTTCAGAAAAAACACTTAACTCACCAGGGACGAGCCAGGTCTCTGTAAAAAACATGAAGTCCAGTCCATTGGAGCAGAAAAAGTCGTTTAAGATGAATGATTTATTTGTCAGCGACCTCACATTCAGCAGAGCAATCTTTGTAGAACCAGTAGATGAAGGTAAAACTGTGCTCGGAGCACAGATCAGCTGTTTTAGATTTCTGGAGTTTGAACCGCGCCTCCAAGGACCAGAGACGTCGCAGCTGTGCGCGCGCCCACGACACGAGCCAGGCTCGACTACGGGGATCAGGCAGGACCCAGCAGGATCAGTGAAGCACCCGGACAGGCGAAGATGATGCAGCAGAAGGACCTGAGTTGGTTAAGTTAATCTGAAGACAGCCGAAACCACCGCAGCCACGCGCGCCCGCTGCGCGTACCAGGCCCGGGCACCTGGAGCGAGCTGGAGTTAAGTGGGTCAGCGAAGCATCCGGATGGACAGTTTAACGTCTGATAGTCATTAGCAGATGACGAAGCAGCAGAGAGCTTGAAGCTGGCTTTAATCCTCACGAGACGGCCGGCACGTCTCCCACGGCGCCTGGAGCCATGTTTTCGGGTGGGCAGAAACGCAGCGCGCTTCAGGTAAACCGGGACATCAACAAGCAAAGGGGGTGGGGGTCCAGAGCCCTGATCAAAGTGGTCGAACAAGGCAGGGTTTGCAGTAGATAATTGTAAATTTAAAAGTTGTTGGCGATCATAAACAAGCAGTGCGTTTATGTCACCAAAGAAAAATGACAAAAACAGAAAAAAAAAAAACTATCAAAACAGACAGAGGTTAACGTAAAGCCACCAGCACCGGCGCCATCTTCCCGGAAGACCTGTAAAACTTCTGTTTTCTTACTGTTGAGTTTTAGAAAATTTGAGGAAAACCATGATATAATTTCCATAAGACAGTCCGATAGGGAGGTAGGTGGAAGAGATTAATTGGGTTTTGAGGAAATGTAGAGCTGGGTGTCATCTGCGTAACAGTGAAAATTGACATTATGTTTACGGAATATCAGAATCAGAATAAACTTTATTGGAATTGCACCGAGGTACAACATGAATATGTACGTACAGTCGTCCGAAAGATGGGCGGAGTGCAGGAAGCTGCAACTACAGGAAAGCGCGGCCATTTTATCCTTATCAGATAATAACCTTAGATAGGAAAAGGGGGAGAAACATGAGGGTAGATAGTGGTATTACAAAAAAGATCTTTCACATCTTGTCTATCAGGACACGATTTGAGACATCAAAAAAACTCTACCAGCAGCACAATTAAAACATGATTACATTTGCATTTGACATCGAGGTGTTGAGATTTGTCCATGATCGTTTTTTCAGATCAGCCTCAGTTTCTGAAGATGTTGTTTCAGCGGACAGTTCTGATAAGCCTGCACAGAAAGTTCTCGGGGGTGCGATAGATGAAGCTTTTGTCCTTGGGTACTCATGTCCCAGGAGAAATGTGATAGTCAGCCCGTCTCCGAGGCCGTCGGGAGTCTGATTCAGATAAGCTTGATTCTTGTTTTTCTTCAGGCAGACAGATTACTTTTTCTTCAGCCTTGAGTCCATCTGGGCGTTCTGGTTCCGAAAATGCCTAATTGTGGGATTCCATTCCACTGATGCATGCTATGAGTCTCCTTCAAGGTCGAACCCACCATGCTGACGAGTCCCAGAAGCCGCAGGTGGTCAGCAATTTATTTTTTTTCCTCCAAGGCTCTCATCGAGGTGGCAGCTTCTGTTTCTCCTCCCCCGTTTTTTTTCTTCTTCCTGCTCTGCTTTCTGTCTGACTGAAGCGCCTGGGTCTCATCTCCCGAACATAAATTAAGAAGATTATGGATTTGGTATCGTGGACGTTCAACTCTATTGATAAAATTTTTTCATCAAAACGACAAGGTCCTGGAGAACCGGCATGTCCAGCTGAGACTCACGCTGTGGGGTACGTCATGGATTCGTGGGGAGTGTGGCAGATGATGTGTCTATCAGTCCTGTCTCAGGAAGATGTTGAAGACGTTTATATATTTGGAATTATGATAGCAGGGACTCTGCTTTTTGGCATCGGCGGGGCTCTGTTTTATCGACTATTGAAGAAGACATCAGCAGCAGTTTTGGCCATGGAAAAGCTTCCGAGTCAGTGTGAAGGTCTGGTCCTCGCTGTGCGAACTTTAAATCGTCTGGTTTACGAGCTTAACCGTAAAGTGGAGGCGATTGATATGTGGCCAAGAGGGAGCATATAAATAATAAATAAAAAGGGCCCTAATACAGAACCCTGGGGCACACCTGCAGCAACGGGAAACAAACTTGAGTAATGAGTTTTAAATTGAATATACTGAGTGTGGCCTGAAAGATATGACTTAAACCAAGCAAGTGGAGTATGACTGATGCCAATGGATGCTAGTCTGTTCAGGAGGATATTATGAGAAATAGTGTTGAATGCCGTACTGAGCTCAAGGAGGATGAGAATGTTGAGACGACCAGAATCTGCTGCCATCAAAAGGTCATTGGTGATTCTTAATAAAGCTGTTTCAGTACTGTGGTGGGGGCAGAAACCAGACTGGAATTGTTCGTAAAAAGTATGTTTATTGAGGTGTGAGTGGAGCTGAGAGGCAACAACTTTCTCAAGGATTTTTGAAATAAAAAGAAGAGTAGACATTGGTAAATGGTAAATGGACTGTACTTATATAGCACCTTTCTATCTTATTTCAAGATACTCAAAGCTCTTTACAACAATCTGTGCCCTCATTTACCCATTCATACAGCATTCTACTACAAACTGGATTCCAAAAAAGTTTGGACAATAAACAAATTGTGAATAAAAACTGAATGCAATGATGTGGAGATGGCAAATGTCAATATTTTATTCGTAATATAACAGATATCACTTCACTTCCGGCGAGCTGATGGACGGCAGCTCCCTCCGGCTTCTCTGCAATCTTTTATCATCAAACTGACCAGTTTTTTCGAACCGGACTAAAGTTGGTCCCCCTCCCAACCGAATTCGGTGTTCAGTGACTCAGAGAGCTGGACGGGACCGTCCAAAAATATATTTTGGTCCAGGACCGGCCGCTCCCACTCCACCGGTCACGCTGAGCGCACCCTGCCGGCCAGGTGACCCCTCAAGCTGGGGAGTCGTCACACGAAGGTCCGGTGTTTTTTCTCTCTCCCTGGACATCAACGAACTTCTTATCTGGACCTTTGTGGTTCTACCTGGTTCCGACAAGAATCGCCGGGTGGTATTTCGCTGGTTTTCTGCTGGACTGGCTCTCGTGGTGTCTTCATAGGTGTGGGGGAAGTGTACCTGTGACCCTCGAACTGGACCAGAACCGAACCAAGTTGGCTGTGGGGGACTTCATCTTCAACATAGCGGGTCTCAGCTTCAGTGAGCAGCCCGTTACTTTTAACGAAGGACTGTCTACCTTTATGGAATCGCTGTGTTTACCTGGAGGAGATGGTCCAGTGCTTTGAAGCGCCGCCGGACCGGAGCAGAACTGGACCAGTGACAACTTCAGCCTCATCCTCTCTGGTCAGTCTTGTTTTTCACCGGGGGTGCCTTTTGTGCTGTTGGGTGCGGAGGTGTCGTGCAGAGAAGCGAAGGAGCAGCGTGGAGGAGCAGCGTGAAGGAGCAGCGTGAAGGAGCAGGGATGCGTGGTGTTCGAGAGAAGTTCGGAGTTTAAATCGGAGTTGCTGCAGGCCTCCATCCAAACTCACCTGGATAATAATTAATTTTATTCCGGATCACGATTTTGGCCCCTGTTGACCTGAAATGAGCTAGGATCATGCCTTTCACTTCAGGAGGATTTTCTGGCAGCTCGCTCTACTATTTGCTGCAAATTATCTGTTTCTGTTTCGGCCTGTTGATTCTGGACCCAGCTTCTGTTTCCCATGGGAGCATCCATCCTTCCATCCATCCATCTTCACTGGGGGGCCAGAGCCCCCCTCAGCCCAACTCAAACTGCAGTTGGGCCACCTCGTTGGGTTTGTTTGCCCATTTGAACTGTGACGTTTTATGGTCTGAGACTTTTCTGCATCACTCATATTACTGTCACTATTTTCAGTTCTCACATTATCTGTAGTCACTGAATCTTGTTCATATACCTGAATTTGCCCATCACTGCAACTTTCACTGTTTTTGGGTTCTGAATGATCGTGTCTTCATTAATGTTTCTCATGGTTCGATTATGGGGGCTAATTGTCACACTGTTAACTCCTGTAATTACACATCAGTCACAAAAAAATCAAGAAAATGTCTGATAACAATGTTGTTACTGCTCTCAGGGATTCAACCCAACCCTGGACCCCCCACTAATTACAGCACACCAATTGACTTTAAAAATGCCTCTGGGCTTCATTTTCTGCATGTAAACGCACGTAGCCTTCTGAGAAAACTTGATGCCTTGAAAATTCTGGTCAGTTCTTCTGGAGCAGATGTAATCTTCATCTCTGAAACCTGGCTCAACAAATCTGTACTCAATAATGACCTGTCAATCAATGGATTTAACATCTACCGCTGTGATCGTTAAAAAAAAGGGGGGGGGGGTAGCTGTTTACATCAGAGATTCTCTGGTTGCTAGTCTTGTGTCTTCTAAAACAATTTCTAACCAAATTGATGCCTTAGCTGTAAACATCACTTTGAATGGAGGCCAGATTTTATCTGTAGTCTGTTGTTACCATCCACCTTCAGCAACACCTGAGGCTCTGTCCTCCCTGATGGAATTCCTTGGTAATTTAAAATTCAAAGAGATCTTTTTGGCAGGAGACTTCAACATTGACTGGCTAAGTCGACCCCTCTCTGTGATAAATTCAAGGAATGTTGCCTGTCTCTCAATCTTATCCAATTGATCAACTCTCCGACAAGATTAAAAAAAAAAACCGTCCTGAAAAATCCTCCATCTTGGACTAGTTTCTAACAAATATGCCTCACAAATTCCCTGGTACAGGTGTATTTGCCAATATCTTGAGTGATCATTGTGTGACAGCGGCTTTGAGAGATATTAAACTTCCACCTTCTAAGCCCAGATTAATTCAAAAAAGGGATCTGAAACGTTTTTGTGAACAGTCATTCCTCTGGGATGTGTCTCACTTTGACTGGCATAATATTCTATTAACTGATGACGTGAACTCCGCTTGGAACTATTTTCATAATAGTTTCATTTATTTTGTGAACAAACATGCTCCTTTTCGTCAGTTCAGAATAAAGGGACGAGACAGCCCCTGGTTTACTCCAGAGCTAGCTGACCTCCTGCACAGGAGAGATCATCTTTGGGCCACAGCGAGAAAATCTGACTCAGACACTGATTGGTTGAGTTTTCGACAGATGAGGAATAAATGTACAACTGCTGTCAAAGCAGCAAAATGCAACTATTTCTTATCTCAGACCTCCAAAAATCTAAATGACCCCAACAATTTTTTGGAAAAACCATCATCTGACCTTCCATCACAACTTCTTGTTAACTCTGTTCCTGTGTCAAATAAGCACGAGATCCTGAACTGTTTCAACAAACATTTTGTTGCTTCTAGTTCTTTATTTGACACAGTTACTAATGGAAAATCAGCCACTTTACTTAATAACCAAACTTCTACAAATCAAATCCCTCCTACAAGTCAATCCTCAGTTAATCACAGTTTCTCTTTTTCTCCATTCTCAGTCAGTGAGGTCAATAAACTGTTAAAAAGATCTTGATCCTAAAAAATCTGCAGGTCCAGATGAACTTCCACCTTATTTCTTAAGGCTGGCTGCTCATATCATCACAGTCCCTGTGACCCACATCTTCAATCTCTCCATAAACCAAAACTCCATTCCAGACACTTGGAAAACAGCCTTTGTTCTTCCTTTGCTGAAGGGAGGTGACCCCACCTCACTGAACAACTATCGGCCAATCTCTAAAATCTGCATTTTAGCCAAGGTTCTAGAAAAACTGATAAACTCTCAAATCAAAATTTCCCTGGACTCATTTAACATATTACCTCCACATCAATCTGGTTTCAGGAAACAACACAGCACAACCACTGCTTCACTGAAGGTTCTTAATGACGTTGTTGAAGCACTGGATGCTAAGGATTATTGTGCTGCACTTTTCTTAGACCTGTCTAAAGATTCTGACTCTGTGGATCAGAACATCTTGTGTCATACACTCTCAGAAATCGGTTTCTCAGAACACACCATTGGTTGGTTCTCTAACTATCTTTCAGAACGGAAGCAATGTGTTCAACATAATGGTACTTCCTCCAGTTATTTAACAGTCAACAATGGTGTACCACAAGGCTCAGTCTTAGGACCCACCCTCTTTACAATCTACATACATAACGTAGGTAAAAAAAAATCCCTAATGCATCCATACATTTCTAAGCTGATGACACAGATGTTTATTGTCTAGCTAAAACTGTTGCTAAGGCTTTCCAGCTTTTGAAATCTGCATTAAACTACATCCAGACAGATTTGCTCCGCCTCAAACTTGTCCTAAATGCCGACAAAACCAAAGGGATGCTTTTTCAAATAGGAAGGTGGTCCCAGCTGTTCTTCCTCCGATTTTATCCTCAAATGGTGTCCCAATTGAGTTTGTTGATTCCTATAAATATTTGGGTATCTTGGTCGACTCACATCTCTCTTTTGGGGGAGTGGTGGCGCAGAGGTTAGAGAGGTGGGCTTGTGATCCGAAGATCGCCGGTTCACGCCCCGGCCCCGACAACATCAAAATTGTGGGTGGGGTAGGTGAAACACCCACACTTGCCCCCACCCTCATTCGCCCCACTCTGGGCCCATGAGCAAGGCCCTTAACCCCCACCATGTGCTCCCTAAAACAGGTCTCTCTTGAAAATGAGTTCCCGTGGCTCAATGCGACTAGCCTGGATAAATAAAGGCTAAATTAAAAAATTAAAAAATTTTAAACTCCACGTGGAAAACTTGGTAAAGAAACTGAAAGTTAAACTGGGTTTCTTTTTCAGAAATTTGTAGTGAACTTGACCTGATGTCAAAACTAAGCCTAAGGTCAAAACCCTTGACCTTAAGAACCTTGTGGGACAGAAACTGTCATTTCATTGATTTGAATCCAGAAATACAGGTTCACCCATCCTGAGACTTTCTTTCTTGAAAATTCAAGTGAAAGAACACTCTCTTTTCTATTATCATTCCTGTTTTACAAATGTTTGATAATCAAAGTGTTTTAGTTCAAACATTTTAGATGTTACAGTGAACTAATCAATTTTATTAACTGTAAAACAGTAACAATGATTTTTTAGTTGCTTATGCAAAGTAGAATTCATGTTAAGACCTGTTACAGATTAATTATGCATTTTCTGATTTCTGTCTTTGAATGAGCAAGTGTGCGTTTTCCAAGGTCAGGAGTCGAAGCAGACATGTGTTGGAACAACTGTCTTGTTTTAAATCCTCTCAGACGTAAACAGAGGAGTTGGCCCCTGTTTCTCCAAACTCGCCAAAACATTTCTCTCTCTGTCTCTGAGAACATTTTAATCTGTTCCATAACAATTCTTGCTGTTTTCTGACTTCTAGTAACCTCTTACGTCACAAACCACACCCCTGTCTGGTCGACATTGACCAATCAGGAACTCTCAAATATACCGGAAATAGAGCCCTTTAAATGCCGGTACTTCCTAGTTCTCTCAGTTCTGAGATGTTCGCAGTTCTGTGAAGTCGTTGTTCTGTGAGTTGCCGTTGGAGTCGGCTGGAGAGTTTGCAGCTCCAGTCGTTTGGGAGAACAGAAGTCCAGCCATGATAAGGCTCTTCCGAGTTTGGATTATAACATCTTCCACCTCTGAGTGGAACTTCTGAAGGACTCCACTCATGTGAAGTCCACTTGCTGAGGTGAGCTTGTGTCGGACGGAATCTCGTCACTACTTCGGACGAGTCACAGCCATCCTATGGAGACGCTGGACAGGTAGCGTTAACTGGAACTCCGTATCTGCTGATTCATCTTCAGAGAGGTAATGAGTCAAGTTTACTACCGAGCGTACCGAGGAAAAGCTGGGTTCGAATGGAGAGTGACGGTTCTGGTCAACACTCCCCCTCACACACCATCTTTTACTCCCTTTAAACTTCATTTTCCATCTTTAAATTCTTCTATCAAGTAGAAATCATTCCAGATATTTTAGAAATGTCTGTGTAAAGTGCTCATTCCACCGCCGTGTGGATTGATGTCTGCTGTTCTGCTGAAGAGTGAAAACAATCGCCGTATTGTTTCTCACTACCTGTAAAGCTGTTTAATTATGTTGTTATTTTCATATTTTGCCAAATTAATGTAAATGTTTGATGTTAAACTTTGATTCTGTAAATAAATGGCCACATTCATTTTGATGGGTCAAAGATATATAACGTCTCACGTTACATTTTATTAAATTCAATGCACGTTTTATTCAGTCCAGAAAAATGAAGAATCCGTTTTAATTGATGAATATATCTAAGCATCTGTTCGTCTACAAATTGATCCTGTCTAACACTGAATGCTAGGAAACACCTTGTATCTGTGACTTTCCTTCCCTCCATTGATTACGGTGACATTATTTACATGAATGCTCCAAAAAGAACACTGCAGATGTTGGATGATGTCTTTCATGGTGCACTAAGATTCATAACTGGCTGTGATTATCATACCCACCACTGCACCCGGTATTCACTGGTTAACTGGACATCATTAACTTCACGCAGACTCTCCCACTGGTACATTTTCATCTTTAAATCACTTCTTGGTCTGCTGCCTTGATACATCTGCTCCTACATGTCTCTGCGTAAGTGCAGATACGGCGTGCGCTCAGGACATTATTACCTGCAGTGTTCCCTCAATGAGGACTGAACTAGGCAAAAGGGCCTTCTCCTACTCCGCTCCTGTTTCCTGGAATACCTTACAAAAACAATTGAAGCTCTCGACCTTGACCTCTCTAAGTGGCTTTAAAAATCTGTTGGACTCCTGGCAGGGACCATACCATACCACTTTATTTATAAAGCACTTAAAACAGCTACAAGGCCAACCAAAGTGCTGTACAGACAAAATAACAGGTAACACACAAAGCAAAATACAAAATGAAGTAAATCAGAAATATAGACATAAAAACGATGCAGATAATGACAACTAACCAGTGTGGAGCATACAGGATCAAAACACAGATCATCTTGTGTTGAAAGCTACTGAATAGTAGTGAGTTTTTAAACAGGACTTGAAAACCGAGAGGGAGGGGGCCTGTCTGACAAGCAGAGGTAACTCGTTCCAGAGTCTTGGTCCTGCTACAGAGAAGGTCCTGTCACCTCTGCGCTTAAGACGAGTTCCTGGAACTGTGAGGAGCAACTGGTCTGCTGAGCTCAGGGAGCGTGGTGGGACATACGGTTGTGGCAGATCAGAGAGATGGGGGGGCGACACTGTTCAGTGATTTGTAGACCTACATGAGTATTTTGAACTGGATTCGAAAGTGAACCGGTAACCAGTGCAGTGAGGCCAAAACTGGTGTAATGTGCTCTCTTTTGCCTGTACTGGTTAAAAATCGGGCTGCTGCATTCTGGACCAGTTGTAGTTGTGCAATGGAGGTCTGACTTTTTAGTCAACTAACCAAGTTTTTGAATGTAAATGGAAATTTTGAGATTTTTCAGTCAGGATTTAAACAACTGCACAGCACCAAGACAGCTTTAGTAAGGGTCTGTAATGACATTCTGCTAGCAAATGACTCTGGTCAGTCTGTGATCCTGGTACTCCTCGACCTTACCGCTGCATTTGACACTGTTGATCACAGCATCCTTATGTCACGGCTAGAACACAGGGTTGGGATTACAGGGGTGGTGCTAGAATGGTTCCATTCGTATCTGGGTGACAGGAGTTTCTGTGTTAACTTTGACAATCATTTTTCTACTTCTGTCCCTCTTTCCTGTGGGGTCCCACAATGCTCCATTCTTGGAACCCTTCTGTTCTCGTTGTATCTGCTCCCCTTGGGGTCAATCCTGAGGAAACATGGTATTTTGTTTCATTGTTACACCAATGATTCTCAGATCTATCTGCCTTTAAAACCAAACAGTTCCTGCTCCATCCAGCCTTTGCTAAAATGTCTTGATGACATCAAGACTTGGATGGCTGCAAGCTTCTTGAGTTTTAATGATCAGAAGACTGAGGTCATTGTGTTTAACCCAAGCTCTGCCACTGTCACTGATCCTGTAAACCTGCACTTCCTTCAGCCTCATCTAAAGCAGTTGGTTAACAATCTCAGGGTAGTGTTAGACTCAGACTTCAAGTTTAATAAACAGATCAACTCTGTTCTACAAAAAAAAGCTTCTTTCAGATAAGGCAGATATCAAAGCTTAAGTCCGTTCTGTCCAGATCCGACCTTGAAAAACTAGTCCATGCATTTATTACAACCCGGCTGGACTACTGTAACTCGCTTTATGTTGGGGTTAGTCAGGCTTCACTTTCACGTCTCCAGCTCGTACAAAATGCTGCAGCTCAGCTACTAACAGGAACTCACAGGTTTGAGCACATTACTCCGGTTCTCTCCTCCCTTCACTGGCTTCCTGTACGTGTCAGAGTTGATTTTAAAATTCTCCTGCTGACATTCAAGTGCATTAACGGCCTTGCACCATCATACCTCTCCAACCTTCTTCATCCTTATACTCCTTCTCGGGCTTTGAGATCATCAGACCAGCTGCTTTTGGCCGTACCAAAAACCAGCTGAAGCTCAGAGGAGATCGAGCGTTTTCAGTCGTGGGCCCTAAACTTTGGAACAATCTGCCCATCAACATTCGACAGGCCACCTCAGTCTCTGCTTTTAAACTTCTCCTAAAAACACATCTGTACTCACTGACACATCTGTACTCATTGACATGTAACACAGGGTGATCAGATTTAGATCTAGTTTTTCATTGATGCTGATTCTGTTTATGCTTTTGTTATTATTCCTATTCAACACAAGGTCATCAGATCTGATTTAGTATTTCATTGTTTCTGACTGAGTTTATGCTTTTTGTTATTATTTCCTTGACTTTTGACACAACGTGATCTGATTTAGTATTTCATTGTTTCTAATTATGTTTTCGGTTTTATATTTTTATTCCATGTGCTGTAAATATATCTTGCTACTTTTTATTTGATGTTGTGATATTTTTGTTAAGCACTTTGGTAACAGTTTCTGTTTTAGGGTGCATTCACACCAGCCCTGTTTAGTCCGCTTTAATCCAACTCTAGCTCGTTTTCCTAGAAAGTCTGGCTCGTTTAGGGAGGTGTGAACGCACCATCGAACTCTGTCACGGAACAAAAAGGCGAACTCTGGCCCGGGCTAAAACCTAGGTCTCGGTCCGGTAGAAGCAAACTCCAGCACGGTTCCAGTACAGTGTGAATGTAAACAGACCGGACCGCTCCACAGGGTAAACAAACCTGCATTTCTCTTATATGGAGCCGTCAGCTGCCTTGTGTGGAAAAACAATATTCTCCAGGGTCTTCTGTCTCATCTTCTGCTCATGCTAAGTCCATTTTTGAAAAATGACAAAATATAACTCCTAAAACTGCTAAAACTTGATGCCACTTCGTTTTATTTTTATTTACAGAAGAAGAAGAAGTGTCTTCAGAGGTTTTTGTGTCGTTTCTTTCAGTAGTTCTTGGTGCAGCGCCCCCACAGGCGAGCGGGGGAACAGGTTGGTTCAACAGGTTGACTCGACTGCACAGTGCAGTGTGAATGCAAACGCACCAGCTCAAATGTAACAAAATGTCATGAATATTGGTCCCCAACCGAACCGAGTCTACCAGACTATCTAGTGTGAAAACGACCTTAAATGTGCTATATAAATAAATATGACTTGACTTGACTGAATAATTTGGGAAATCAATTCATCTATTGAAATATTTTGTTGATTGACATAATGAATGGAATGATAACACTGATGACCGAGTTTTTTTTTTGTACATATTGTAAATAACATCAAATTTAATACAAAGCACCTTATGCACTGTTTTTCTGTCCCTGTGTGCTCTTAAATGCAACCATAACCCTTCAAGAGGCAAAATGTAAGAACATTCTGATAACTGGCCTGCTACTAATACTGTTGAGTGATCACCACCATACTTTGTCTGATTTTTAGCATCTACATCATACATGCTACATATCACTCAGCCCTCTGTGAACAGTAAACAGCCATCAGGTGCTAATGATCCATTGTTAGGCTGATGGTCCTTCTTGAGCATGTGAGCAGCTGGTTCTGGTTGTCAGCAGCAAAACTGGTTGATCCACTCTGAGAAGGTGCTATTTAAGAGACTGAGCTGAATACAGCACCTCAGACTGAGGAAGTCCTCAGGATGAGAGACGAAACGTTTCTACTTTTTTTTCCTGTTTCTTTGTTTTGCTTTTCGTTTTTTAAATGTCCAGAGGGCCAGACTTAACTTTTTTAGATTTTTCTACCTGGATTATTGAGCATGCATCAGGACACCTACTGTGAGTGCTGAGAAACTGTTCCTCACATTCTCGAGAAAATCTCTGTTGTTTATAACTAAAGACAACACATTCTTAACCATCTCACACTGACTCCAAGATTCCTGCTTGGAGCATTCATTTTATTTGATTTTTATCATTTCAACTCTCATTCAACGGAAAAGTTCCTGTGATTCAGTTAAACAGTATCAAAATACACATGCAACACCTGAAACCTGATTACCTTCTCTTGTCGTTTCTCAAATGAAGATTTTAACTCAGACTTTTCTGCATTTGGAGCTTTCCCTCCAAGGATCTCGTCCATGTCCTCATCCTCGCTGTCCTCGTCCCCCGTGAGGTTAAAGGTCACTTTCTTATGATGAGCTTTAGACTGACTTCCCTGGTTGTCTCTAACAAGCACAAAGACGAAGAATTTCACCAGCATGCCTCTCCCACAGATTATAAAAAGATTAAATTAAACTACATATCTCTGATCACACTTACTCATCATTGTCCCCCTCTTCACCATCATCTTCGTCATCATTCATTTTTTCATCACCTTCTTCATGGCTTTCATCGTCTCCATCTGACTGCTCATCGCCTTTAGCTGGTTCGCCATCAACAGCATCAAAAAAGTCTTTGTACTTGAGATTTCTGGAGCTCTTCACCTGTCAATAGAAAGAAAAATACATTAGACTGCCCTTTATTGTCTCATCATGACACAAAGTCAAGTGAAATCAAATCCATACAGTGTCTTTCTTCTTCCTTTTAGAGGACATTATTTGCTCTAAGTCGAGATCATCGTCCTCATCAGAAGGCAGGTCTTGAAAGTAGTCAACATCGTCTTCATCTTCTGCTTCCTTTCCTTCTTGCTTGTCCATTTCTTCAAGAAACGACTCCATCTCTGACAGTTTGAAAAACCTATCATCAACCACAGAGGGATTCATTCTTGTTTTAGAACCTGTCCTTACATTTTCCTTCTTCTGCTTCTCTTGTTTTTCAAGAGCATCAACATCAAAATCTAAATCCGAGTCATCCTCAGAGTCTCCCTCTGACCCATCTTCTGCTTCCATAGCTATTTTCTTTTTCAGTCTTGGCAGAGGTTTAATGACATTTTCATCATATGTCACTGCTTGCTCCCCTTCATCCTGCTCCTCCTCTTCTGACAACAATGTTAAGGTCTGGTCTGACAAAACCTCATCAATGGCATTTTGAAAATGTTTCAGTACAGCTTCGTTCTGTAGTTCTAGCTCCTGCCAAATTTGTTCCTCGTCAAAGTCATCCACAACCAGCTGGGCCAACGGGCTGCTTTTACATCCTGCAGACTCCTGCGATTTGTGGAGGTCATACAGCGTCTTGGTGAGAGAAGTAAAGTCTGCTGCAACTTCGTCTTGAAGGCTGAAATGGTGAAACCAAACAATTAGTATGGCAGAAGTGATACAGAAGCAATGTTAGCTTTTTTTTTTTTTACAATTGTCTGTCCAAAAGAACACTAAGAGCTGATAGCAAGCTTGGGTTTTGCAATTTCCACCAACAATTTGTAAATGCAAGAACTTAAAGCAGCAATGTAGATTGGTACTTTAATAGCAATAATTGACAATCACACAGATTCTCAAAGTCGGCATGACGTGATGTTGAACCACCATTTTTGGTTGGGGGAAAATGTTGTGGTGTGGAAAACTGATAGAGAAGTAGTATATTTCATTTTATTTCATATTCCTTGAAATTTATGCAAGAATGTTCTAAGGCAGGGGTGTCAAACTCATTTCCATCAAGTGCCACATAGTACTATAAATGTCCTATCAGAAGCAAGAGGAAATGGTAAAGTGATCTGGAAACAACTTACTATATCCCAATGCACGTGCCAATAACCAATATGAAGTCATAGAAGGAAAAACTATAGCTGATCCTTCTCAGTTAGCAACAGTAATTAATTATTTTTTTCCTTTCATCAGTTAAGGTTTAGCATCACAGTTTCAACCAGTCCAAACAGATACTCTTTATAGAAAACCAACTAAAAATATGTCTAGATTTGTTTGAGATTAGAGGTCGATTTTTCTAATGTTCAAAAAGCTATTAATAGCATGAACATGTCCTCTGCCAAGGACATGTATAATCTAGATGCTGCGTTTAAAAAAACAAAACAAAAAAAAAATAACAGTCATATCTAGGGATGCACCGATCCACTTTTTTTAACTTCCGATCCAATTCCGATACCTGATTTAAATACAGGCCGATACCGATCCAGTTCCGATATCATGATCATCAATGATTTTATATGAGGCTGTAATAATCTGCTCTCAAGTACAATTTGTACAAATATATGCATGCATGTCCAAAAAGGCAACTTGAAGTAAGTTTTATTAATGTTGGATAAATTTTAAAGTTAGAATTAAATTCTGCTAACACAAAACGTTCCTTTTTATTCCTAGCTTTAAAATGGATATTAAAGTGATTATCTAAAAATGTTAAATCTGGTCCTCTGGACATTCAAAAAAACAAAACAAAGCAAAAAAAACAAAAAAATGTAGAAACGTTTCGTCTCTCATCCTGAGGACTTCCTCAGTCTGAGGTGCTGTATTCAGCTCAGTCTCTTAAATAGCACCTTCTCAGAGTGGATCAACCAGTTTGCTGCTGACAACCAAAACCAGCTGATCACATGCTCAAGAAGGACCATCAGCCTAACAATGGATCATTAGCACCTGATGGCTGTTTACTGTTCACAGAGGGCTGAGTGATACTAGCAATCACAGCATTGTAAGAGGGGGACAGTTGAACCCGGAGGCTCCGCCCCTGTTTAATGATGGACGATTTCTTTTCACAAAGATGGCCTCCTTTACTCCTCTCTCAAACCATCGTTCCTCTCTGTCCAGGATGTGAACATCTTCATCCCTGAAAGAGTGACCTCTGGCCTGGAGATGAGTGTAGACCGCAGAGTCCTGGCCTGATGATGTTGATCTTCTGTGCTGGTCCATCCTTTTGGCCAGTGGCTGTTTAGTTTCCCCGATGTAAGACTGATCACCCTCCTGACACTGAACAACATACACAATATTACTCTGTTTGTGCCGGGGGACTGGATCTTTGGGATGAACCAGTCTTTAATGTATTTTGGGGTTTAAAAGCCACTGGGACGTTGTGTTTAGAAAATAAACGTCTCAGTTTCTCTGATACTCCCTCAACATACGGAATGACCACTGGTCTGGGTTCCTCCTTTTCACCTGATGGCTGACTGGAGTCCTGTTTGGGTTTCTTCTCTGCTTTCAGGAAGGCCCAGTTAGGATATCCACATTGCTCTAGAGCCTGTTTTGTGTAGGATTTCTCCTTCTGCCTGGCTCCCGAGCTAGTGGGGACGCTGTCTGCTCTGTGATACAGAGTCCTGATGACTCCTAACTTGTGCTCCAAAGGGTGATGGGAGTC
>NC_056499.1:257523-265722 GCF_014905685.2 Nematolebias whitei
AATCCAAAAAAGTTAAATCTGGTCCTCTGGACATTCAAAAAAGCAAAAAACAAAACAAAGCAAAAAAATCTAGAAACGTTTCGTCTCTCGTCCAAGAGACTTCTTCAGTCTGAGGTGCTGTATTCAGCTCAGTCTCCTAAATAGCACCTTCTCAGAGTGGATCAACCAGTTTGCTGCTGACAACCAAAACCAGCTGATCACATGCTCAAGAAGGACCATCAGCCTAACAATGGGTCATTAGCACACTGATGGCTGTTTACTACTCACAGAGGGCTGAGTGATACTAGCAATCACAGCATTGTAAGAGGGGGACAGTTGAACCCGGAGGCCTCCACCTCTGTTTAATGATGGACGATTTCTTTTCACAAAGATGGCCTCCTTTACTCCTCTCTCAAACCATCGTTCCTCTCTGTCCAGGATGTGCACATCTTCATCCTTGAAAGAGTGACCGCTGGCCTGGAGATGAGTGTAGACCGCAGAGTCCTGGCCTGATGATGTTGATCTTCTGTGCTGGGCCATCCTTTTGGCCAGTGGCTGTTTAGTTTCCCCGATGTAAGACTGATCACAGCCCTCCTGACACTGAACAGCATACACAACATTACTCTGTTTGTGCCGGGGGACTGGATCTTTGGGATGAACCAGTCTTTGCCGTAATGTATTTTGGGGTTTAAAAGCCACTGGGACGTTATGTTTAGAAAATAAACGTCTCAGTTTCTCTGATACCCCCTCAACATACGGAATGACCACTGGTCTGGGTCTGGGTTCCTCCTTTTCACCTGATGGCTGACTGGAGTCCTGTTTGGGTTTCTTCTCTGCTTTCAGGAAGGCCCAGTTAGGATATCCACATTGCTCTAGAGCCTGTTTTGTGTAGGATTTCTCCTTCTGCCTGGCTCCCGAGCTAGTGGGGATGCTGTCTGCTCTGTGATACAGAGTCCTGATGACTCCTAACTTGTGCTCCAAAGGGTGATGGGAGTCAAACTGCAAATACTGGTCTGTGTGGGTGGGTTTGCGGTACACCTCAGTTTGCAAATGTCCTCTATCAGAGACTGAGACCTCACAGTCCAAGAAAGCCAACTTGCCATTTTTTACATCTTCTCGTGTGAACTTGATGTATTTATCCACAGAGTTGATGTGGTCAGTAAAATGTTGGACTTCCTGCGATTTAATTTGAACCCAGGTGTCGTCAACATACCTGAACCAATGACTTGGTGGTGTCCCTGAAAAGGACGTCAAGGCTCTCTTTTCTACCTCCTCCATGTACAGGTTGGCAACAATAGGAGAAACTGGAGACCCCATAGCACACCCATGTTTCTGCCTATAATATTGCTCCCCATATGTGAAGTAGGTTGACTGCAGGCACAGTTTCAAGAGTTGACACAGTTGTTCTGTGGAAAGCGTGGTCCTGCTGCTCAGAGTGGTGTCTGATTTTAATCTTAAACTGACCACCTCTACTGCATCATCAACAGGAATGCACGTAAAGAGTGATGTGACATCAAAAGAGACCATTGTTTCATCAGTCTCCATGATGACATCCCTCACCTTATCCACAAAGTCCATGGTGTTCTGTATGTGGTGTTCTGAGCTGCCAACTAAAGGGATGAGTACAGACGCCAGATATTTGGAAACATTGTAAGTGACAGAGTTAATCATGCTAACAATTGGTCTTAAAGGTACATTTCTACATTTTTTTATTTATTTTGTTTTGTTTTTTTAATGTCCAGAGGACCAGATTTAACTTTTTTAGATTTTTCTACCTGGATTATTGAGCATGCATCAGGATATTAATGTGATTAATTTAAGTGATTGTTTAGTTATTTTATATTTTTTTAAATATGGGGCAGATCTAAAAAATTTTTTCTTCTTTCTGCTCTCTTTCATTCAATGTTTTATTTTTTTTATTTTAAATGAATGAATAAATGAATTAAAATAAAATAAAATGTTAAATGGCTGTAAACACCTGCTAAGTTCATGGCATAAACCAGTGCTTCTCAATTATTTTTGGTTACGCCCCCCCTAGGACGAGGTAAACATTTTGCCCCACCCCCTCTGCCACAACTGTAAATAGTATAATTTGTCTAAAAAATTGTTATAAATACACCTCTGCATAACATTGTACCCTTATTAACAATAATTAAATAAAGAAAGAAATATAGATGGTATGGTATAAAGTTTATTCATTTTAAAAAAGTACAAAACAATTCCATAACAATATAAAAAAGATACAAGAGATTTAAAATGAAAGGCAGCAGAAAGAAGAAAAAATCTTATTATATCTGCCCCTTTTTTCAAACAATTATTTCATTCATAATAATCTTCAAGTAACAGAACAAAATGAATAACTTTCTATTTTTTCTAATTCTAATACAAAACACACTAAGCTACTTCATATATGTATATTTAGATAGCTCAAGTTATAACAAAGATAATTAACATTGTTTTATAGTCTGTAACAGAAAAGACTTAAGCGCAAGAGTGAGCGAGCTGGTTGGGGGTGGGGGGAACACGCTCACAAGAGAAGAACCTGACAAGTTGTTTAATGACATAAAATATATTTTGTTAGCAAAGAATAGAGTCCTAACATTTGTTAAACATACGTTTTTATAACAAATTAAACAAACAAAAAAAAACTTGTGCTTTGACAATCGATAAAACTAAAAAAATGTTGTCAACGTGAAAGAAGAAAGAGAGGGCGGGTGTCGCTCTCGCTTTGCCTTTATACTCTTTGTTGCAGCGTGCTGTGGGTGAAATGCATCCAGAGCGGAGGACTTGTTAGTAAAGAATAGAGTTCTAACATTTATTAAACATTACTTCTGTATTAAAAAACACACAAATTGTGCTTTGACAAACTAAAAAAAAAATTATTAACGTAAAAGAGGAAGAGGGGCAGGTAACGCTCTCGCTTTGAGTTTATTCTCGGTTGCATGAGTGCTGTGGGTGACAAGCGTCCAGAGCGTCACCATCTGAGGAGGAGTCACAGCGACACGGTTCAATCACGGCTTCCCAAACGACAAGACAGACAGATTGGTTCATAACTTTATTATTAGTCACACTGAGAGTTGACGGATTTTAGCAAACTGTTGCCGAACGCACCCGGACACAATGAGAATGGTGAAAAAACCCCAAAAGAAAAACCTAATCCCTGCCACAAAATGTTCCCCGGGTCACATGCGCCACCCCTGGCATTGCTCCGGGCACCCCCAGGGGGGCGCGCTAATTTTCTGAGCTCCTCCCACCTGGCTCCTCCTACCTGAGTGCACCGCGTGTGTCTGGCCGTGGGGGCGGTCTCGCTGCTGTGTTCAGTGATAAACTCACCTGCCGCCCACTGCCTCCTCAAAACTACAGCAGCTTTGAGCTTCAGCTGTTTGTAATGGAATCTGCACACCCCCTGCTGTGTGGTGTTTATATCGCCCTCCAAAATATAATAAGGATTTCATTAATGAATTCTCAGAACTGTTGGCTGAACTGTTGCCAAAATTTGACAGTTTGCTTTTATGTGGTGATTTTAACATTCATGTTTGCTGTCCCTGTAACCAACTCGCTGCTGACTTTCAAAGCCTTCTGGATTCTTTTAACCTGTCACAATCTGTGTCAGGGTCCACACACAGTCATGGTCACACTTTGGACTTAATCATCTCTCACGGCCTTCGTGTATCTGTTATAGAAATTTTGGACACTTGTATTTCAGACCACTTTCCCATTATATTTGAATTTTCCACTCCTCCCCCGGTAAAGACTATGCTTCCAGCACGTCTCTGCCGCTTCATCACTCCCTCCACTCCAGGTCAGTTTGCTGCTGCGTTTAGAAGCACTGACTTCTACTCTGCTGAAAGTCTGGACTCATCTCTACATCCAGAAGAATTTATCACCTCCTTTCAGTACACTTCTACAAAGATCTTGGACTCCATCGCTCCTTTAAGACAGACGTCTACAAAAATCAAGCCAGATCCCTGGCTTAATGGTACCACTCGGACTTTTAGACAACACTGCAGGAAAGCAGAACGCAGATGGAAGAAAGACAGGCTTCATGTGTCCCAGGACATACTGAGAGACTGTCTTCATGAAGATCAAAAAGCTGTTCAGCAGGCCAAATCACAATATCTTTCCAATTTAATTTCTACCAGTTGTAACCGGCCAAGGGTTTTATTTAATACCATTCAGTCTGTCATTAATCCCTCCATCAATGTTCTGAAAACTGCTACACAGTCTACCTGTGATGGTTTTCTTGATTACTTTGTGAACAAAATAGACTCTATCAAGCAGAACATTGTCAGTACATATAATGCTGTTCAGTTATGTGCTCCCTCAATAACCTCTGCTGTGTTTGATCAGTTCCACCTGGTCTCACTACCTCACCTCGTTAAGGTGGTTCAGCAGATGAAACCTACAAACTGTACTCTGGACATCATTCCCTCTAAGATGTTCAAGCAGTCCTTGGATGTTATTGGTCCTTGTCTTCTGACATTTATTAATAGCTGTCTAAGTTCAGGTTTTGTCCCGTCTGTTTTCAAACATGCTGTGGTCAGGCCTCTTCTTAAAAACCGAGTTTAGATCCTACATCTTTTTCTAATTTTAGGCCAATTTCACACTTATCATTTTTATCCAAAGTTCTGGAAAAGGTTGTTTTCATTCAGTTGCAATCTTTTTTTAGAACACAACAACTTGTTTGAAAAATTTCAATCTGGCTTCAGACCCCGCCATAGCACTGAATCTGCACTACTCAAAGTACAGAATGATATTCTTTTGTCCCTTGATGCCCAAAAACCTGTTCTGCTGGTGATGTTGGACCTCTCAGCAGCTTTTGATACTGTAGACCATCAGGTCCTGATCACTCGTTTGGCTCAGCAGGTTGGCCTTCAGGGAGTTGTGCTCGAGTGGTTTAAGTCCTATTTAACAGACAGAACTTTCTCTGTTATGATTGGTAATCTGTCCTCTTCTTCTGTCTCCTTGACCTCTGGTGTACTGCAGGGATCCATTCTGGGGCCTGTTCTCTTCTCACTTTACATGCTACCGTTAGGACCCATCATTGCACGCCATAATCTGTCTTTTCATCTGTATGCAGATGATGTACAAATCTATCTGCCGGTCACTCCCAGTTCCTCACTCAGTTTAAACTCTGTTGCCAGCTGCTTAAACGACATTGAGCACTGGCTGTCTCAGAATTTTCTTCACCTCAATAACGATAAAACTGAATGGATTTTATTTGGTGCTTCCAGTAATTCATGCAACATCTCTCCCAGTCTAGGTTTTCCGCTCCCCCACGCCAACCAGGTGGTAAAAAATCTAGGAGTGGAGCTTGACTGTAACTTAAAGTTAGATAAACAGATCAGTTCTGTTGTGAAAACCAGCTTCTTTCAGCTCCGTCTGCTTTCCAAAGTAAAATCACTCCTTAGCCGTAGTGATCTGGAGAAGGCCATCCATGCTTTTGTGAGCTCTAGGCTTGATTACTGTAACGCCTTATATGTCAGTATTAATCAATCAATCAATCAATCAACTTTATTTATATAGCACATTTTAAAAACCACAAGGGTAGCCAAAGTGCTGCACAATAAAACAATAAAAACAAACAAAACAATAAAAACATACAAAGCATACACAAAGAAACATAAAAACCATTCACATACCAGTTTCACAGCAGGTGTATTAAAAAGCCATAAAAGATAATCAATCAACCTTTATTTCTACAGGTAAATCCCATTGAGCCTCGAGGACTCATTTACAAGAGAGACCTGATTTAACAAAGAATGATGACAACAATGGACAACAGCAACAACAATAAACAGTTATAAAAACTCATACTACAGTTTGTTTGTTTTTTTAACAAATAGGATGGCTAAAAGGAAAAAGGTAACAAAACAAAAACAGCTAGATTCCAAGACAAATGTAGATCACGTGTTAAAAGCCAAAGAATAAAAGTGTGTCTTTAAAAGAGATTTAAAAACAGGAAGAGAGGAGGCCTGTCTCACACTCAAGGGTAAAGTGTTCCACAACCTGGGAGCAACAACAGCAAACGCTCTGTCACCTCTGAGCTTCAGCCTAGTTTTAGGGACTGTCAGCAGCAGCTGATCAGCTGATCGTAGGGATCGGGGTGGACAGTAAGGCTGAAGCAGCTCAGACAGATATGGTGGGGCAAGGTTGTTCAGACATTTAAAAACAAACAGCAAAAGCTTAAAATTAATTCTGTAGTGCACAGGGAGCCAATGAAGGGACGCCAGGATGGGAGTAATATGCTCGCGCCTACGAGCCTGAGTTAACAGGCGAGCAGCAGAGTTCTGCACAAGCTGCAGACGAGCAAGAGACGTCTGGCTAATGCCTGCATACAGCGCATACAGTAGTCGAGACGAGCTGTGATAAAAGCATGGATTAATTTCTCCAAGTCAGGTCTTGCTAGGATTGGTTTCACTTTTGCTATTTGGCGGAGCTGATAAAAACTTTTCTGAACAACACTGCTGATCTGTTTTTCAAATTTAAAATCAGACTCAAACTTCACCCCCAGATTGGTGACACAGTCCTTAAGATAAAATGACAGTGAGCCAAGATCTATGCTGGGAGAGGGACGGCAACTTGGTCCAAACATCATAACTTCAGTCTTGTTCTCATTTAGACTAAGGAAGTTAAGAGAGAACCATGTCTTAACATCAATCTTCCATCTCCCGTTTACAGCTTGTACAAAACTCTGCTGCTCGCCTGTTGACTAACACACATAAACATGAACACATCACTCCTGTCCTTTCTTCTTTGCACTGGTTCCCAGTTCAGTTTAGGACACGGTTCAAGCTGCTACTGTTTGTTTTTAAAGCTTTGAATGGCCTTGCACCACCTTATATTTCAGAACTTTTGAAAGTCCACCAGGCCAGCAGAGCTTTACTGTCTGCTGGTCAAAATCTGCTGGAGGTGCCTTGCTCAAGGTGCAAACAATGGGGGGACCGGTCCTTTTCTGTTGCAGGCCCAACAGCCTGGAATACTCTTCCCCATGAGCTGCGTGCCATTTCTGGTCTGGTTCTGTTCAAAGCCAAACTGAAAACAAACATTTAAAAGGGCTTTTAATGTTTAACTATTAGTAGTTTAGTATTTAGTATTTATTTTTTTATTTTATCTCTTTTACCTTCTTTTATTCTCGCTGTGTTTTTAATTTGCACTGATTTATTGTGTCCTGTTTTTAATCTTGTTTTGTCTCGTGAAGCACCTTGGTCAATGCAAGGCGTTGTTGGAAGGTGCTATAGAAATAAAGTTTATTATTATTATTAAAAGAAAAAGAGCATCGCAACAAAGAGGCGACAAACAAAATGCCTAAACTGACAGGCTTTTTAAACCTGTTAGCAGAGATGGAGCAGAAACATCATTACCCCCCGCTCCTCAAACCCTTAGCTTTGCTAACACCGGCACTACGATCCCGCCAGAACCTTTAACCGTGACTGAGTCGGGGGCTGGACTGGCGTCTGTGAAGTCAGAGTCGGTGGAAGCGGGATCTTCTTCGGCAGATGGAAAGACGACGGTGGATCCGTACAGTACCGATCCCGCGCATTGGGGGGAAATTGACGAGTCCGTGCGGGCTTACTGGGCTGAGCGGGGACCGGAGAGCTTTCAAAATATGAATGTTGGCTTTCAAGCATCGGAACGGGTGTACAAGCATCAAAAGCGTCACTTCTCCAAATCTCACTTTAAACGCAAGATGTCAAATGGTGAGTACATCGAAAGACCGTGGCTGCTCTACTCTCCATCTACCGGAGCTGCGTTTTGTTTTGCATGCCGCATTTTCAGCAATGCTAATACTCCGTCAAGCTTTGAAACTGGTTTCAGTGACTGGAAGCACGCAACTGTACGCATGAAAGAGCACGAAAACAGCGAACATCATAGAAAAACAATGCTGACATATGTTTCACTTGCAGCAACCAGCGGGAGGATAGACACAGAACTGCAGAAACAATTTGAATCTGAGTGTTCATATTGGACTGAAGTGTTGAGAAGAGTTGTGTCTGTTGTCAAGTTTTTAGCAGAGAGGGGACTGGCTCTTAGAGGAGCTCATTACTCATTACTGAAAGGGCTTGGTATTACTGCTTAGGGCAGTGATGCCCAAACTTTTTGACATGAGGGCTAAAATTGTTATGTTGAAAGAACTTTGGGGCTGTAAAATAATTTGAAAACAAACTTGGTCTTTTTTAAAGTTTATCTGCTAAATTAAAGTAAAAATTTAAATGATTG
>NC_056499.1:268675-283643 GCF_014905685.2 Nematolebias whitei
ATATGTTCACTCACACCGACTTGGAACAGTACGCCTCATCTGTGCTGGACCACATCTCCACCACTATAGACAGTGTCACCACCCAGAAACAGATCACCATGTACCCCAACCAGAAGCCTTGGATGAATCGGGATGTACGTCTACTGCTGAAGGCTCACAACATCGCCTTCAGGTCAGGGGATACACAGGCCTATAGTACAGCCAGGGCTGAGCTGAAGAGGGGCATCAAAAAGGCCAAGCACCACTACAAGGGGAGGATAGAAGAACACTTCTCAAACTCCAACCCCCAACGTATGTGGCAAGGACTCCAGATCATTACAGATTACAGGGCCATCAACCCCTCCCCCGTCTCCTCTGATGTTTCCTTCCTCAATGAGCTCAACAATTTCTATGCTCGTTTTGAGAGAGGGAACCCAACAACTACAACTAAGGCAGATGTGTCTCCAGACCACCAACCACTGACTCTTTTCCCCACCGATGTAGGAGCGGCGCTGAGCAGGATTAAAGTTCACAAGGCTGCGGGTCCTGATGGCATCCCTGGACGTGTTCTTAGAGCGTGTTCTGGGGAGCTGGCAGGAGTACTGACGGACATATTCAACCTGTCCTTGGCCCGTGCTGTGGTACCAACCTGCTTCAAAACCACCTCCATCGTCCCAATACCCAAAAACTCAAAACCATCAAGACTCAACGACTACCGTCCGGTAGCCCTCACCTCCATCATCGCAAAGTGTTTTGAGCAGCTGGTCCTAGTACACCTCAAATCCTGTCTCCCCCCCACCCTGGACCCCCACCAATTCGCATACCGCCAGAACAGGAGCACAGAGGATGCAGTCTCCATAGCGCTGCACTCTGTTCTCTCACACTTGGACAACAAAAACATCTTTGCCCGGATGCTGTTCATAGATTTTAGTTCAGCATTCAACACAGTCATCCCCTCAAAACTCATCACAAAACTCACAGCATCAGTTCCCTCATGGGCAACTGGTTACTGGACTTTCTGACCAACCGACCCCAACATGTCCGGCTGGATAACCACTGCTCATATATCATCACTATTAACACCGGTGTACCACAAGGCTGTGTGATGAGTCCCTTCCTCTACTCCCTCTTCACCCATGACTGCAAACCTGTTGATGGTTCCAATACCATCATTAAGTTTGCAGATGACACCACGGTGATCGGCCTCATCAAAGACAACGATGAGACCGCTTATAGGGAGGAGGTGGTTCGTCTGGCTGAGTGGTGTGACAACAACAACCTGCTGCTCAACACCGAGAAGACTAAGGAGCTCATCGTGGACTTCAGGAGGAACGCTGGCCCACATCCACCCATCTACATCAAGGGGGCGGTGGTGGAGCGTGTGAACAGCTTCAAGTTCCTGGGTGTCCACATCTCCGAGGATCTCACCTGGACGACCGGCTGTTCCAAACTGATCAAGAAAGCTCACCAGCGACTCTGAGGAAGAACCACCTGTCCTCAGACATCCTGGTGAACTTTTACCGCTGCACCATTGAGAGCATCCTGACCAACTGCATCACAGTCTGGTACGGGAGCTGCTCTGCCTCAGACCGGAAGGCGCTGCAGAGGGTGGTGAAAGCCGCCCAACACATCACCGGATCACCACTTCCTGCCATAAAGGACATCTACAGGAAGCGGTGTCTGAAAAGGGCTGGAAAAATCACAAAAGACTTCAGCCACCCAGCACACAGACTCTTCACCCTCCTGCCCTCTGGGAGGCGCTACAGGAGCCTCCGGACTAAAACCACCAGGTACCGGAACAGCTTCTTCCCCACAGCTGTCACACTCCTTAACTCTGCCTCCTGACATCTGAATAACTACAACGGTCTGTATTCTCATACACACAACAACAGCACATGGACTGTAACACCACCACCTGCACTTTCATCCGTTAGCCCACTACTGTACAAACTGTACACATAATCTACTATCTACTGTTCATAAGTACTCACATACTTATATATATATATTTCTTCTTTATATAGCTGTTTCTACCCCTTCATATTATAACATATTCATAGTCTGTACACTCACAACCTGTATATATTTATACCTATAGCATATTCAAAGCAACTTACTGTATATTGTACTATATATATCTACCAATTTATTTTTCTTGCTAAGCACTTCTGGATAGATGCAAACTGCATTTCGTTGCTTTGTACCTGTGACATGTGCAATGACAATAAAGTTGAATTCTATTCTATTCTATTCTATTCTATTCTATACATTACATACATTACATACATACATACATACATACATACATACATACATACATACATACATACATACATATATATATATATATATATATATACGTGGAAGGCTTCAGAATGGAAGCCTTCCCGATGGAAAGTGAAACGTTTCAGAAAAAAAAAAGAAACTGTCCAGATGACATGACTGAAAATTGTTGGACTCCTTCAATTCTTATGAGATGTTTAAGTTTTTGCTAGCGTTAGCATTACACGATAGTTAGCGATCAATAAATCGCTCCTTCGTAAAAAAAATAAAGTGAAATAAAAAAGAAGAAAGGAACACTTGCCTTAAAAACTTCTCTGGCTGTGCCGTGTTAGCTTTTATTATCTTCACACAGTCCTCCAGCACCCACCACATATCTCCATTATTAGCCATGCTTGCTACACATGTGTAGCCAACTGACGACTGGCCGTTTCTCTGTGTCGCAACTAAACAGGCTCGATCAGAAACTCGTCCTGTGCCTCAGCATAGTTCCGAGGCAATCAAAACATGGCGTCGTCGATGCTGAAGGTTGCAGGTTGGTTTATGTCGACAGAAATATGTAACTGCAACGTTAACATTTTATTTAACGTATTCTGTCATCTCAAACCTAAATATGATTGTTCTACTTGTCATTGAAATTCAGACAAATTTTAGCGTCGCTAATTTCAGCTGTGCTAACGGGCGTTTCATTAGTCCTTGCTTTATTTGTTTGTTTAAAAGTGTGTGTATGTGTGTACACACATTCATATTCATACGTGATCCAAACACACAACCTTATTTTAGTAAAATTAATAAAAACTGTTTCCGCAGTTTCTAAATGTCAGGAGCTGTGTGTAAAACAAGTGACTGACTGTAAAGTATTAAATCAAACAAAGTATCCTGAATTGTATTCGTTTTCTGATTTTCAATTCTGAAATGCGGGTCCGCATTTAAAGCAAGTGGCTGAATCAATCGATCAATAAATCAATTTTATTTATAAAGCACCTTTCATACTTAAATCCTCCAGAATTGCGCCGCTCCATGTGGCTGCATGTTGGAGCAGCTCTTTACATTCATTCCGAGATTTTGCTTTTGAAAACTTTAATTACTATTTTTTCTGGATGCAAATTGCTTTTTTCAGCCGATTACTTCCTCTGATATCAGATGCTGTGCCGCTGGAAGGACTTGTACTGAAACCTTTTTTTTTCATTCCACCTTTATTTAGACAGGGTAATCCCATTGAGCCTCGAGGACTCATTTACAAGAGAGACCTGATTTAACAAAGAATGATGACAACAATGGACAACAGTGACAAGAATAGACAGCCACAAAAAGGCATACATATATATAACTTTCATTTTTTTTTTTTTTACAAATAAGATGGACAAAAAAGTAACAAAAAACAGCTAGATTCTAAGGCGAATGTAGAAAACTAAAAACAGGAACATGTCTGCATTGGTCCCTGCCAGGAGTCCAACAGATTCTTAAAGACACTTAGAGAGGTCAAAGGTCGAGAGCTTCAGGTCTTTTTACAAGATGTTCCAGGAAACAGGAGCGGAGTAGGAGAAGGTCCTTTTGTCTAGTTCAGTCCTCACTGAGGGAACACTGCAGGTAATGATGTCCTGAGAGTGCACGCTGTAGCTGCACTCACACAGAGACATGTAGGAGGAGATGTATGAAGGCAGCAGACCAGGAAGTGATTTAAAGATGAAAATGTACCAGTGAGAGAGTCTGTGTGAAGTTAATGGTGACCAGTTAACCAGTGAATACTGGGTGCAGTGGTGGGTACGATAATCACAGCCAGTTATGAATCTTGGTGCACCATGATAGACAGCATCCACCATCTGCAGCATCCAACATCTGCAGCATCCAACATCTGCAGCATCCAACATCTGCAGCATCCAACATCTGCAGGGTTCTTGTAGGAGCGTTCATGTAAATAATGTCACCGTAATCAATGGAGGAAAGTCACAGATACAAGGTGTTTCCTAACATTCAGGGTTAGACAGGATCTGTTTCTGAAAAAGAAACCCAGTTTAACTTTCAGTTTCTTTACCAGGTTTTCCACATGGAGCTTAAAAGAGAGATGTGAGTTGACCAAGATACCCAGATATTTATAGGAATCAACAAACTCAATGGGGACACCATTTGAGGTTGAAATCAGAACTGCTGGGACCAACTTCCTGTTTGAAAAAAGCATCGCTTTGTTTTTGTCGGCATTTAGGACAAGTTTGAGGCGGAACAAATCTGTCTGGATGTAGGTGAATGCAGATTTCAAAAGCTGGAAAGCCTTAACTGTTTTAGCTCGACAATAAACAACCGTGTTGTCAGCATAGAAATGTTTGGATGCATTAGGAATGTTTTGATCTACATTACCTATGTAGATTGTAAAGAGGGTGGGTCCTAACACTGAGCCTTGTGGTACACCACTGTTGACTGTTAAATAACTGGAGGAAGTACCATTGCTTGAGTGCCTGACCGCCGAGATCTTGGAGGTAGCGGGAAACATTGCTCGTGACAGCGAGAGGACCGAGATCGTCCCCCGGCACCTGCAGTTAAGTCCATGGTGATGAGGGACTCTGCAGGCTGCTGGGAGAAATGGGCATCGCTTGGGAAGGAGTTCTACCTTGCCTTCAGGCAGTCCTGCTGCCCAAGAGGACGAGAGGTCAGCTGGGTCTGAGTGGACGAATCGGCATCTGCATCCAGTTTATTCAAATCTGCTGTAGGATGGACCGCTACAAGAGATCCTTCCTGCCCAAAACCATCAGCATCTAGAACAACTAATAAAACCAAGATGAGCTACAACAACAATTAATTTCCCTTTGGGATTAGTAAAGTATTTTTGAATTGAATTGAATTGAAAAGCAACTCAAAGTGCTGTACAGAATTATAAACAATAAACCTACAAAATAAAAGCAAACAACACACACAAAAAAAACATTCTCTGTCGAACATGTTGAAAATCATGTGGAACCTTGAGTCACGTGACTGACCTACATTATTCTGGCCATAGTCAGTGTAGCTAAACTAATATGGCTGATAAATCCAAAGTATTTTCAGTAAATGGCTGTTTCGATAGGTAAACAAACATAGGTGGTAGTTTTCATCCGTACACAAATTTGTCTACAACGTTTTAATTTAGGTACATATTATTAACCATTGATATTAGAAAAAATCTGTGCATATGTTGATTCTTTCATTCTACTTTTTGTTGTTGTCCAGCTTTATTTACTATACCTTTAATACAAAGTACATCTCTAGAATATATATGTTAAAACAGTAGTGAGGCTTTCTAAACAAAGGACAATGTTGTTTAACCCTGAAATAAAGAGCAAAGCAAATGTAAATGTTCCTTTTAAGACTGACTTTCTTATCTAGACACTACGTTTTTAATATCATATTGTTTATTCAGTGACAGGAATATCCAGATGTTCTCACGTCTCGCTCCTGAGGGCACATTCAACAACAGCATCCCTTCATCAGAGTGTTCCTCGGTCCCTGTGGAAGCTGGGTAAACTGAACCACATAGCCATCGCTGTTCCTGACATGGACAAGGCCACAGCCCTGTACCGAGATGTCCTCTGTGCCACGGTGAGCGACAGAATCCCCCTGCCTGAGCACGGTGTCTACACCGTGTTTGTGGAGCTGAGCAACACGAAGCTGGAGCTGCTCCATCCTCTGGGGGAGAAAAGCCCCATCTCTGGTTTCCTACAGAAGAACAAGTCTGGTGGGTTGCACCACATTTGTATAGAGGTGAGAAAAACTGTTGGTGTAGAGACTTGCTGCATGACACATTTACGCTCTGATTACAAATCGTTTGAACACAACAACACAGAGTACGGTCACATGTCCAAGCAGCTAACTTTTTTCATACATTCATTCAACCTTTACTTCTACAGGTTAGTCTCATTGAGCATCAAGGACTCATTTACAGGAGAGACCTGGTTTTAAAAATAGAATAATGACAACAGTAGACAATCATAAAAGAAGGCATATAAATTGAAAATATAAATGGAAGAAAATTATATAAAAAAAGAAACAAAAACAGCTACATTATAGTGATGTAGAATACTAAAAACAGGAACATGTCTGCATTGGTTTTTGCCAACTTACTGTATGCAAATACAATCAATCTGTTTTTGTGAATAGTCGTCTTTAATCAGGGTGAATGTCATCCACTTCCGGGGCTCTGCTTCCTTGGAGCTTTTTAATGACCTCAGCGACCTCAGCCACAGTTATAGACGGATCCACCTTAAAGTCCCCCGACTCAGCTTCCTCCATGGAAGATGTGCTGGTGGGATTCAGAAGGCCCGGGAAGTATTCCTTCCACTTCCTGACGACATCACTGGTTGAGGTCAACAGCACTCCACCTTCACTGAACACAGTGTTAGTTAGTGAAGTGCTTTTTTCCCCTCCTCAGCCACCTGTTGGTTTGCCAGAATTTCTTCAAAGCCGAACGAGAGTCTACCCAAGGTCTCACCGAACTCCTCCCACATCCAAGCCTTTGCCTCAGCAACAGTCAAGGCTGCGGCGTGCTTGGCCCTCCAGTACTCCTCAGCTGCCTCTGGAGTCTCACTGGCCAACAAGGCCCAATAGAACTCCTTCAGCTTGACAGCCTACCTAACCTGGGGTGTCCACCACAGAGTTCGTGGATGGCCACCGCAAGAAGCACCGACAACCTTGCAGCCACAGCTCAAGGCAGCTACCTCAACAAGCGAGGCGTGGAACATGGCCCACTCATACTCAATGTCCACCACTTCAGCTGGGATGCAGTTAAAGCTCTCCCAGTGGTGTGCGTAAAAGATCTCTCTGACAGGTTCTACTGCCAGGTGTTCCCAGCAAACCCTCGCTACATGTTTGGGTCTACCAGGTCTGTCCAGCATTTTCCCCCTGATAGACCCAGTAGGTCCAACTCATTACCATGTGGTGATCAGTTGACAGCTCAGCTCCTCTCTTCATCCGAGTGTCCAAAATAAATGGCCGCAAATCAGGTGACACGACTATGAAGTCAATCATAGATGTACGACCTAGGACATCCTGGTGCCAAGTGCACTTATGGACACCCTTATGTTTGAACATGGTGTTCGTCATGGACAAATTATGACTAGCACAGAAGTCCAACAACAGAATACCACTTGGATTCAGATCAGAGAGGCCGTTCCTCCCAATCATGTCCCTCTAGGTCACACTGTCATTACCCACGTGGGCATTGAAGTCCCCCAGCAGAATAAAGGAGTCCCCAGCTGGCACACCTTCCAGCACCTCTGTCAAGGACTCCAAGAAGGCCAGATACTCTGAACTGCCGTTTGGCACATAGACACAGTCAGAGCCCGTCCCCCAAACTGAAGGCGAAGGGAAGCCACCCTCTCATCTACCAGGGAAAATGCCCAGGCTTCCTCCCTATCAGAGAGGTCACATTCCATGTTACAAGAGCCAGCTTTGGTAAGCCAGGGTCAGAGCACCAAGGTCCCCGCCTTTGGCCACTGCCTATGGCATCATGCACCCGACTTTTATGGCCTTTCCTGCAGGTGGTGGGCCCACAGGAAGGCAATCCCATGCTGCTCCTTGGACTGTGCCCAACTGGGCCCCATGGGTAGAGACCCGGTCACCAGGCCCTCGCTGATGTCCGTCACAGCAGCTACTTTCTGGCGTAGATCAGATTCAGTCAGTCAGAGATTTTTTATTGTCATTGGCATCACATGTGGTAAATGTAGTGGAATGAAATTGTGTACACAGGGTAGCAAAAATATAAAGTGTAAAAAGAAACAGTAATCTGATTTGGATCTGGGATATAAACTAAGATATACGCTAAACGAACGCCAAGCGGTACGCAAAAAGATTTAAGATATATGCCAATCACTAATGGGAGACTGCAACAAAGCCAAGATTCAACTTGTCTGCTGCTTCCTTAGATAAAGAATTTTACTAATTGTCTTTTTTATGTATATGAATGTTCCAGTAAAGTGCCCTGAGACAAATTTGTTGTGATTTGGAGCTATATAAATAAACTGAATTGAATTTAATTTAATTAATAATGCAAAACAATACACCAAACAACAACAGCAGCACAGTTCTCATAGGTTCTGTTTGGCTATAATTTACACGCTTAATGCGAGCACTAACATAAACTAAACTAACAAACTGGGATTTATTCAAAGCATGCAACAAAAATACAGAAACAAGGCACCAAGAGTGAAAAAGAACTAAATCTACAGCAGCATGGTCCTATTGGCAGAGTGGTTCTGATGACAGTGAGGCTCTCTTAGCAACATGGTCCAGTAATCCAATGTAATTTTTTTAATCACATTTTTATCTTGTGGTGTTTTTATAAGCCAGATGTCAAAGACAAATCTCCATTTCTTTGAATGTTATGGACAATAAAGTTGAATTGATTGGTTGATTAAGCAGCAGGATACTGTTAGCGGCATGGTGTTGTTAGCAACGTTAGCAGGTCTTGTTAGCAGGTCCCTTCAGCAGAATGATGACAATAAGGACCACAGCAGCTGCCTCCCAGACTGCCCTCCAGAACCAGGTCCAGCAGACAGAGAACATCCAGGTTTCCCCGCAGAACCAAGCGGGGTCCACAGAGTTCAGTCCAATCAGGCAAACGGAGGATCTTGTTAGCAGCATTAGCAGGTTAGCAGATCTAGTTAGCAGGTCCCGTCAGCACACTGATGGCAACAATGACGGCAGCAGCTGCCCTCCCATACAGCCCTCCAGAACCGGGTTCGGCAGATGGAGAACATCCAGGTTTCCCCACAGAACATCCAGGTTTCCCCACAGAACGGACCGAACTCTACGGACTACATGGTCCGTAGAGTTCGGTCCGTGCAGGCAGATGGAGGATCATGGAGACAGCTGCCACCTGAGCCCGAGGCTGGAAGGACTGAACCGCGATGGCAAGATGCTGGTGAAGATTCTCAGTCATCCAGGACATGATGAATTCAAAAAACATTCAATACAAAAACAACTGGACTTTATTTGTAACAGAAGACGTTTGGCTCCTCACCCGAGGAGCTTTCTCAATTCAAACAGCAGTGAGTGAGAGATTCAGGTTATAAGGCTGAGTGAGATCAGATACACACACACACATATGTAGATTGGCAGCTCACACCTCAACACCTTAACAGTAGGGGTTTCTTAAGGTCTTTGTTCCTCTAATCCACAGACGAGGCCCCTCTGTTCCCATCAAGTGTGAAAACCGGCTGGGAATCAGTCTTAAAGTTGCATTATAGGTTTTTGAAAGTGGAAATCTGAGGCCTCCTCCTCTGTTAAGAGATGGTTTTTCCCTTTTTACATAAATTGCTTCCTTCACCCCCCTCTCAAACCATCTGTGTTCTCGGTCCAAAATGTGCACATTTTGGTCCTCAAAAGAGTGTCCCTTCTCTGTGAGGTGGAGGTGAACAGCTGAATTGCATGATGGCAAGGCAGCGACACAGAAAACCCCACAAGTGTGTCGCGGTTATTCCCGTACTGTGGATGTGTATTGTAGGTGCAAAAAAAGGGTAAGACAAAAACAACAGGAACAAAAAACAATTGCGTTCACCAGGAACCTGTGAAGCTGCGACTCGGCTAAGTGCGACCATCTTGGTTAAGATTAACTACGAGACTCAAAATATATTCCATCAGTCATGGCACAGAAAGCAGGATGTCATACTCTGGCACCATTGTTGTTGAAAGAAATATGCCGTTGGTCTGTGTGTGCATGAAATATACTCCTGTAATGCACATGTGCTTTACTGAACATTTCTGCAGGAGATGTGTACATAACAGCGGGCAGTCCAACAAAAAACCTCCACTGTAAGAAGTGGGTTGAAAATCCTCCGGATTCAGCGAGGCGGTAGAGTGTGTGTGTGTGGGGTGGGGATGTGGTTTCACTCAAAACGCGTGCCGTAAAAAACTGCCTCTTATTACACTGCCTGGCCAAAAAACAAGTCTTCACCTGGATTTAACTAATCAAACAGGTCCGAGCCTCCTGTTGAATCACATTGTTGGTCACATTGTAGAGTTTGCGGATGATACAGTGGTGGTGGGATGCATCACAAACAATGATGGGTCCAGCTACAGGCAGGAGGTGGAACACCTGGAGAGCTGGTGCAAAGAGAATAACCTTCACATCAATGTGAAGAAGATGAAGGAGATGACTGTGGACTTCAGAAGGAACAAACACACCTACACCCCCTGAACATAAGAGGATCTGCGGTGGGAGTGGTCTCCAGTTACAGGTACTTAGGTGTACACCTGAACAACAACCTCAGCTGGAGCAACAACACCACCAGCCTGATCAAGAAAGCTCATCAGAGACTCTACTTCCTCAGGCGGCTGAGACGAGCTGGTCTGGAAGCTCAGTCCTCACCTCCTTCTACAGGTGTGCAGTGGAGAGCATCCTGTGCTCCAGCATCAATGTGTGGCATGGAGGCTGCACAGCTGCAGAAAGAAAAGCTTTGCAGAGAGTGGTGAAGGCTGCACAGAAGATGTTGGAATCAGTCTCCCCACCATCACAGACATCTACACCTCCAGATGCAGGAAGAGGGCCACCTGCATCATGAAAGACCTCACTCACCCAGCACACACACTTTTTGCCCCGCTCCCCTCAGGAAGGAGGTTGAGAAGCATTAAGTGTAGAACCACTAGACTGAGGAACAGCTTCTACCCTGAGGCTGTTAGACTCATGAATCTCTAACTAGAATAATCACTGTGAAAAACCACATCATGTTGCTGCTGATCTGTTTCATGTTGCTGCTGATCTGTTTCATGTTGCTGCTGATCTGTTTCAATGTTGATGTGTTCATGCGTGCACATCTGCTCACAGACTCATGTTCATGTTTGTGCTGATGTTCAATGTTTTTATGCTATTAGTGCTTAGTGTATATTTAGTTGATGTTTTTCTTAGTTCATATCTTAGATGTTATTACTGTTTTTCTTATACATTTTATTGTTGGATGTAACTGGGACCCTGTGAACATAGTTTCACTCCACCACATGTACCACATGAGGTGCAATGATGAGTCTAGTTGGGATTATGGAGCCTTCCACATCTGAGTGGAACCTCTGACGGACTCACAGCTCGATGTGTATCCACCCGGGAGGTGAGCGTGTTGTTGAACGGAGTACCGTCACTACTTCGGACGATTCTCAGCCATCCTTAGGAGACGCTGAAAGGTAGCGTTGAAATGGAACTCCGTACCGGAGCTGACCTATCTTCTGCAAAGGTAACGAGTCGCTTCACTACCGAGTGTACCGGGGCTGAGCTGGGGTCGGATGAAGGGTGCCATTCCTCTTCAACACACTTTCTTCCTCCACATTTTCTCTCCATTTAAACTCCTTCATTTCCCATCTTTAAACTTCTATCTTGCCAGTAATTAATCCAGATGCCTTCAGAAATGTCTGTTGTTTTTATTAAGTAAAACGTGCCAAGTTTTATTAATCAGAACCAGATCAGTCTAATCAAGTGTACAATGTTTTGATGTTAAATTTTGATTCTGTTAATAAATGACCACATTTATTTTGATGGGTCAAAGAAAATTAACGTCTCATGTCACTGATTAAACCATCTATGTACAGTACCTCTGTCACATATCTGTCAAGTAGCTCGAAAAAGAGAGAACCCGTTATTAAAATATGACTGTAGTGGAGCTCTGAAGCTAACCAAGCTAATCGAGCCTTTTAGCATACTACAAATGACAAAGAATCTCTGACTCTGGATAATTACTGCACGGACGATTATCTTTCAGCTGCAACAAGTTATTTAACCCCAACTGGTGCAATGAGTTGCTTCTCATTTCTTAAACGACCACGATCAAAGACTCATGGCGTGGTCGTGGAAAAGATGTCAGTCTGTTTGAGAAGAGTCAAATCATTGGCATCAAGCAGAGGAAACATCTAAGGAGATTGTAGAAACTACTAAAATTGGGTTAAGAACTGTCCAACGCATCATTAAAAACTGGAAGGACAGTGGGGACCCATCGTCTTCCAGGAAGAAATGTGGCTGGAAAACAATCCTGAATGATGGTGATCGGTGATCATTTAAACGTTTGATGAAATCAAATGGAAGAAAAACAACAGTAGCACTCAGGGCTGTGGTTCATAGAGACAGTAAGAACATTTCCACACACACAATGTGAAGGAACTCAATGGACTGGGACTGAACAGCTGTGGAGCCTTAAGAAAACCACTAACCAGTGAGGCTAACTGGGGAAAAAGGCAAAAACAATAACTCAAATAAAAAAAAAAATTTTCATTAAAACAACACAATTCTATTCAATTCAATTCAGTTTATTTATATAGCGCCAAATCACAACGAAGTTGTCTCAGGGCACTTTACAGGAACATTCACATAAAAGCCAATTAGTAAAGTTCTCTATCTAAGGAATCCAGCAGACAAGTTGAATCTTGGCTTCGTTGCAGTCTCCCATCCTGAGCAAGCACAATGGAGACAGTGGAAAGAAAAACTCCCTTTAACAGGAAGAAACCTCCAGCAGAACCAGCTCAGGACAAGAGACCATCTGTTTTGACCGGCTGGTTGAGAGGACAGGAAGGAGAGACAGACGAACACAGAATGGTAGTTCCAGATGTAGGTCCAGGTATAGGTCCAGGTCCAGATGTTGGTCCAGGTGTATCTGAAAGACAAAAAAAACCATGTTAAGGATAGACAAAATAATTACAAATACAAAACAGGTTGAGCAGAGTAAGTAAAGACAGTAGCAGAGTGAAAAAGTGTGGTCAGTTTGTCCTCCAGCAGTCTGAGCCTATAGCAGCAGAACTAAGGGACAGCTCAGGAAACCCAAGCCGACCCTAACTATAGGATTTAGCAAAAAGGAAAGTCTTAATCCTAGTTTTAAAACTGGATAATGTGTCAGCCTCACGGACAGAGATTGGAAGTTGGTTCCACAAGAGAGGAGCCTGAGAACTGGAAGATCTTCCTCCCATTCTGTTTTTGTAAATTCTAGGAACCACAAGTAAACCTGCAGTCTGAGAGTGAAGTGCTCTGTTAGTAAAATATGGAACAATAAGATCTGTAATATAAGATGGAGCTAGGTTGTTGAGAGCTTTGTAGGTTAGAAGTAAGATTTTGAATTCTATTCTGGATTTGACAGGGAGCCAATGGAGAGAAACTAAAACTGGAGAGATATAATCTCTCCCAGTAACTCCAGTTAAGACTCTGGCAGCAGCATTTTGGATCAACTGAAGACATTTTAAAGAAGTATTTGGACACCCAGATAATAAACCATTGCAATAGTCCAGTCTAGACGTGACAAATGCATGGACCAGTTTTTCTGCATCATCTTTAGATCAGATGTTTCTAATGTTAGTGATATTACGCAGGTGGAAGAAGGAGGTTCTAGTAACGTTTTTAATGTGGGGGATAAAAGACAGTATTGTGAGTAATGCCGAGCAAACACAGAGATAAGAGACAAATGTCGGAAAATAATTCAGAAGATATGGAGGAAGTTAAAAAATCTTTGAACTTTATGAGTGCTGAACTGACTAGAGTATCAGCTAAATGTGAATTACTGACAGGACTGTCTGAAGAAGTGAGACAATTGAAAGAACTGATGACTAATAAAGACAGAAAAATACCTGAACTGGAACAGAAAGTAGACGACATGGAACAATACACAAAAACAGACAACTTGGTGATCACTGGACTGGAAGTTAGGAACCGAACTTGTGCAAGAGTTGTTGCTGGTACTAGCACTACAGAAGATGCACCACAGGAAGAACTACAGACTCTGGAGGAGCAAGTAGTGAATTTTTTACAAAACAAAGACATTGACATCGAACATGAGGACATTTCAATCTGTCACACCCTGCCCAACAAATCAGATAAAGCCAAACCATCCATAGTCATCAAGTTCATTAGCAGGAAATCAAGAAACAATGTGATAATGCAAACAACTGAAGGGAACAAATGTTTACATAAATGAACATCTAACTAAAAAAAAAATGGAAATATTGCACGTGAAGCAAGGCTATTGAAAAAACAGAAAAAAATAGCATCAACTTGGACAAGAAATGGAAACATTTGGATCAAACTAGAGGAAGGATCTCAGGCTAAAATAATAAAAGACCTGAAGGATCTGGAAAAACTAAAATGAGTTCAGGAGATGACAGATGATAAATCATTGACATAACTTCACTAACAAGAAATTAACAAAATATAAAACAAACAAATACATTAAAACATGGCAACATACGAAGACTTAGAGTTTAAAATATACAATGTTGAAGATGTGATTGATACAAATTTTTTCCCTGTAATAAAAGACTGTGAATATTACAATGAAGAACAGTTTAATGACATTAATATAACAAATGGAGGTCTCTCTATTATTCACTTTAACAGTAGAAGTTTAAATGCAAATATATCCAAAATAACAGATTATTTAAAACAGCTAAACAGAACCTTTACAATAATAGCACTGTCAGAGACATGGCTCAACGATGAAAACACAACTTATGTTCACATGGAAGGTATGAATTATATCATGTGAACAGAAGCAACAAAAGAGGTGGTGGAGTGGCTCTATTTGTTAAAAATGAAATAAAATGTAAATTAATTAATGAAATGTCAATAATTGTTGATAATATCATGGAAATAATAACAATAGAAATAATAAACAAGAATGATAAAAACATATTAATAAGTTGTGTATATTGATCTCCAGGATCAAATATAGAAATATTCACTGATAAAATCGTACAACTATTGGACAAGAGTTTTAATAAA
>NC_056499.1:283743-305275 GCF_014905685.2 Nematolebias whitei
CTGTACACTTCAATGTTGAGGCTGTCCTCTCTCTCCATCTGAACCAAACAGTCCAAAAAAAGGCAGCGTGTTGTCGTTTGCATCCTCTCTGGTGAACTCGATGTTGTTATCGACAGAGTTAATGTGTCTGGTGAACGCTTCTATTTCCTTGGCTTGGATATTGACCCAGGTGTCATCCACATATCGGAACCAATGGCTTGGCTTTGTTCCCTCAAAGGAGTGTAGGGCTCTCTGTTCCACTTCCTCCATGTAGAGATTGGCAACAATGGGTGACACTGGAGATCCCATGGCACAGCCGTGCTTCTGTCTGTAAAAACTGTCATTGAACTTGAAATAAGTGTTGGAGAGGCAGAGGTCCAACAGGGTGCAGATCTGGTCTGGGGTGAAGTTGGTCCTGTTGATTAAGTCCTTGTAGAAGTTGTTTTCTGATGGTTTCTACTGCTGCAGAGATGAAGCATCTGTGAATTAGATGAACAAAGACCTACTGTTTAGGTGTTTAGGTGTGAACTGCCAATCTACATATGTGTGTGTGTATGTCCTGATCAAAAATAACACCAAGATTTTTAACATTAGAGCTGGAGGACAGATTAATGCCATCTAAGGAGGGAGAAAGACTGAAAAATTAATTCCTAAGATGCTCAGGTTCAAAAATCAAAACCTCAGTCTTGTCTGTTCAACAGGAGAAAATTAAGGGCCATCCAGGTTTTTATGTCTTTAAGACATGCTTGTAGTCTAAGTAGCTGATTGGATTCATTGGTTTTAATTAGGGCTGCAACAACGAATCGATAAAATCGATAAAAATCGATGATTAAAAGCGTTGGCAACGAATTTCGTTATCGATTCGTTGTGTCGCGCGATTATGCATCTTTCACGGCGCTGCGGAGCCGTTTCGTTTTGTTCACGGGCAGTTCATTGTCAATGCTGACTGACTGAATAAAGTTTGAAAAAAAAACTGCAGCGCGAGTTGAACAGAGCGGGGGGGGGAGGAGGAAGCAGAGCAGAGGCTGTTTTCAAAGGAAATTAAGTAAATTTTACAAATGAGCAACGCAGCGAAAACTGTTCAACCCAAGTCCTCCAAAGTGTGGGAGAACTTCACAAAGATAAAAAGTGAGAAACATGCAGCTTTGAAAATCGCCGACACGACACGAGAGAACCACGGAGATAAAACGTAAACATGTCGGAGTCACGAGGAGGAGGAAGGAGCTGCAGCTGATACAACTCGTGTTGCAGGTGAGTCTCTACAATTTAACACTTTGTTGTTTCAAGAGAGAAAACGTAACGTCAGTCTGTCTGGAGCTGAAGCTGCTGCTTGTTTGTTTGTTTATCTGATTAATGACGGTGATAGAGAACGTGTGCGTTACTTTTTATTTAATTTAATTGGTACAAGCAGTGTTTAAATGTGATTTATAAATAAATCTAACACAAAGATAATAATTTAATGATTAAGCTTCAACTTTTAATTTGTTGGCAAAGTCTGAACACACTGCAGGTATGGCAGGATGAATTGCATTTAAACAGGAATTAAAGTAATTTATTACATCTACTCAAATGTGTGTAATTAAGTATTTTATATATGTCTGTGTGTGTGTGTGTGTGTTTAATTGCTCTTTTAGCTACTTTTGCCTGAACCTAACACTGTAAGTGAAACAAGGCATTTCTTGAGTTGCTGTAAATTATGATATAAAACATATTTACTGTCTCATTCCAGAAAACAACAACAAACAACAACAGCCTTCATGATGGACAGACATCATGGACACCACACTGACATGAGGCCTCTGTCGATGGTTGAAGACGAAAGCTTCACTACAATGATCCACACTTTTAATCCAGGTTACAATAATCCACACTTTTAATCCAGGTTACAATAATCCACACTTTTAATCCAGGTTACAATAATCCACACTTTTAATCCAGGTTACACTCTTCCCTCAAGGACACATTTTACAAAGTAGCTACATATTGTGCAGGTATAAAGATACATTTGTATATATTTTTGTGTACATTTATTTTTTTAAGCTATTTGACTAACTTTTATTTTTTTATTATTCAATATTTTACTAACACAATAGTCAAATAGCAACCTGTTTTTAGTGTGAATTGCTATGTCAGTCAAATGTTCAATTTTGGAATAAAGGGGTGGAAATTAAAACTTTTTTTTTTTTTGCCGATTCATCGATTAATCGAAAAAATAATCGTCCGATGAATCGATTATTGAAATAATCGTTAGTTGCAGCTCTAGTTTTAATGGACAAATATAATTGTGTGTCATCAGCATAACAATGAAAATTTATCCTATGCTGTTTAATAACTTTACCTAATGGAAGCATATATAAAGTAAAGAGTATTGGCCCAAGCACTGAGCCCTGAGGAACTCCATGACTAACTTTGGTGTATGAAGAAGATTTATAATTTACATTTACAAACTGGAGTTTATCAGATAGATATGATTTAAACCATTTTAGAGCTGTTCCTGTAATCCCAACATCATATTCAAGCCTCTGTAGTAAAATATTGTGATGAACTGTATCAAATGCAGCACTGAGGTCTAACAGGACCAGTAGAGACACAAGTCCATTGTCTGAGGCCATGAGAATATCATTAGTGACTTTTACTAGTGCTGTTTCTGTGCTATGATGAGCTCTAAACCCTGACTGAAACTCTTCAAACAGATTATTTCTTTGTAGATGTTCACACAACTGACCTGCAACTATTTTCTCTAGAATTTTTTAGATGAAAGATAGATTAGATATAGATCTATAGTTGGTCAGAATTTCTGAATCAAGGTCAGACTTCTTAAGTAAAGGTTTAATTACAGCAACCTTAAAGTGCTGTGGTACATAACCATTCATTAAAGACAAATTAAGTAGATCCAAAATGTGGACATTAATTAGTGGAAATACCTCTTTAAACAGTCTGGTTGGGATGGGATCTAGCAGGCATGTGGATGGTTTGGATGAGGTTATTATTTTTGACAATTCAGAGCTCAACAGGACAAAAACTGTCCAAACATAAATTAGGCTCTAGTGAAATTTTTAAAGTTGCCTCATTTGAAGGGGACTAGAGATAGTAGAAGGAAGGATGGTTTGAATTTTCTCTCTAATTGAAATAATTTTATTTATAAAGAATCTCATGAAGTCATCACTACTTATAGTTGTAGGGATACAAGGTTCAACAGAAATGGGACTTTTAATTAGTCTAGCAATAGTACTAAACAGAAACCTAGGGTTATTTTTATTCTCCTCTATTAAAGATGAGTAATATAAAGTTCTAGCTTTACGGAGAGCTTTTTTATATGTTAGCAGACTATCTTTCCAAGTTAAATAAAATTCTTCAACATTAGTAGAGCGCCATTTTCTCTCCTGGTTTCTAGATGCTGCTTTAAAGTACGTAACTCAGAATTGAACCAAGGAGCCAGTTTCCTCTGATTGATTACTTTCTTTTTCAGTGGAGCAGTTTTATCAAGTGAAGTTTGCATTGAAGTTGTAAGATGATCAACTAGATGATCTAAGTCTCTGTTCTCTGATGCATTACTCTGCAAGACAGAGGAAAACATTGATGGAAGAGATTGTTTCAATTTGGTTACAGCATTTTCTGATAAGCTCCTGCTGAGATGAAATTTACTCTCAGTGACTGTGTAGTCATTTAATGTAAACTCAAAGTTATTAAAAAATGGTCGGACAGAATGGGATTTTGAGGAACTATTACCAAGTCCTTAATCTCTACACCATAGGTCAGAACTAAATCAAGAGTGTGATGATAAGAATGAGTACATGTGCGGACGTTTTGGGTAAAACCAAATGAGTCTATTAAATTATTAAAGGCTATGCTTAAACTATCACTCTCAACATCCACATGAATATTGAAATCACCAATCATTCTGACATCAGAATAGTAAAAAATACCATAATTGCAATTTTACTGTAGAAATGTTTAAACCTCAAAATACATTAAAGACTGGTTCATCCCAAAGATCCAGTCCCCCGGCACAAACAGAGTAATGTTGTGTATGTTGTTCAGTGTCAGGAGGGTGATCAGTCTTACATCAGGGAAACTAAACAGCCACTGGCCAAAAGGATGGACCAGCACAGAAGATCAACATCATCAGGCCAGGACTCTGTGGTCTACACTCATCTCCAGGCCAGCGGTCACTCTTTCAGGGATGAAGATGTTCACATCCTGGACAGAGAGGAACGATGGTTTGAGAGAGGAGTAAAGGAGGCCATCTTTGTGAAAAGAAATCGTCCATCATTAAACAGGGGTGGAGCCTCCAGGTTCAACTGTCCCCCTCTTACAATGCTGTGATTGCTAGTATCACTCAGCCTCCTGTGAACAGTAAACAGCCATCAGTGTGCTAATGATCCATTGTTAGGCTGATGGTCCTTCTTGAACATGTGATCAGCTAGTTTTGGTTGTCAGCAGCAAACTGGTTGATTCACTCTGAGAAGGTGCTATTTAAGAGACTGAGCTGAATACAGCACCTCAGACTGAGGAAGTCTCTTGGATGAAATGTGCGCTCTCAGGACATTATTACCTGCAGTGTTCCCTCAGTGAGGACTGAACTAGGCAAAAGGGCCTTCTCCTATTCCGCTCCTGTTTCCTGGAATATCTTACAAAAAGATTTGAAGCTCTCGACCTTGACCTCTCTAAGTGTCTTTAAGAATCTGTTGGACACCTGGCAGGGTCCAATGCTGACATGTTCCTGTTTTTAGTTTTCTACATTTGTCTTGGAATCTAGCTGTTTTTTTTTTTTTTTGTTACCTTTTTCTTTTAGCCATTATATTTTTTGGAAAAGGTAACAAAAAACAAAAAAAACTGTAGTATGCTTTTTTATTGTTGTTGCTGTTGTCCATTGTTGTCATCGTTCTTTGTTAAATCAGGTCTCTCTTGTAAATGAGTCCTCGAGGCTCAATGGGATTTACCTGTAGAAATAAAGGTTGATTGATTGAAGGAAGAAACTGTACTACTTTTTATTTGTTTTGTTTTTTGAATGTCCAGAGGACCAGATTTAACTTTTTTAGAGTTTTGGATTACGTTGCCATTTTTGTGTTGCTGAGGTCATGGATCTGAGGACACCATCTTGAATGGGGTTGACTCAAAAAGTTAATGACTGGGTGTTTCATAAAATCCATCCAGCTGTTCATGAGATATTTTGCTAACAGACGGTGATGACTCCAAATGTTAATAAATAAAAAAAAACATTATTTATGAAGAATGTGTTGCAGATGAAGCTCAGTCACTACCACACCGAACTAAGTGACTGTAGTGGACTTTTAGACATTTTGTGTTTCCTAATGTCAGTTTGCTGTGGCGGCCATCTTAAATGGGGTAGACTAGAAATATTTTTCAGTTGTTTAACCAGTGATTACTTTAACTTATCAATAACCTATCACAGTTTGTCATGGGTTTGAGCTTTACTCCTGTGTGTAAGAAGTGACAGAAGATTTTGTGGCAATGCTGCACCTTTCCCACTTTGTGGTTCGGTAAAGTGCGCAACAGACCGATTGTGTTTCAAGTGAACCATTACCAGAGCTGTCCTCCTGTTTGCAGGTAGATGACATTCATGCTGCCGTGGCCGACCTGAAAGCAAAGAACATCAGAATTCTGTCAGAAGAACCACGGATTGGCGCTCACGGGAAGCCGGTCGTGTTTCTTCACCCTAAAGACTGTGACGGTGTGCTGGTGGAGCTGGAAGAAGCCTGAGCAGACCACGGAAGCTGTTTATGAACGCCTTTAGACTCCACAGACACTTTGATAATCACAGTCATTACCTTCTCACTTCAGGAACCTGCTCATAACTTCCCTGTTTTGGTCTGAATTAATTACAGTCCACCGTGTGTTGTGACTGTTTCATAAAGGGGGATGCTAATCATTGTTTGGTGATTCTTCGGTGGAATAAGTTTGTCTCATCGCTGTCCAACCAAAACCAGTTCAGGATGATGATTTCATACAGCAGCATTTTAATTAACATACCAATATTAAAATAGTTAATTATTACAGTTACTTTGCATCTCATAACACTTGTTCATTATAACTCGGCTAAAACTGATCTAAACTTCTCAAGCTGATACACTTTGTTTTACCGGCAGCTGTGTCATATATTTTTTTATATTTGTAGTATATTTTATCTGCGTAGTATCGTCTTGTCTCTAAGTTTGAGACGGGTTCTCTACCACAAACAGGTGGATTACTTTTTCAGGGTTCTGGGGAGTCTTTGCTTCAGGTGAGGAGTTTAAGTATCTGGGTGTTCACAAGTGATGGCAGGCTCATTGGGAGATGGATCGATTGATCGGGTCCTCGTCCTCAGTAATAAGGACGTTGCTTCGGTCAGTCGTGGTGACGAAAGAGTTGAGTTGAAAGGCAAAGCTCTCGATTTACTGGTCCGTCTTTGTTCCAACCTTCACCTGTGGTCATGAGGTTTGGATCATGAGTGGACAAACAAGATTCTGCATACAGTGGGGAGAACAAGTATTTGATAGACTATTGATTTTTCAGGTTTTCCCACTTGCAAAGCTTGTAGATGACTGTAATTTTTATCATAGGTACTCTTCAACTGTGAGTGATGGAATCTAAAACAAAAATCCAGAAAAATACAATGTATGATTTTTAAATAATTAATTTCCATTTTATTGTGTGAAATAAGTATTTGATACACCAGAAAAATGAAACTTAATATTTGGTACAGAAACCTTTGTTTGCAATTACAGAGATCAGACGTTTCCTGTAGTTCTTGACCAGGTTTGCACACACTGCAGCAGGGATTTTGGCCCACTCCTCCATACAGATCTCCTCCAGGGCCTTCAGGTTTCGGGGCTGTCGCTGGGCCACACGGACTTTAAGCTCCCTCCAAAGATTTTCTATGGGATTCAGGTCTGGAGACTGGCTAGGCCACTCCAGGACCTTAAGATGTTTCCTACGGAGCCACTCTTTAGTTGCCCTGGCTGTGTGTTTTGGGTCGTTATCATGCTGGAAGACCCAGCCACGACCCATCTTCAGTGCTCTTACTGAGGGACGGAGGTTGTTGGCCAAAATCTCACGATACATGGCCCCATCCATCCTTCCCACAATATGGTGCAGTCGTCCTGTCCCCTTTGCAGAAAAGTATCCCCAAAGAATGATGTTTCCACCGCCATGCTTCACGGTTGGGATGGTGTTCTTGGGGTTGTACTCATCATTCTTGACAACAACTTGACGGAAGGAGAGGCAGAACAGCTCAGAATGGAAATATCAGCAACCATCTCCAGTGCCAAACCACCTCCTTCAAACCTCACACCACAGGAAAGGAAAGCTGTAACATCACTCAGCCAGGACCAAAACATCACCATTTTACCAGCTGATAAAGGAAGATGCACAGTAGTCCTCAACACTTCTGATTACCAGGAAAAAATAACTACACTACTGAGCGACAGCGACACCTACGAGACCCTGAAGAGGGACCCAACCAGTGCCTACAAAAAGAATGTCAGATTACCTGCAAAAACTTGAAAAGGAGAAAACAATCGATCTTTGTACTATAGATTGTACCCAGGGGAAGCCACTCCCTGTCTTTATGGACTCCCAAAAATACACAAAGAAGGAACACCACTCAGACCCATCGTCAGCAGCAAGAACTCAGTGACATACAATATTGCTAAACATCTGGCTGGTATTGTAGCTCCTCTTATTGGAAACACACCTCATCACATAAAGAACTCCATTGATTTTGCTAACAAAGTTCAACACTTGAAACTAACCCCAGGAGAAACCCTTGTATCGTATGATGTGACTTCTCTTTTCACATGCATACCCATCTCTGCAGCAGTAGAAACCGTCAGAAAACAACTTCTACAAGGACTTAATCAACAAGACCAACTTCACCCCAGACCAGATCTGCACCCTGTTGGACCTCTGCCTCTCCAACACTTATTTCAAGTTCAATGACAGTTTTTACAGACAGAAGCACGGCTGTGCCATGGGATCTCCAGTGTCACCCATTGTTGCCAATCTCTACATGGAGGAAGTGGAACAGAGAGCCCTACACTCCTTTGAGGGAACAAAGCCAAGCCATTGGTTCCATTATGTGGATGACACCTGGGTCAAAATCCAAGCCAAGGAAATAGAAGCGTTCACCAGACACATTAACTCTGTCGATAACAACATCAAGTTCACCAGAGAGGATGCAAACAACAACACGCTGCCTTTTTTGGACTGTTTGGTTCAGATGGAGAGAGAGGACAGCCTCAACATTGAAGTGTACAGGAAACCAACCCACACAGACCAGTATCTTCTGTTTGACTCCCACCATCCACTGGAACACAAACTCTCTGTCATCAGAACTTTACAACATCGGGCCGAATGCGTCCCCACAAGGACAGAAGGGAAGGAAAAGGAACTGAAACACGTTCAAGAAGCTCTTCAAACATGTGGATATCCTAACTGGGCTTTTGTCAAGTCAGTGAGGAAATCTACAAAACACACCAATAAACAGAAAAGGAGAACAACAGACGTAAAAACATTGTCATCCCTTATGTTGCTGGAGTATCAGAGAAATTCAGAAGGATCTTCAACAAACACAACATCCCAGTACATTTCAAACCCAGCAGGACTCTCAGACAGAAGCTGGTCCACCCTAAGGACAAGACACCCATACACAAACAGAGTGGTGTAGTGTATGTGGTCCAGTGCAGCGAGGACTGTCCAGACCTCTACATTGGAGAAACTAAACAGTCTCTTCACAGACGCATGACTCAACACAGGAGAGCCAGCTCCACAGGACAAGACTCAGCTGTTCACCTCCACCTCACAGATAAGGGACACTCTTTTGAGGACCAACATGTGCACATTTTGGATCGAGAACACAGATGGTTTGAGAGGGGGGCAGGGGCGGACTGGGACAATAATCCAGGCCGGGAATTTTTATACCATCCCAGGCCACCACCACCTGATTAACGCAAACCACCAAGACTGAGTTCAATTGAGCGCACTTTGAATGCATGTTGTTTGCACACGTCTAACTGAATACCTACATAAATCTTTCTTCTGTGGTGCAATAATCCGTCCTCAAATCACATAAACTGAAATTATGTTGCCCTATATTTTGCTATGCATAAGCCCTTTTAAAATCACTAGGAATATGACAGTCAATCATAGTTTCATACAACAAATGAGAGATCGTGTTGTACTACAGATGTGTTGTTTATTCTCCATCAAATCAAACACATTTTAAACATTAAACACATTTTTACTCACTTTTGTAAAAAAAAAAGATAAAAAACCTTATAAGAACCACCAAAGTTCATGCTCATGCTGGTTTGAGAGAGGAGTAAAGGAAGCCATCTTTGTGAAAAGAAACCATTGTTAGGGGTTGTTAGGCTGCAGGTCTTCCTTATGTTAACAGCTAGTTCTGGATGTTAACAACAAACAGGTTGATCCACTATGAGAAGAGGCTATTTGAAACTGAGCTTGTTGCAACTCCTCAGACTGAACTTAGTTTTTTGGATTAAAGACAAAAGTTTCAACAAGTTTTTTTTTTATTTGTCCAGAGGACCTGACTTAACTTTTTTAGATACAAAAAAATCTGAATTCCTAGACATTTCAACATTAAACTTTTTTCAGATCCTAACCCATATGATAAAATTTGCAATATTCTTTGTAAAAACTTAAAAACATTTGTTATATTAAGTCAGTTTGGCCCACTTAGGTCCCTCAAAGTGAAGCTAGCATGTGGATATTAAGCTGTGCTGATAAACTGTGCCAGAGTTCAATTTTTTCAACACAAGTGTTTCTCTTACCTGCTCCATTACGAACAAACATTAATTTATAGCACTTAGCAGCATCCGCGGCCAGAGCTTTTCTCTTTTTTATCCTCTCTCTCTCTGCTCCACCTTTCCTCTTCTTTGGCTGTCTCTGTTGCTCCATTCTACAACTCAGAGATGCACGCACCGCGCGCCAACACCGTCGGGAGCGCAAGTCCTAGGGCGGGGAGGGGGGCGGGCGCAATGTGTGTGTGTGTGTGTCTCTGCTCTGTGACACACAGAAAAGGAAGGGAGGGGGCCGGCCCGGCCGGGGGATGTGCCAGGCTTTCTCCGTCGCTGCAGTGCAGCGTGAGACCTGAGCCCAGGCAAAAGTGAATTGTTTATTTAAAATAATAAAGTCCGTGCGACCCGAACCGAGCCTTTAGTCCCGTTCCTCGGCAACCAGGCCACCGGGAAGTGTCCCGTCGTGCCCGACGGTGAATCCGCCACTGGAGGGGGGTGAAGGAGGCAATTTATGTAAAAAGAGAAAAGCCGTCTCTTAACAGAGGAGGAGGCCTCAGATTCCCACTTTCAAAAACATATAATGCAACTTTAAAACAGATCCCCAGCCAGTTTTCACACCTGATGGGAACAGAGGGGCCTCGTCTGTGAATTAGAGGAACAAAGACCTACTGTTTAGGTTTTAGGTGTGAACTGCCAATCTACATATATGTGTGTGTGTGTGTGTGTGTGTGTGTGTGTCTTATCTCACTCAGCCTTATAACCTGTATCCCTCACTCTCTGCTCTTTGAATTGAGAAAGCTCCTCGGATGAGGAGCGAAACGTCTTCTGTTACAAATAAAGTCCAGTTGTTTTTGTATTGAACGCTTTTTGTACTCATCATTCTTCTTCCTCCAAACATGTCGAGTGGAGTTTAAACCAAAAAGTTCTATTTTTGTCTCATCAGACCACATGACCACCTCCCATTCCTCCTCTGGATCATTCAGATGGTCATTTGCAAACTTCAGACGGGCTTTGACATGCGTTGGCTTGAGGAAGGGCACCTTGCGTGCACTGCAGGATTTTAATCCTTGACGGCGTAGAGTGTTACTGATTGTTTTCTTTGAGACTGTGGTCCCAGCTCTATCCAGGTCATTGACCAGGTCCTGCCGTGTAGTTCTGGGCTCATTCCTCTCCTTCCTCAAGATCAATGATGCTCCACGAGGTGAGATCTTGCATGGCGCCCCAGACCGAGGGAGATTTTCCGTTATTTTGTATTTCTTCCATTTTCTAATAATTGCACCAACTGTTGTTGCCTTCTCACCAAGCTGCTTGCCTATTGTCCTGTAGCCCATCCCAGCCTTGTGCAGGTCTACAATTTTATCCCTGATGTCCTTCCACAGCTCTCTGGTCTTGGGCATTGTGGAGATGCTGGAGTCTGATTGATTGAGTGTGTGGACAGGTGTCTTTTATACAGGTCACGAGTCCAAACAGGTGCAGTTAATACAGGTAATGGGTGGAGAACAGGAGGGCTTCTTAAAGAAGAACTAACATGTCTGTAAGAGCCAAAATTCTTACTGGTTGATAGATGATCAAATACTTATTTCACACAATAAAATGGAAATTAATTATTTAAAAATCATACATTGTATTTTTCTGGATTTTTGTTTTAGATTCCAACACTCACAGTTGAAGAGTACCAATGATAAAAATTACAGTCATCTACAAGCTTTGCAAGTGGGGAAACCTGAAAAATCAACAGTGTATCAAATACTTATTCTCTCCACTGTACATGCAACAAAAACGAGCTTCCTTTGCAGCGTGGCTTGGCTCAGCCGTAGAGACGGTGAGGAGATCGGAGTAGAGCCGCTTCTCATATCAAAAGGAGTTGGTTGAGGTGGTTCTTGCATCTGATTAGCATGCCTCCTGGATGCTTCTCCTTTGAGGTTTTCTGGTCCATTAAGAGATGGGCAGACCCAGTACTCATTGATGGGATGTTCGCTGGTCTGGAAACATCTTGACATCCATGAGGAGCTGGGGAGGTCTGGATTTCTCTCCTGGACCTGTTGCCTCCACGACTCGACTACAGATCAGCAATAGAAGATAAAGATGGGAGTTATGTTTAAGGCCCTCTCAAAATAAAGTCTTCAACACACCAGTAGAGGGGGTGACAAGCTCATTTATTTTTTCATGTTCAAAAGAACATGTTGATCAGTCTTGTATAAAAAAGTTCAAAAACAAAGAAAATTCTTTAATTTCAATATAAAATACAAGTCAGTCTGGTTTATGTGTCTAAAGAATAAAAGAAAAGTTTTGTGGATGTTCTTAGAAAATGTGTGTTGCTTCTCATCACGCTCATCTCACCTCACTGTAGTCACCGTGCGGGAGGTCCATCGTCAAAAAAAGTTGTTTCATGTTTGTTAAGTGAAAGTGTTGTCAGAATGACCCCCAGATGTGTCAAACACTTCAGTTTATATACAATAGCACAACTAAGGGATTGCTCAGGAAACCCAGGCTTCCTCAAATAAGTCAGATTTATTTGTCTTACACACCACACGTGGTGCATGAGGTGGGACGAAATTACGCAGGGTCCCAGTTACATCCAACTAAAACACAAATTGTAAAGAAAAACAGTAACATCCGAGTCATGAACTAAGAATATATTAAGCACTGATGGTACTAAAACAATGCGCCAAACAGCAGGATGAACATGAGTGTGTGTGCAGATGAGGATTAATGAACACAGCAACATGAAATAATCAGCAGCACAGACCAACAATCAAGTGGCATCACAGTGATTCTCCCGACTAGAGATTCATGAGTCTAACAGCCTCAGGGTAGAAGCTGTTCCTCAGTCTAGTGGTTCTAAACTTAATGCTCCTCAACCTCCTTCCTGAGGGGAGCGGGGCAAAAAGTGTGTGTGCTGGGTGAGTGTGGTTCTTCATGATGCAGGTGGCCCTCTTCCTGCATCTGGAGGTGTAGATGTCTGTGATGGTGGGGAGACTGACTCCAACATCTTCTGTGCAGCCTTCACCACTTTCTGTAAAGCTTTTCTTTCTGCAGCTGTGCAGCCTCCATGCCACACGTTGATGCTGGAGCACAGGATGCTCTCCACTGCACACCTGTAGAAGGAGGTGAGGACTGAGCTTCCAGACCAGACTGATCAAAAAACAAAGTCTTAAGTCCAGACAGGGTGTCGGCCACAAAGACAGAAAGTAGAAGTTGGATCCAGAAGAAAGGAGCCAGATATCTGAAAGCTCTGCCTCCCATATACTTTTACAAACTCTAGGAACCACAAGTAAACCTGCGGTCAGAGAGCAAAGTGCTCTGTTAAAACTATATGGAACATGAATATCTTTACTGTAAGACTGGGCTTGGTTTTTGAGAGGTTTGTGTTAAAATTAAGATCTTAATCTGACGGAACCACTGGAGAAAAGCTAAAACTGGAGAGATGTACGAAAGCTCCAAACTCTCATCAGAACTCTAGCAGCAGCATTTTACATCAGCTGAAGGAGTTTCAGAGACCTTTGGACATCCAGATAAAGAGCTACATTTGGAAGTTTTCCAAAAGGCCAACTTATTCAAAAAATAAGTTGGGTGAATACATTTAAATGATATCCATGGCTTTAAATCACAGAGGGAGTGATTTTAATGAGTGTGATGAGGGTTTTAACTAGTAGGCCTCTCTGAGGGAAAAGTTACATTTTAGGAACCATCAGCAGAATAGAGGAATAACATCTGATTTGTTTTCAACTCAACCACATAGAAACATGCTAATGTAACAAGGAACCAACCGTCCACCACCAAAAAAACAAGGAAACGAAATTAGTGCTTTACTGATGACGCAGGCTCGGACACATTTTATTTCCTGTTAAAAGTTTTATTGTCTAAGCTGGAAATCCCCAGAGCTTTTCTGAAGAAATGTTTTAAAACATGTGTATAATGAAGTAAATTGGTATTTTATTTGTATTTTATGGAACAAGGCAGCCATAAATCCATTTTGGCTCACTTTGTAAACATGATTAGGTTTCCTTAAAGATTTCACCAAAAAAGCTCAATCATCCTCCTTGAGTCGCCACGTTATCGTGGTGGAGGAGTTTGTGCACCTGGAGCTCTGCTGTCGGGGGCAATTATGAACCCTGGTAGGGTCTCCCAAGCCAATTCAAGTCAGTTTCTTTATAAAGCATCAAATCACAACAAAGTTGTCTCAGGGCACTTGACAGGAACATTCACATTCATAGAAAAGCCAATTCGTAAAGGGCAAGTCTATTGGACATGGTGTATTCCTCATGTGTCATTTGCAGCTTATTTTTATTTCTCACTTAATGATTTTAACTTTTCTTCTGAAGACCTTGCCATCCACAAGATGACTTCAGTGCTCGCTGAAGTACTTTTGGTGGTGAAGGATCTGTCCAGAGATGTGCAGTTCATGAAGATGAAGTTGGCTGAGGGCAGCGTGACACCAGGTGGTACCCAGGGACCAGCCACTGCAACCCCTGTGCTCCTCTTCCAGCTGCCAGTGAAGAAGACTTCAATGAGGCGGAGTCATCACTGATGGAAGAATCATCCATCCATTTTCTTCCGCTTATCCGGGGTCGGGTCGCGGGGGTAGCAGCCTAAGTAGGGAGGCCCAGACTTCCCTCTCCCCAGCCACTTGGGCCAGCTCTTCTGGGGGAATCCCGAGGTGTTCCCAGGCCAGCCAAGAAACATAGTCCCTCCAGTGTGTCCTGGGTCTTCCTCTGGGTCTCCTCCTGGTGGGACGTGTCCGGAACACCTCACCAGGGAGGCGTCCAGGAGGCATCCTAAACAGATGCCCAAGCCACCTCAACTGGCTCCTCTCGACGTGGAGAAGCAGCGGCTCTACTCTGAGTCCCTCCCGGATGATCGAGCTTCTCAGAGTCAGAGTCAGAGTCAGAGTTTCTTTATTGTCATTCGCACCTCGTGTGGTACATGTGGTGGAGCGAAATTATGTACACAAGGTCCCAGTTACATCCAACAATAAAATGTATAAGAAAAACAGTAATAACATCTAAGATATGAACTAAGAAAAACATCAACTAAATATACACTAAGCACTCATAACATAAGACATTGAACATCAGCACAAACATGAACATGAGTCTGTGAGCAGATGTGCACGCATGAACACATCAACATTGAAACAGATCAGCAGCAACATGAAACAGATCAGCAGCAACATGATATGGTTTTTCACAGTGATTATTATTCTAGTTAGAGATTCATGAGTCTAACAGCCTCAGGGTAGAAGCTGTTCCTCAGTCTAGTGGTTCTACACTTAATGCTCCTTAACCTCCTTCCTGAGGGGAGTGGGGCAAAAAGTGTGTGTGCTGGGTGAGTGGGGTCCTTCATGATGCAGGTGGCCCTCTTCCTGCATCTGGAGGTGTAGATGTCTGTGATGGTGGGGAGGCTGATTCCGACAGATTTCTGTGCAGCCTTCACCACTCTCTGCAAAGCTTTTCTTTCTGCAGCTGTGCAGCCTCCATGCCACACATTGATGCTTCTGACCCTATCTCTAAGGGAGAACCCAGACACCCTGCAGAGAAAACTCATTTCAGCCGCTTGTATCCGAGATCTCGTTCTTTCGGTCACAACCCAAAGCTCGTGACCATAGATGAGGGTGGGAACGTAGATCGATCGGTAAATTGAGAGCTTCGCCTTTTGACTCAGCTCTCTCTTCACCATGACAGACCTGTACAGCGCCCGCTTCACTGCAGACGCTGCAGTGAAGCGGGCGCTGTATCGATCGCTATTCACCTATCGATCTCATGCTCCATTTTTCCCTCATTCGTGAACAAGTCCCCAAGATACTTAAACTCCTCCACTTGGGGCAGGACCTCCTCCCCTACTTGGAGAGGGCACTCTACCCTTTTCCAGCTCAAGACCATGGCCTCGGATTTGGAGGAACTGATCTTCATCCCGGCCGCATCGCATTCGGCTGCGAACCGCTCCAGCGAAAGCTATAGATCATGATCTAATGAAGCCAATAAGACCACATCATCTGCAAAAAGCAGAGACGCAATCCTAAGGCCACCAAAACAGATCCCCTCAACACCTTGGCTGCGCCTAGAAATTCTGTCCATTAAAGTTATGATGGAAGAATCAGTTCGTCAAAAGATGGTCATTAATTTGACAGACTGAACTGCATTCAATAATAAAATGTAGATCATTTCAGTTTGGTCTTGCTCGTTTTTCCTCGGGGGAAAAAATGTGTTTAGCTCTTTAGCTACTTGAGCACAAATTCTAATCTACATGTTCAAAATGTGTCCATCTTCCTCACTCTTACTTTGTGTCTTTCAGCTGCTGCTTGGCAGTTTGACCCAAAGCTGTGTAGCATGAAGCTGCACTGCTCCAACTATGACCGCTGACCCTTATTCATCTTCCAGACTCACCATGAATTGTGTTCTTTAAAGTTACATTTGACGTCTGATGTTTTCTACACATTTCCTGTCCTTGGACACAGAGTCAGCTACAGTCTGACTCATGTTTGTCTTATTTCTTCTAAAGAAAAATGAATCATTAATGAAGTTTGTTTTATTTGATTAACAAGTGTGAACATGAATCATTTTGTTTGTTGTTTTCAATCATTATAATGAAATCATGTGAAATATTACAATGTTTAACATATTTCTCCGTTCTGTTTTTCAGAAAGTGATTATTCCTTCAGAGACACCTGTGAAAAAGTTCTTTGAGCTGGAAGCTGTTTTCTTCAGGGGGGAGCCACAATGTTCCCCAGTCAGTCAAATAATCTTCTCAGAGCTGTTGTTTTGCACAAAGTCTCTTTGTGTGAAAGACAGTTCGTCTTGGACCCTCGAACTGAGCAGTTCGTCTCCGGCCCCGAACTGGAAGACGGTTCGTCTTTGGACCTGATCCTCGAGGATGTGCCTAGGTCCACTCGTTCAACTCCTGAGCAGATGAACATGTCGCTCAAATTACAATTGTTAGAAGTTTAGATAACTGCAGAAGATGAAGCCTTTTCTCACTGCAAGACTCATGCTCTCAGCTGAAGGTGCTGATGGACGGTGCACCTTCTCATCAGCTGTTGCCCTCACAGACCCCTGAAGCTGTCACAGTGACGGTCAGCTACCTTGGGCAGTTCTCAGCGTGTCCTCCCCATGGTGTCTCTGGTCAGATCCACCAGAGAACTCCAGAAAGACGAGTGATGCCTTCAACACTGACCCGGTAAGGAGCAGAACCTGGTGACATGATGCAACTCTTGGTTTGGTTATGCTATTTGAAGCTGATGCAACTTGGTAAATCATTTCCTGCTTGCAGTGACGATAAATGGCTTTATCTGATCACATTAAATAACTTCTTTTAACCAAAATCCAAAGTAAACTATTTATTAAAATAGTCAAACTTTGTCTAAATTCATGCGCGTATAAAACTGAAATAATTCCTGCTCAAAGAGTCAATTTATAATAATGTAGTGAACTAGACCTAAGGTCAGGATTTGACCCTAAGGCACCATTTGGGACAGAACTGTCATTTCATTGATTTGAATCCAGAAATACAGGTTGACCCATCCTGAGACTTTCTTTCTTGAATTAATCAAGTGGGAAAAGACAATTCTCTATGATCATTACTATTTTACAAATGTTTTTGATAATCAAATTGTGTTAGTTCAAACAATGTTTACATGTTGAACTGAACTAATCATTTTAATTAACTGTGAAACAGTATAATGATTGTTAATCCTCATTCAAAGTGAAATCAAGTTGGAATACGTTACAGAGTAATGATTCATTTCTTGATCGTCTGTTTGAAGTGAGTAAGTTGTAAGTGTGTTCAAAGTTCAAGTTTCGGTCAACTGAAAAGTTTGCTGAAAAGAAATGTCATGTTTAACTTTTACAGCAAGATACTGGAAGAGGTGACTCCACGAAGTCTGGTTCCTTCATAATATCTTTCTGTCTGTTCTTAAACAATCTTAATCTTTTCCTTGACTTTTCATAACACCTTACATCACAAAACACACCTCTGTTTTGGTCCATCGACCAATCAGAAACTCCCAAATGAACCGGAAGTAGAGCCCTTTAAATGTTGGCACTTCCTAGTTCAACCAGAGAGTTTGGAGTTCCAGAATGCAGAATGCTGGAATGCAGCATGCTCAATACAGCTGCCACTAAGCTGAACCAGAGAAGATTCTGGGAATTATGAAAGTCTGTTTTGGATGACCTCCACACGACTCCCGAGGTTTTTAGCTGCTCTTACGGAGACGCTGAAAGAGTTGAAAGGAGAACTCTACACCAACGCTGAAACTATCATCTGCAAAGGTAAAAAGTCGATCTTCAACCGAAAGTGTACCGTTGGAATAAGCTGGTCCAAAGGAGCGTGCATGTTCTGGTGAAAACAGACAAATTCCCTCACACATCTTTCTCAAGATAAACTTCATCTTTCCATCTTTAAACTCTCCTATCTGCTAGCAAATTAATCCAGATGTTTTCAGAAATGTCTGTGGTGAAGCAACGGAAAATCATGGCCGTATGGTTTTCCTGGTTGTAAAGCTGATTAATTATGTTGTTATTTTCAATTCTTGCCAATTAATGTAAATGTGTGATGTGTTAAACTTGATTCTGTTAATAAATGACCGCATTCATTTTGATGGGTCAAAGATAATTAACGTCTCACGTCCACATTTTATTAAATTCAATGCACGTTTTATACAGTCCAGAAAAATGAAAGAATCCGTTTAATTTATGAATATATCTCATATATGTTCAACTACATCTGGTGGCCCGTCCGTACGTTTTACTACATCTGGTGGCCCGTTACGTGTTCATAAATGGACTGTGTATTCGTGTAAAATTGATATCATGTTGGCATGAAAGAAAAATTGCAGATTTTGCTGTGATGAAACGCAGCGTGCTGAGCTGGATGCTTGGAGAAAATACAGCATGTTAGCAGCTACTGATGCTTTGTAAGCTGATATTGAGAGTCAATAAGTCTTTATGAAAGCTGAAATTGTACGTCTGTTGTGTGTAACTAAGCTGATGAGCTGTGGAAAACGTTTATTCTGTTTAAAAGGACGGAGTTTCTGCTGCAGACCCGGCTTTGGTCCGGTTTTGGTTCTGAGAAATTTGAACGAGTTGTTTTAAATAGATGGAGAAACGTTTTAAGGACTGGACGAAGTCTCCGTTAAAGCTCAGAGTTGATTCGTTACATTTTTAACAGAAAATGGTGCATTTTGACAGTTTAAAAGACGAAAAGTTGACGGACTATTTCAGGCTAACACTAACATGCTAGCTGGAAAAACGATCCGTGATTGGTTGAAAAACGGCTGAGTTGGGACGCTGTGATTCGCTGAGAAGTGAGTGACGTGGCTACGTCACTTCCTCTGACGTGTCAGGTCGTAAAGCCCACCCCGTTGTTGCTCTATCATTGGTAGATTCAGTCACGTGACCCGGAAATGAAGCTCGTCTTCTTAGAGAATTTCAATCTGTTTTTTAAAGCTGAAATAAGCTTTAAAGTTGCATTCTGATCCGCTGTTACGGTTCCTTGACGCCTAATCGCTGAAATGTTGCCACATTTAAGTTTGAAATCCATCATTAAATGGTGTTTTTGGACCACGCTAGCCGATGCTAATTTTAAGCTAACAGCTAACGACCGGATGAGTGACGTGTCACGTCACTTCCTCCATGTCAGATGGTAAAGCTTGGTTGCACCGAAGCCTTCGCTGTGCTTAAAATCACTAAATGAACTTGACACAAGTCCCCAAAAAACTCATGTTCATGCAAAAAAGTCGTGCTTGTTGAAACAACGCCATGTTTAAGCTTTAAATCCGTTCAGAAATGTTGATTTTAACCGAGTTTAGCCGAAGCTAATTTTAAGCTAAGCGGCTAACGACAGGATGTCAACAGAACGTCGACAGGACGTCGTCATAGACTCCTGCTGGTAGAAAGCTAAACACTGCCCCCTCCTGTGGAAACTTGATATCACAGTTTCACTTCATCTTTAGGTTTTTGAGTGAAATTAAACGTATTTATTTCTGTAAGACGAACTTTGAGTTAACAAACTTCCTCAAGTTGAATAATCACTGTTATCTTGCATTTAAAAAGTAATTAAGGTATTTATGCAGAAAGGCATTTACCAACACATTTTTATTCACTGGTAATTTCCTCTGATGGAGGTGCAAAATAAAAATTAGAAACTTTTTAAAAGATACAGTTCAGATATTCACAGAGTTGATAAAGTTTACTCATTTGCTAGAAAGATAATACACGTTTAATTGCTAAATCACTAAATAAGAGTAAACTTATCAGGAAAAAGAAACTTTTCTGTTTAAGTTACCACCTAAAAAACTACATCTTCCTATTTAATTTTAAATAGAAGATATTGGCAGGAGGACAGGAGTATAACAGTTTTCTGAAGAAAGACTGATTAATCCTGACACATCATCAATTTTTCTTTTTCTGTTCACCACCTGGTTCTATGAGTAACTGTTAAAGTAGCGAATTCTGAAATAGAACGGTTTAAAAAGTGTCTTTAAACTGATGTGCTGTGAGACTTTTTAGAAAAATTGCAGGTTTATAAAAATTCAGTGCTTTAGAGTAAGAAACACTGAGAAGCTTGGTAATCTAGTATCTGTTAAGAAATAAGCACATAAAAAGTAACACTGCATAGAAGCATTTACTTAACTATTCATGAATTGGGGTAAAGCCTACGAGACAGGTGCCTATTCCTCTGAATAAGTTGACTTATAACAGTACTTTTGTGTAAACCCAGAGCTAAAATAGTGTGAAACTCAATGACATTTGAATACATATATTTACCTGTAAAATATCTGAAGCTGGCAACTGTTTCACCAGATAAAGTGCTACACAGTGAATGACCATGACAGGTGTGATTAAAAAAGATTTTGATCCTTATGAGATGAAGGGCTGTTTAGAGAATGCGTTAGCACTGCTGACAGCATCCTTACATCCATATGGCAAACAGGCGGAGAGCATGAACCCAAAAGAGTTAGTGGACAATCTGATGGAGGTTGCAGAGAGTGTGACCTCTACAGAAATTACAATGTCAAGCTATGAAAAGCTGGCTAAAATGGCAATGTTGCTAAAAGAATCTTACTTTGCATTAAGACGGGATCACGTCGTGACAGTGTCACAAGTTTCCCGCTGCGAAACTGAGATAGATGTGCTTAAAAAAGATCTGCACAAACGCGAAGTGCATAAAGACATACTACTGGAAGAAGTTATGCGTTTACAAAGTGAATGTCAAACATCACAGGAACGCTTAAAAGCATGTGAGCAGAAATTAAGAGCGGCAACAAATAAAAGTAATGACGAGGAGCGAGGTTGTCTGGAATCCAGAGAAGACCGTGGACAGAGTCCGGGTCATCCACCAAAACCTCCAAAAATCTATTACACACCTCTTGCTTTTAAGCCCATCCAACCACCCTCACCTAAAGTGGTAGGAACAGACCTGAACAGGTCTCCTCCACCAAACATGCAACAGTGTGCTGTGAATGTGTTCGAGGCATGTTCTCATGCTAAGACGTCCATAGAGGTGTTTCCTAGTATAAAGGTTAAACCCCACTCCCTAGAAATGGAAGGAAGGCGTGCGTCGCCACCTCCTCCTAAAACAGGCGAGAAAAGGCAGTATTTTCAAACTAACAAACCACGTAATGAAGGTGCACGCTGGGACAAAAAGGCTCCTCTTTCAGAGGATGAACGTGATTATCATAAATGGGATATGCGTAGGACGCAAAGATATGGGATCCAAGAGGACCCATATTATCAGGGGAAATCCGAAGAGGAACCCCCAAAAGACGTACCTAACCCTCCCCCACCTCGGACGAAACG
>NC_056499.1:305375-310196 GCF_014905685.2 Nematolebias whitei
ATTAAATTCAATGCACGTTTTATACAGTCCAGAAAAATGAAAGAATCTGTTTTAACAGTATGGATATATGACAGATATGTTCTACTACAATAATAATAATCATTTTATTTAAAAAGCGCCTTTCAGGACACCCAAGGACACTTTACAGTAAGAAACATATCAAAAAGATTGTGTTAAAGTTTAACACAATCTTTTTGACAAACAACAAGCACAGTGCAAAGATCAACAGGAATAAATTGAAGTATAAAATACATAAAGAATATAAAATGCATAAAGAATATAAAATACTTAAAGAATATAAAATACTTAAAGAATATAAAATGCATAAAGAATATAAAATACTTAAAGAATATAAAATGCATAAAGAATATAAAATACATAGAGCAAAGTTAAGGAAAAGCGAGTCTAAAGAGATGTGTTTTCAGAGCAGTCTTGAATATAGGAAGAGAGGTGGTGTTTCTTAAGTCAGGGGGTAGAGAGTTCCAGAGATGAGGAGCAGAGCAGGTGAAGGCCCTGCTCCCCACGGTGGAGAGGCAGGCAGAGGGTACATGGAGGTGTAGTGAAGAGGAGGATCTGAGAGAGCGAGAGGGGATGGAGATGTGTAGGAGGTCAGATAGGTACGGAGGGGCAAGGTTGTGGATAGCTTTGAAAGTGAGAAGAAGAATTTTGAAGACGATGCGTGATTTAACCGGGAGCCAGTGGAGCTGCTGCAGGACTGGAGTGATGTGGTTATAGGAGGAGGTTTGAGTGATGACATGGGCAGCTGAGTTCTGGACCAATTGTAGCTTCTGGAGAGATTTGTTGGGGAGGCCATAAAGAAGGGAGTTGCAGTAGTCAATCCGAGAAGTCACAAGACTGTGAACAAGGATGGCTGTGGAGCGGGGTGTGAGAGAAGGGCGGAGACGGTTAATATTTCGGAGATGGAAATAGGCCGATAGATTAACATTGTTGATGTGTGAAGTGAAGGAGAGAGTGGTGTCGAGGATGACACCAAGACTCTTGACCTGAGGCGAGGAGGATAGCAGAGAGTTGTTAAGGGGGATGAGAAGATGTTCTTATTTTGAAATAGAGTTTTTGGTACCGACAAGAATGATTTCTGTTTTGTTGCTGTTTAGTTGTAGGAAATTGTTAGAAAACCAATAATTTAGCTCATTGAGACAGTCGGTGAGGATGGAGGGTGGGTGGGTGGAGTTTGGTTTTGTTGACAGGTAGAGCTGTGTGTCATCAGCATAACAGTGAAAATGGACACCAAATTTACAAAAGATGTGACCTAGAGGAAGGAGGCAAATGAGGAAGAGGAGGGGTCCGAGGACAGAGCCTTGGGGGACACCCGTGGAGACGGGGGATGACTGGGAACGAAAGGATTTAAGCTGAATGAATTGAGTACGGTCAGAGAGATAAGATTTGAACCAGTCTAACGGAGTACCTGAGATGCCAATGGAGGTTAGTCTGTTGAGGAGGATAGAATGACAGATTGTGTCGAAGGCAGAACTTAGATCCAGTAAAATGAGGATGGACAGAAGAGCAGAGTCAGCAGCAAGAAGAAGGTCATTCGTTATTTTTATTAGAGCTGTTTCGGTGCTATGGTGGGTGCGAAAACCAGATTGAAACTCTTCATAAATGTTATTGTTGGATAGGTGAGAGTGAAGTTGACTAGCAACGGCTTTTTCAAGAACTTTGGAAATAAAGGGCAGATTAGAGATTGAATGAAGATTACTGAAGTTGGTAAAGTCAAGACCTGGTTTCTTGATGATGGGGGTGATGGCCGCAGATTTGAAAGCTGTGGGAACAATGCCAGAGGTTAGGGGGGAGTGGATGATGTTAGTGATGATGGGGAGAGGAGATGGGAGACAGGATTTAACAAGAACTGTGGGAAATGGATCGAGCTGACAGGATGAGGACTTAGACTTGCTGATAATGTCAGCAATGTCATCAGTAGAGGGGAGGGAGAAGACAGAGAAGGGGAGGGAGGGAGAGGGGGGAGTTCCACATAGATGCTGGGGGCGGTATTAGGTCCAAGGTGTTTATGAATTGAAATAATCTTTTCATTGAAATAAGACATCAGAGAGTTGCAAAATTCTGTGGAAACCATGTGAGAGGGTAATGAGTTAGGAGATGAGACTGCGTGGTTAAGGAGAGAGAACAAAGTCTTTGAATTGCCAACATTGGAACTGATGATGTCAGAGAAGTAGCTGGATTTGGCTTGAGAAATACTGTCCTTATACTGGATGATGTGGTTCGCATAGAGTTCCTTGTGAATTGAGAGACCGGATTTCTTATAGAGTCGCTCCAACCTCCAACCTTTGGATTTCAGAGAACGGCGTTCTGGAGTGAACCAGGGTGCAGAGTTGGAGAAGGACACAGACCGGGTTTTCAGAGGAGCGACAGAGTTAAGGATGTTGGTGAGGCTGTTATTGTAGAATGTGACAAGGTCATCTGGGTTAAAAGAATTGAAGGTGAAGATTGTAAGGGTCCCACTGCCTGCAGCCTGCCTTGCTGATGGCCGCTGATTACCAACACCTGGCGGCCATCAGCCTGATGAGCCTCTCCATCTACTTAAGGCTGCAGTCCGGTGTGATTCAACGCTGGAGCATATCACCTCTCATGGTGTAGTACTGTTGAGCTAGAAATGTCTAGGTGAAAAGAATTTGTTCACCTTTTGCTCTTTTTTCCAGTTTCCTGGTTCCTTCGTGTTTTTGGATTCTCCTCGTGACCTGACCTGGATCCCTCAGCCTGTCAGGTATCCCTCGTGCCTCTTTGCCTCCAGTTGCCAGCCTTCCTCATTCCCCCTTGGACTCTTGTTGGATTTCCCTCTGCTGCTCTCTCCCTGGACTGAAGGACCAGCTCACCTCCTTCGGGTTGGACTGTAAGGACAAGACGCTCTTTAAACAAACCACTCTGGTCTTCCCCGTTGGACAAACATTAACCTGTCGTCCCTCTTTCCAGGAGCCGCTGAGAAGCAGCGTGTGGACTTTAATATATCACTGTACATAATAAACACTGTTCTTTTGTACTTCCCCTGTGTCTGCCTCGTTCTGGGTCTCATAACATCTGGGTTCACCGCGCTATCCTAACAGAAATGCTCCAGCCACAAAATGTAAGGATGGTACCATTTGCTGTTTCTGTTTGTGTCTGTGTTTCCCTAGTGTTTCCTCGTCAGTTTAATTGGTGCCACCTTTGTCTCGTCACAGCTGTTGTAATCACGTCTTGTCTTGTCCTTGTATATAAGCCTCCTGTTCTGTTTTGTTCCTCGTCGGGTCGTATTCGTTGGGTCTCTGTGTTCTCCTGTGTCTCCCCTGAGCTCTCCTGAGTCCTCCCTGAGTTTACCTCTGAGTCTTCTGTATCAACGTAAGTTTTGCTGCCACGTCAGCTGTTTATTTTGTCATTAAAATATTTATTTTTATAATCTGCCGAGTTGAGTCCTGTCTGCACTACTGGGTTCGTTCCTGTCCACCAAATCCTGACATTACGACCCGACCACACATCAGAACCCAGCGGGCAGGGCTCTCTCGGCAGCTTACCTTTTTTCTTTTTCTCCTCCGAGCCTCCCGAGATGAGTAAATCCACAATCCGGTGCGGCGGGTTCTGGACTAGGCCCGTCCGCCCACAAGGACGTTATGACCAGGAGGTGGAAATCCTGTCCTCACCACTCCTGGTCCTCGAGGAGGACAGAGCTCGGTACCGGGGAAGCCATCAGACCACTGTTTTTGAGTCCGCCTCGCCTGGCTACTCGGGATGGACGTCGAGGGAGGACGAAGAGATCGAGGAGGAGTTCAGTTTTATTCCGGTCCCTCGACTCACCCGTCGTCGCCGGGGAGGTAGGAAGCGGTCCCGGGGGCAGCCCGCGGCGACCGGGTCGGTCTCGTCGGCTGAGCAGAATTTTAGAGTTGGTTCTGGTGTTTCTGTGGGAGCCGGGTCCGCCGCCGCACCTCTCAGGTTTCCGGTGGGGGCGAGATCCGACGTCCCGCGGAAGCTCCGGTCCACTCCTGTTCGGTTCGGCGAGTCCGGTCCACTTGACGTCACAGGGGCGGATTCCGTGGCCTCACCTTCCAGGTTCCTGGTGGGGGCGGAGTCCGGCCTCTCACCGTCACACTCTGCCGCGGCTGTCCAACCTGGTCTGACCGAACCTCCTGTGCATTCACCCAATGACTCTGTGGGGGCATGTTCCGCCGCCCCACCTCCCAGGTTTCCGGTGGGGGCGACACCTGATACCACATCCTCACATAGAGACAATTGTTCATCAGTCGCATATTCACCCCATGAATTATCCCAAATAAACCACACTCTGCAAAGCCTTTTTTGTTCTGCTAAAAATAACCCGGACTGTCTAGATTTTGTACTCACCCTTGCCGAAAAGTTTTTATTATCCCAACCCGGTTTAATCCAGCGTCCTGAATATCAGCAGCTTCTTGCTGGACTCAGAACTTTGAAAATTGAACATGACTCTGACTCAGCACCAGCATCAGAAGACCCTGCCTCTGTAGACCCACCGTCCACGCTGCACGCAGCCCCCAAGGTTGACCCATCTGCTGAGCTTCTCGCTCCTGCTCCGCTCGCTGAGGTCCTCGCTCCTGCTCCGCCAGCTGAGGTCCTTGCTCCTGCTCCGCTCGCTGAGGTCTTCGCTGAGATTCTCCCTGCTGCTCCATTCGCTGAGGTCATCGCTCCGTCCGCTGAGGTCTTCACTCCTTCCGAAGACTCAGCCGCCGAAGATTCAGCCGCCATTTCAGAGGTCTCAACGTCCACCGAGGGCCCCAGGTCCACCGACGTCGCTACGTCCACCGAGGGTCCCAGGTCCGCCGACGTCGCTACGTCCACCGAGGG
>NC_056499.1:310206-328462 GCF_014905685.2 Nematolebias whitei
CCCAGGTCCGCCGACGTCGCTACGTCCACCGAGGGTCCCAGGTCCGCCGACGTCACTATGTCCACCGAGGATCCCAGGTTCGCCGGCGTTGCTACGTCCACCGAGGGTCCCACATCTCCAGAGGGGTCGGCGCTCTCCACGTCTCCAGAGGGGTCGGCGCTCTCCACATCTCCAGAGGGGTCGGCGCTCTCCACATCTCCAGAGGGGTCGGCGCTCTCCACATCTCCAGAGGGGTCGGCGTTCTCCACAACCACTGAGGATTCTCCTCCTTGGTCCTCCATGTCGTCTGCTGCAAAGCCACAGGCCTCTCCATCGTCTGCTGCAGAGCCACAGGCCTCTCCATCGTCTGCTGCAGAGCCACAGGCCTCTCCATCGTCTGCTACAGAGCCACAGGCCTCTCCGACAGCAGCAGCAACTCCCGGGGTCCCCTCGTCGCCTGCTGCCAACTCTCAGGCTCCCACGCCGCAGGTTGCAGCTCCCCAGGACTCTATGTGGTACACTGCAGTTCTCCAGAACTCCGAGTCGTCTACGCCGCCAGATGCGGCCTCCAAGTCGTCTACGCCGCCAGATGCGGCCTCCAAGTCGTCTACGCCGCCAGATGCGGCCTCCAAGTCGTCTATGCCGCCAGATGCGGCCTCCAAGTCGTCTACGCCGCCAGATGCGGCCTCCAAGTCGTCTACGCCGCCAGATGCGGCCTCCAAGTCGTCTACGCTGCCAGATGCGGCCTCCAAGTCGTCTACGCCGCCAGATGCGGCCTCCAAGTCGTCTTCGCCACTAGACGCGGCCTCCAAGTCGTCTACGCCGCCAGATGCGGCCTCCAAGTCGTCTACGCCGCCAGATGCAGCCTCCTCGGCCTCTTCGCCGCCAGACGCGGCCTCCTCGGCCTCCTCGGCCTCCTCGGCCTCTTCGCCGCCAGACGTGGCCTCCTCGTCCTCTTCGCCGCCAGACGCGGCCTCCTCGTCCTCTTCGCCGCCAGACGCGGCCTCCTCGTCCTCTTCGCCACCAGACGCGGCCTCCTCGTCCTCTTCGCCGCCAGACGCGGCCTCCTCGTCCTCTTCGCCGCCAGACGCGGCCTCCTCGCCGTCATCGCCGCCTGCCGCGGCCTCCAAGTCGTCATCGCCGCCTGCCGTGGCCTCCAAGTCGTCATCGCCGCCTGCCGCGGTCTCCAAGGTCCTACGTGTTGGACGGCCTCCCGGCCGCCCCCCTGAAGGTGGGTCCCGTCATGGACGGCCTCCCGGCCGTCCCCCTGAACGTGGGTCCCGTGATGGACGGCCTCCCGGCCGCCCCCCTGAACGTGGGTCCCGTGATGGACGGCCTCCTGGCCGCTCCCCTGAACGTGGGTCCCGTGATAGACGGCCTCCCGGCCGCTCCCCTGAACGTGGGTCCCGTGATGGACGGCCTCCAGGCCGCTCCCCTGAACGTGGGTCCTGTGATGGATGGCCTCCCGGCCGCCCCCCTGAACGTGGGTCCCGTGAGGGACGGCCCTCCTGAACAATGACTCCAGGGACGGTCTCTTGACCGTTCAGATCTTTTGTGTTTTTCCTGCTTGTGTCTTGCCTTAGTTCTTTCAGGTCCTTGTGTTCTTCCTTGTGTTTCCTCTGGCCCTCCACCCTTGCAGTGCCGCCCTCCACCCGCCCAAGTCCTTCGAGAGGGGTTTTTTTTGGGGACACCTGGAGGCGTCCTTGAGGGGGGGTACTGTAAGGATGGTACCATTTGCTGTTTCTGTTTGTGTCTGTGTTTCCCTAGTGTTTCCTCGTCAGTTTAATTGGTGCCACCTTTGTCTCGTCACAGCTGTTGTAATCACGTCTTGTCTTGTCCTTGTATATAAGCCTCCTGTTCCGTTTTGTTCCTCGTCGGGTCGTATTCGTTGGGTCTCTGTGTTCTCCTGCGTTCTCCTGCGTCTCCCCTGAGCTCTCCTGAGTCCTCCCTGAGTTTACCTCTGAGTCTTCTGTATCAACGTAAGTTTTGCTGCCACGTCAGCTGTTTATTTTGTCATTAAAATATTTATTTTTATAATCTGCCGAGTTGAGTCCCGTCTGCACTACTGGGTTCGTTCCTGTCCACCAAATCCTGACACAAAAGACCCAGGATGAGACCAAGAGCGAGCAGACACCCCCCGGGTCCGCGGAGGAGCGGATCGACGGGTTGGACAAGGTTCTTCATCAGGTGCTGACTCACCAGACAACGATCCAGTCCAACCTTCAGGAGCTCGGAGGTATGATTTATTCCATTAAACGTCAGCTGCAAGCTTCTGCCTCCTCAGCTCCAGTTGTTCCGCCAGCCCCGTGGCTCTTGGTCCCACTCCTCCTGTTCAACAAATATTCGTTAAACCATCTGAGTTCTTCACCGGAGACCCTGACCAATGTGGCGGCTTCTTGCTCCAGTGCCGACTCGCCTTTGAGGGGGCCCCCTCCCAGTTCTCGTCGGACACGGCCAAAATCACCTTCTTCGTAAGCCAACTCAAAGGTAACGCTCTCTGGTGGGCTCACTCATTCCTCTTGGGTCATGATAACCCCCCTGCTTCCTATGAACTTTTCCTTCGAGAGTTTCAGGATTTTTGACCGTCCCCTGCAGACATCAAATGCCGCCAAGCGGTTGTTGAATTTACGACAGGGCCGTCGTAATGCCTCGGAGTTCGCTCTGGAGTTTTGTATCCTTGCTGCCCAAACAGGATGGGACAAGCCCGCCCTCCAAGGTATTTTCCTTAACGCTCTGTCTGATTTTCTCAAAGACCAGCTGGCCACGCGAGATGAACCCGAGACTTTCGACAAACTGATAGACCTTGCCATCTCAATCGATGACCGTTTCCGGGAGAGAAGGAGAGAGGCAAACTACAATTCACATCGACCCTCGACTTCCGGGTTTCCGACTTCTCCAGGTGAGCCCAAGGCTGCACCTCAGCACTTCGTATCCCATAATCCTCCCACTTCCGGGTTTACGACCCTTCGCCATGAGTCCGCTTCGCCCAAACAATCCCCTGTGAACTACAACTCCCAGTCTTCCATGCTTCCTGGTTACAACCAATCATCTTCTTTTCCCCCACGGGATCGCTCCCCCAAGCCTATGCAGGTGGGGCGTGCACGGCTGACTCCTGCAGAGAGACAGCGGCGTGTATCTGCCCGTCTCTGCATTTATTGTAGTAATCCCGGTCATTTTCTGCCCCACTGTCCGTTTCGGGGAAACGAGAACTTCCACCAGTAAAGCGGGAGTTACTGGTGGGAACGTCTGCGTTAACCTCCCCATTCAAACTATTACTTCCCATGGTCATTCAGACACATTATCGTCGCTTTTCGTTTTCAGCTCTCATCGATTCAGGTGCTGAACAAAACTTGATCAGCGCTGACTTAGTTAAAGAATATTCATTACCCACTCGCGAGATTCCTTCGATTTCTGTCTCCGGCTTAACCGGAGACACTCTGACCCGTATTAAGTTAAAGACCACCGAGTAACATGTCATTATCTCAGGAAATCATCATGAGATGACTGATTTCTTTATATTTAATTCTCGTACCCCCCAAGTAATTTTAGGTTTCCCCTGGCTTCGAAATCACAATCCAGTAATTAACTGGGAGCGCAGCTGCGTTGATAAATGGAGCGACAAGTGTCTCAGCAACTGTCTTCGCTCAGCCATTAAAGAGTTCCCTCGGAACGCACCTCCTCTAGAGGAGATCGACCTCACCTCGGTTCCTGCTGAATTCCGGCTGTTTTCAGCAAGCAGCGCGCCTTGTCTCTTCCTCCTCACCGTCCCTATGACTGCTCGATTGACTTGTTACCTGGCGCCCCCTTGCCGTCAAGTAGACTTTACAACCTTTCTGGTCCTGAAAGAGAATCTATGTCCAATTATATTAACGAGTCTCTTGCCTCTGGCATTATTAGACCTTCGACCTCCCCTGTGGGAGCTGGCTTTTTCTTCGTTTCCAAAAAAGATAAATCACTCCGGCCATGTATTGACTATCGTGGTTTAAACAATATAACTATTAAAAATAAATATCCTCTTCCTCTCATTGATTCTTTACAAGAACAATTACAGTCGGCCTCTTGTTTTTCCAAACTCGATCTACGAAACGCGTACCACCTCGTCCGTATTAAAGAGGGCGACGAGTGGAAAACAGCTTTTCGCACCCCCTTGGGCCATTTCGAGTACTTTGTTATGCCTTTTGGGTTGACCAATGCCCCCGCTGTTTTTCAGGCACTCGTTAATGACGTTTTGCGCTATTTCATTGGTAATTTTGTGTTTGTGTACCTCGATGACATCCTTATTTATTCCTGCGACCCCTTTCAACACACGGCCCACGTTCGCACGGTCCTCCAGTGGCTGCTGGAGAACCAGTTATTTGTCAAAGCAGAGAAGTGTGAATTTAACACCTCCACTGTCTCGTTTCTAGGTTTCATTTTTGAGGGAGGTCGTTGTCGAACCGATCCCGAGAAAACCAGGGCAGTTGTCGACTGGCCGACCCCCGAGTCCAGGAAGCAGTTATAACGCTTCCTGGGCTTTGCAAATTTCTATCGACGATTTATTAAAAATTACAGCCGTGTCGCCGCCCCCCTGTCTCAGCTCACTTCAACTGCCCGTGCCTTTCATTGGACCCCAGAGGCCGAGACCGCCTTTACGAGACTCAAGTCTCTCTTTTCCTCCGCGCCCATCCTTTGCCATCCAGACCCTACGCACCAGTTCATCTTGGAGGTGGACGACTCCAACACTGGGGTAGGGGCGGTCCTTTCCCAGCGATCTCCTCAGGACAATAAGGTCCATCCCTGCGCCTTCTTCTCTCGGCATCTCTCCCAAGCAGAACGCAACTATGACGTGGGCAATCGCGAGCTGTTGGCAGTCAAGCTTGCATTAGAGGAATGGTGGCACTGGTTAGAAGGCACTGAGACCCCTTTTTTGATTTGGACTGATCATAAAAATCTAATTTACCTGAGGAACGCCAAGCGTCTGACCCCCCGTCAGGCCCGTTGGTCGCTTTTCTTTAATCGATTTAATTTTGTCCTGACTTTTCGCCCGGGCTCCAAAAACATTAAGCCTGATGCCCTGTCCAGGCAGTTCGCTCCTCCTGATTCGCCCGAGGTCTCAAACCCTATTATTCCTTCCTCTTGTATCGTTGGCTCCCTCTCTTGGCCCATCACCGCCACTGTCCAACAGGCCCTCCTCTCCGAACCTGATCCAGGTGGTGGTCCCCCCGGCACTCTCTTCGTTCCCTCCAGCGTGCGGTCTACTACATTTCAAAATGAAAAGTCTTGCTGTTATGTGTGAAAAGTGGGTCTATGTGAGTGCATTTATGTCAGAGCAAAATGCAGCATCCATCCTGAAACTGGAGCCATTGCACCATCATAAATCACATGTGACTCAGACACCCAATCCAGGCCGCAGATGTGTAGTGACATTTGCTTGACCACTGCTCCAGGTTTTCTGCAGCCTGACTTTGGAGATACTGCATATTCAGAGTTCAAGAGTTCATCATGATGTTAGTCCAGTGCCCCCTCCTGGACAAAGTAAAGTTCCACAGACACCAGCATTTTGTTTCAGTTCAGTTCCTGACTCCAAACTTAGATCATTCTCTTGCTGTTTTGTATTAGAACAGGATGTCTTTCAGCACAGGTACTGCAATCCGGTGGTTCTTGACCTCTCTAAGTGGCTATAAGAATCTGTTGGACTCCTGGCAGGGACCAATGCAGACATGTTCCTGTTATTAGTTTTCTACAATCGCCTTAGAATCTAGCTATTTTTTTGTTACCTTTTTCGTTTAGCCATCCTATTTGTAAAAAAAAAACAAAAAAAAACTGCAGTATGACTTTTTATAATTCTGACTTTTTTATAATTCCCTGACTCTGCGGTCTACACTCATCTCCAGGCCAGAGGTCACTCTTTCAGGGATGAAGATGTTCACATCCTGGATAGAGAGGAACGATGGTTTGAGAGAGGAGTAAAGGAGGCCATCTTTGTGAAAAGAAATCGTCCATCGTTAAACAGGGGTTGAGGCCTCCGTGTTCAACTGTCCCCCTCTTACAATGCTGTGATTGCTAGTATCACTCAGCCCTCTGTGAATAGTAAACAGCCATCAGTGTGCTAATGATCCATTGTTAGGCTGATGGTCCTTCTTGAGCATGTGATTAGCTGGTTTTGGTTGTCAGCAGCAAACTGGTTGATCCACTCTGAGAAGGTGCTATTTAAGAGACTGAGCTGAATACAGCTCCTCAGACTGAGGAAGTCTCTCGGATGAGAGACGAAACGTTTCTACATTTTTTTGTTGATTTGCTTTGTTTTGTTTTTTTGAATGTCCAGAGGACCATATTTAACTTTTTTAGACTTTTTATAATTGTTTATTGTTGTTGCTGTTGTCCATTGTTATCATCTTTCTTTGTTGAAATCAGGTTTCTCTTGTAAATGAGTCCTCGAGGCTCAATGGGATTTACCTGTCTAAATAAAGGTTGAATTAATGTCAAACCACAATTACTTTTGGGTCCTAGCATCCTATATGAACCATTGTGTTGTAGTGATGTAGGGACAGCTTTGCTGTAGCTTCACTACTAATTAATTATTCTTAAAGCTAGTTCAAGCACAATGAATATTAATTGTTTAATTACAACAGATTCTTTCTTTTTCGAGTTAAATTTCTGCCATGTGACCGAGATAACTGTGAGGATTTTAATCAGTGACATGAGACGCCATTTTATCTTTGACCCATCAGAATAAATGCGGTCATTTATTTAACAGAATCAAAATTTAACATCAAGACATGTACTGTTGTGGCTGGTTACCACGTTGTGTTCAAAACAGCTGAGACGTTGCCCTCGGTATAAAAGATTTATTTGACAAAACATGGGTTACAGATATTCAGAGACAAACAATTACATTAATAAGATATATGCATATAAATGGAGCATTAAAGAACGAACCGTCTCGGTGTGCGCCTCCCGGAAATGCTCGGTGGGCGTGTGTCATTTCTGGCCTTTTATCACAGTTTGAGAAGGCTAGCTTTCTGATTGGTTTAGCTTCTTCAGTTCCCATGGTTACTGGTTTAGCCCGCCCCCTGAAGGACGTTAGTTAAAAGTTTATGGCACACTGAAATTGTTTGTTTTAGCTGTTTGTTTAACGTGATTATACCTTAGTGATACCAAATGATTTGAGTTAAAGTTGTTTATTTCTAGGAATAATTAATAACTATTAATTATTATCTAACTCGTGTTTGCGTGTTCTTACTTGATCCTTTTTATACTTCTGTTTTAGTTTAGTTGCTTTGGTTGGATTTTACTTAGTCAAACTATATTAAGTCTAAATTAAAGAGCTGTGTTCTAGCTTTATTTATGTTAATCAGTCTGCTATCTGGCATGATTTGATTGCTTGTAATACATCAAATGTGAACTTGTAAAATTATCCTTAGCTAATATGAGATTATATTTAAAGGTCAACTAGTTAGAATTAGCAAACATTTTCTATAAATATAGTTCAACCCTGGAAGAAAGACACACACACACTTTGTATAACATGACATTTGAATGCTTGATAGGAAATATAAAAAGGTATAAAAATATGAAATCCAACATTCCCTCTTTTGATCTCCCCATATTCATGGGAGATCACCCCTTTTTTGGATTTGTCCATATGGAAATGACCCAAACTTACTGCAACCCTCAAGGGGTCCTGGACCAGACCCCTGGTTCAAACCCTTCAAAACCTGTAAAAAATACCAAGTGCATAAACCTTTATAAAAATATGGAAAAACTACAACACTCCTAGTAAGAGATAAGTGTCCCACACTAAAATAAGTAAAACTCCACCCTAATACCAAAATTGACCTGTTTTTAAACCACCTTTAAAATACCTCGTGGGATTTTAGAATGATGACATGCCCAATTGAATGGAGTAAAATTTTGAATAGTTAAGAGCTTCCAATTGAATCCACGACTCTTCTCTGGTTGTTTTTCAGATTAACTGAAAGGAAAGACTAGACACTCATATTAAACAGGAAAAGCCAACACCCTCAATTTAAACAGTACTATCTAGCAGGTCTTCGGTTCTTGAGCTTGCGGTAGGAGGCCTTGTTCGTCCACAAGGGTCCTTTGGTGCTCGGCGGGATTCGGCCCGCAGAGATACCTTTATGTAAAGTCCTCAGAACCTTTATCAGTCTGATTAGACATTCTAAATGATGTGTGTGCATTGGGACAGACTAAAATCAGTTTGACGCGTCTTCTGTTCTTCACGGTCAGGGCTGGTAATCTTCGTCCTTACCCGATCCACCTGACTGACCGACTTAGGAAGAGCGGAGACTTCCTCTCCAATGTTTGCTACTGCCTTTTTCCAACCAGAACAAAGGGGCAAAGAATGAGCTCCCACGAAGGTCCTGTCACCTCCTCCAGGTGTAGTGGGGAGCTGATGTTCCAGCAGATCAGCCTCAATCAGGTCCAGCGATCGATTCCGCTCCTCTCCAGGGGCGCACTGGTTGTGGTCATAACAGGTGTCACTCTCCTTCTGGAGACCGATGGCGTGTGATGTTCTCTCCACCACCTGGTGGCGTCCTGTCTCTCTTTTCAGCAGGACCCAGTCCGGTGTGATGGTTCGTAGTCAATCTCCTCGGTCAGAGATTCTCCCTCCTGATGAGAAAAGCTGGACACCAAAGCTTGCGAATTGTTAAACACCTTACATGGCCTTTTGCTTATATTATCTGTGGGATCCATAACCCATTTGTGGGCCTGGAAAAATGCCTGTGGTTACTTCCTAGTGAGTAAAACCTGTTTCTTAATTATGGGACACCCTGGTGGTCATTATTGTTACTGCTAGTGTGAACTCTTACACTGTAATGCTATAATAAAACAGAACTTGAAAAACTTAAATAAAATGCTATTCTTACATTCATCTATACACTTGAAACTGAAATGAGGTACATACTGGACTTCTCCAGGGATACCTGTGTTCTCTCGTCTCTTCTTTCATCCTTCAAAGCCTTTGCAGTCAACAGGTCTACCTACAATTAGTAAAGTTAAAACATACACAACAACACCCTGCAATAAGCACTCCCCACGCCGGCCTCCCTCCTCCTGGAGCCTGTGGAAGTAACTTCATTAAATCGCTTGCGCTAACAGCCTCAATCAAAATACAATATAACCTTAAAAGTTTAAACAACTGACATACAACACTGTGAGAAAAAAAGAATTTAATCTTCCCTCCAGGTACATGTTTGTGCTAGAGAGGGGAAGAAAGAGCGAGGAAGAAAAAGAGAGAAAGAGGAAAAATAAAAGAGAGAGAACGAGGAAAAATGTGGTTAAAATACTTTGTTCATGAAACCTTTTATTAGCCCAATTAAACTATAAGTCCAGTCCAGTCCAGTCAAGTCAGTTGTGTTTAAAAATATCAAACCACCCCATTTCCCTTTAACCTTTGCTCAAATCCACTTCAGGCTAGGGGCGTCCCCCTTTTCTGGAATCTGTACACATTACAACAAAGAAAGGAAAAAATACTGTTGTTAAACCAATATATACAATATACAAGTGCAATGTCGTTTTGTAGGCTTCTGATTTATTCCACTTTTCAAATGTCAATGTGATTATCCTAAATGATCCTTTAAACACTTCAGACTTACTACTGGCTTTTTTTTTTTTTTTTAATATAAAACCCTAAGAAGTTATTTTTGTTTATTTTGTAATGATCTAATCATTGTATGAACTGTTCCCTGCTAAGAGCAGCCTTCACCTACCCCCTTTTTGAAACAGTTTTCTGTTTCAAATCTGAAGTATTCCCTTTTGTAATCCATTAACACCCAGTTTGAGTATTAGTTTCAGAACTATAAAATATGGTGTAGTTTTAATCTTTCCACTACTGTTATTCAACCCAGGTTTTGCAAACAAATAGCCAAATACAACCCAAGTTCTCATATAATTTAGCAAAGAGTTAACCATTAAATAAATTTCATCCCTTGTATCAAACCAGACCCACCAAATGAGCTCCTTCAAGGCAAAGACAATCATTTAGTATTATTTTAGAAAACATTAGTGAACTTCATCCAAATCAGGTCTCAAGTACAGGTTTCTCTTGAATGAGACTTCCTGACCTGTATAAACGGAAAGTTAAAAAACAATATTTTGCTCAGGGGTGTGGAGCATTAGAGGTAATAAAACAATTTTCATCTCAGAGCAGTTGGAGAAGGGCGAATCATCTAGCCCTCCCACGTCAGTACTTCTGTGTCATGTTGTGTCACCTGTCTTAAAATGAGTCTATGTGAGTGATTATTATCAAAGCCAACTGCAGTTTTGATCACGACACCAAGGCGCTTAGATGACCATCACAGACCAAATGTGGGGTTGACACCTCCGTCAGGCTGCAGTTGATGTTAGTGATCTTGGACAGATTGACCACCAGCTCTTCTTTCAGCCTTTCAGTCTTCAGTTTGTCTCCCTTGGTCTGGAGACCAGTTCAGCTTTGTGCAGCAGTTCATATCTCAGCATACAGCAAGACTTGAGACTTGAGCAAAACTGCCCGCATCCTCCACCATACTTGACTGGATATTCTCGCTGTGGACAAACTCTAGGACCCCCTCTGGATAGTTAATTCAGTTTGCTGTTGGACTGTTAGATCTTTGAAAAGTCACGTTACTTGGCTGACAAGTTCTTTGTTGTTGTGTCAGTGGTGCTTGACTGACAACGTCTTTGAACCATCTCATTGGTCAGTTTCACGGACCCAACTTCAGCGCCCACCTGAACACCTCTGGTATCTGATCCGGTACCCAGCACTAGAGAGTCCTGATCAAAACTCAGATGGATGCTGTATGCATTTAAATGCTAACTTCTGTGTTTTGTGGGCCTAGCCAGACTCATCTTCCCAATCCACAGGTCTGTCCTCTCAGGCCGCTGAGAAGGAAAAACAAACAATCTAATTATTAAAATCTGATTCAACATTCATCTGTTATCCACATTAATCATCTGTTAGCAAGTTCTACTCTGGAACTGCAGCGTTTACCTTCAACGGAGTCATTCCGGTGTCCTGGATTGTACAACAGATGTGTTAAATGCTCAATTACATAAGAGTGAAAACTTCCATTAAACCCTGCACAGTCTAAGTCTTTACCCCTACTGCATAAGATATTCCCTTCAAAACAATGTCTTCCATCTTGTAGAATATGTGTTTTGACTCACCACCTGACAGTGAAGTCCACTCTTAGGTCCACATTATCCTTTTAGACCTTGTAAAGGTTTAGGCAGCATGATAATATGTAATCACTTCTTGTTATATAACAAATCTGCAAATCATTTCATCTCATACTATGCTGTTTCACTGTATCACAAACAAAATACTTGTAATTCAAATCAATTAAGACTATGTATACCCTTCAAGACATCACAGAGTCCATTGTCACTGCACAAAAACGTCTACATGCACCTTTGTTCACAAAGTACAACTTCTTAAACTCACCATGTACACATCTCTGTTGTCCTTTTGCACTCCTAGGACCTGTGTGAAATCTCAAGTCATAAAGTTAAAGTCATGTCATTTACCCACTAGAATTGTTGTTGTCCCATAATTAACCTAGTTCCGGCAGCTCTTAGAAGGAAACAGCTCCTAAACGCTAAACATTTTCAATATGTGATAAACTCATGTGGACTGATTAATTTAACCCAAGTATTTCAATTTGAGTTTAGTTAAGAGTTTCTTTGACCAGAATAAAATTTTTCTTTGTTTTACGAGTGTCAAGGATTTTGTTTATTACTTATTTTTTATTCTGTCGTTTTTTAGTTGAATTTAAAACCTGATTTTATTGTCAATTCCAATAAGTAATTTTGGCTAATTTGTTTACAATGTGTCATCCAGAAATGTTTAAACTTAATTTGACCTGTTTATGATGTTTATTTGTCCTGCTTCCTTCGGCTTTACCCTTTTCAGAAGTCACCACAACGAATCATTCCTCTTAGGCCTTTGTCAGACCTACGCCTCACTTCCTCACCGTCAACTCTGATTGTACAGAAAATTGTTTTTTAACCTTGCCTTGTTATCCCCGTTTATGTCTGGCATCAGACAGCTGTGGTGTAATCAACTGCGTGCTCGTATTATCTAATTCCGCTGCCTCTCTCCTACTGGTTTTGTTTTAAACGATACATTACCTTTCCCCTAGTTTAAACGATGTATGAAGTTCCTCTCCCAACGTTCAGTGACTGAAAATGGCGTTCTGATCTCCTCCTGCCACGATCACCCCCATTGACGTACCACCTCCAAGCACCTCCTCCCTCTTTTAAGCTGTATTCAGCTTACTCCAATGTTTTTTTTTTACTTCTGCTGACGTATTTCTGTTAATTTCTGAACCTTGTGCTTCTTCCAGCTAATGTTTGGAAGATTCAGATACACCTGCTTTCATTACAGATACCATTGAGTTGTTTCATGCCAATATCAGCTAATTTCACCATTATTTTAAATTAATCCAACGTTTTCAGCCTAATTCAGGAACACCAAGCCCTACCCACTTACTTTTGGTACTTTAAGCTTATTTCTGCTTGTTTTAGCTATTGGTCTGCTGGTCTTTAGCTAATTGCCTCTTTTTTTTGACACTTCCTCTAATTTGTGCATTTTGTCTCTGATATTGATCCTGTAGATTTTTCACAGGCTTCACATGTTCCACATTTATGAGTTCCACACCTGATAACAACATTCACACACTCAGGCATTCAAATATTTTATTTTCATGCACTTCTGGCTGCAGTTGTAATAAAACAAATACAAGTCTGTGGTATGAAACAACCCAGAGTCCAGACTTGTCCTTGCCTTATACAACAGTGCCCCCTTGCGGTCAGGATATGGAAGCTCCACTCACCCACAGACACACACAGAGAAAAGAGAAAAGTAACCCTTCGCTTCCGCCCCACACACAGCTCACTCCCCCCTTTTTTCCTTCTCTCCATTGTTACGTCTCCCTCAACGCCTCCCGGCCTTGAAGCCTTCACACGACATAGAAAACACGGCGCAAACAAAAATTACAACGTCCTAAAACTAATGCGATCCCTGATCACATGAAATTTGGTAAACTCACTAAGTCCTTGACTTTCATGCACATTTTCCCTTAAAGCTAAACTATTAATGGAGCACAGTTTATGATGCAGTCTACACATCAAAAGGAGTGCCCGCGCCTTAGCCCCGCCCCGTGCTTGACACGAGCAGACCTTAATCTCGTCAGATGTAAGGCGTTGATGGCCAGTTCCGCTGAGAACAAAGGGAAAATGTGTCGGTCACCCACGTGACCTCCGGCAGGCCGTCTCACCTTCCTCCGGCCACAAGTAAAACTTGTGAAACTAACTAAACACTACCTAAACGTCAAAGAAAGCGCTCGGCGCTTAAACTGTCTGAATATCGTAACCCACCTCGTCAGAATTAACACGAATCACTGGAAGTTAGCTTAAATAAAACCATCTTTATTTCCGGAGATGGCTGCATGCACACCAACAGAGGAATTTGAATTTAGTTATAATTTGGTTTACGTCCGAATAGCCAGTACTCCGGACCTTAAGGTCCAAACAGTTAACCAGCTTACCTGAAATTAATGGTCCCAGTTCCTCTCTGCGTGTGCACTGCAAGCCACCTCGATCCAATTCAGTCTAGGCCGCGCCTCGCTGCACGTCGGGTCACCATTCTGTTGTGGCTGGTTACCACATCGTGTTCAAAACAGCTGAGACGTTGCCCTCGGTATAAAAGATTTATTTGACAAAACATGGGTTACAGATATTCAGAGACAAACAATTACATTAATAAGATATATGCATATAAATGGAGCATTAAAGAACGAACCGTCTCGGTGTGCGCCTCCCAGAAATACTCAGTGGGCGTGTGTCATTTCCGGCCTTTTATCACAGTTTGAGAAGGCTAGCTTTCTGATTGGTTTAGCTTCTTCAGTTCCCATGGTTACTAGTTTAGCCCGCCCCCTGAAGGACGTTAGTTAAAAGTTTATGGCACACTGAAATCGTTCGTTTTAGCTGTTTGTTTAACGTGATTATACCTTAGTGATACCAAATGATTTGAGTTAAAGTTGTTTATTTCTAGGAATAATTAATAACTATTAATTATTATCTAACTCATGTTTGCGTGTTCTTACTTGATCCTTTTTATACTTCTGTTTTAGTTTAGTTGCTTTGGTTGGATTTTACTTAGTCAAACTATATTAAGTCTAAATTAAAGAAATGTGTTCTAGCTTTATTTATGTTAATCAGTCTGCTATCTGGCATGATTTGATTGCTTGTAATACATCAAATGTGAACTTGTAAAATTATCCTTAGCTAATATGAGATTATATTTAAAGGTCAACTAGTTAGAATTAGCAAACATTTTCTATAAATATAGTTCAACCCTGGAAGAAAGACACACACACACTTTGTATAACATGACATTTGAATGCTTGATAGGAAATATAAAAAGGTATAAAAATATGAAATCCAACAGTACACATTGATTTGCTGATCTGTTTCTGATTAATAAAAACTTGGCACGCTTTACTAACAAGACAACAGAACATTACTGATTGAGGCTGATTCACCTCTGAAGGCATCTGGATTACTGGCAAATAGAAAGTTTAAGAGAAGGAATAGATTTAAAAGGAAGATGGATGAAGGAAGATGTATGTTTGTTGACCAGAATTAGCACTCTCCTTTCAACACCAGCTCAACCTTCCGGTACACTTCAGGACGTGCAGAGACTTTGTTACCTTAGATGGGAGCTACCTCCACTCCGGAACAGAAGTCCATTAGTACGATCCCTTTACAGCGTCTCCGGTTAAAGTGGCTGGTCATCGTCAGAAGTCGTGTGGTTTACTCCGTTCAACAGAACAAGCTCCCTTCGAAGTTGTAGGGCGTTACGCCCGGGTGAGTTCACAGCAAGGCACTGTGACTCCGCTGGGATGGACGGACCCCTTTGCACATGGTCCCATTCCATCAGCTTCTCAGTTCAGCTGGAAGACTTCATAGTTCCACTCAGAATTGGAAGACTGAGTCCGAAGTTCCACTCAGAAGTGGAAAACTTCGGTGTAAGACTTAAGGAAGACTGCAAGAAAAACTGCAGGAAGACCGCAAGAAGACTGAATAGTCCCAGGAAGTGTTGACTTTTTAAAGAGTACTCACTTCCTGTCAATTGGTACTTCCTGATTGGTTGAAACAACTAGCAGGGGTGGTGTTTCAGTGATGTCAGAGGGTTATTAAGTCAAAAGACAGCAGGAATGTTTAGGAACGGTTAGTACAGACTGAGAAAAATGTTTATAAGAGGTGAGAGGAAGCAGGTGCCAGTTGCTTCTTATTTACTGTCTGCTGAGTTTTAAAACAAGGCACTTCGTTCTCATAACTTGCTTTCTGACTTCTGACCAACATCCCTGACTTCTGACCGACATCAAATCCACTCATTCAGACAGAAGATCAAAATGCACAACTACTTTGTAAATAGACATTTAACTTGATCTCTAAGTCTAATGAGGTTTAAAAATCATTAATACTGTTTCACAGTTGATTTAAATGAGTGGTTCACTTCAACATTTAGAAATGATATGAACTAAACACACTTTGATTATCAAGATATTCTAAAATAGTAATGATAATGTAAAAAAGAAGAGTGTTCTTTCAATTGATTAATTCAGGATACAATTAAACAGTCTCTTGATAAGATAATTTGTATTTCTGGATTCACATCAATGAAATAACAGTTCCTGTCCCCTGAAGGTCTTCAGAGACAGGTTGAGGTCGGAGGCCTAGTTCACTACAGTGTGCATTCTGTGTGTTGCCAGAACATCCCTCCCGATTCAAGAACTCACTCAGTTCCACTTTTTCTTAAAAGTAAAAAATTAAGATTAGCTTAAAAATAAAGCAATCCAATTAAATGCTGTTATTATTATTTCCTTTATTTATTTATAGCTCTAAACCACACAAAAAGTTGTCTTAGGGCACTTAACAGAACCTTCACCTAAACAGCAAACCCAATTAGTAAAGTTCTCCATCTCAGGTTACACATAGACTAATAAAGCTCAACCTCAGTGCTCTGATAGCCATTTCTATTTTCTGGAACATCTGTCAGCCTCTGCCTCCAGCCGGGTCATACTGCACTCTGGCCAGCACAAGGATCCTAACAGCACCTCACACAGTGAAAGTAAAAACACACAATTAACACTAAACTCAGAATCTAAGGCAAAACTCTCTACACCACACGTGTCAAACTCAAGGCCCACGAGAGCTTAAACGGTCTGATTGTCATAATAAGTGAAAAGGGTGCACTGACACAATCTACTAGTATATTTCCCATATTGCATGCCAAGCACAGTGCTAAGTATGCTAACATGAGACTTCAACTCTAATGTTGTTATCTTGAGTTTATTAAATGTCTTATTATATCATGTTAAATTTGCAGCAATGTATTTGGGATTGCAGGTTTACGTGTTTATAGAAGTATTTTTTTTTAAATTTTTTTATGCTAATTCCATCTCTCATTAATTGGATGTAAGACCCTTGCCGGCTGTGTGCAGCCATTTGTCCTCTGTATAATGCTACACCTGTCCCATGTTCTTAGCAGCTCACAATTGTTGGTTGGACCGTTCTGCCCCTCTTCACTATGTCAAAGTTTTGAACAAAGTTAATGTCATAACTTGTTATTTTCCTTATTCAATTGGAAAGTTTGACAATTGATTTATGGAGTAGTGTGGGTTTCATAACCTGACAGGTTTTTTATGTTATAGCAGAGCAACAAGCAGACATATTTTCCTACATCTATGCAAATATATATGAATATATGTGATATTTGCAAGTTAAATAAATAAAATCAGCGTTATTCAACCTTAAGGAGTAGTTGTATTTTATTTTATATTACATTTAGTTAAATTTATCTACATTTATACAGCAGTCTTACATTTATATCTGGCCCTTTGAGGGCAATGAGTGTGGAGCTCACTCACAAAACTACTGCTACGTTTTTCTTCTTTCAAGCCAAAGGCCAATTTTAGAACCTACATTAACTCAAATCTGATACCCACCATCTTTTCTAGGTCCCAGATTCCACAACAAGTTCAATTAGTCTCATTTGTTATTCTCTATTGTGCTGTCAACATCCTAATCAGAAGTTCTTTATTTCTCAGATTTTCTTGGGGGCCAGAAATCATCACTTTCACTCTGAGTTTTGCTCACAAAAACTACACTATAACAAATATTCCTCACAAACTGGATATTTTACTCACTAATTAAGCTGTTATCTTTTCCACACACATATTTAACAAATATTCCCTTCGTGGGTCGCTCAAAAATTCCACTCATTCCTAACTCCTCTCTCACTCCCTTTTTTTTTTACAGTCCTCACACCTTGTGAGAGGACTTCACGTTTTCCTTTCTTTCCTTTGCACAGACTCACACCTTTGTGGGCCTTCCTGCACGCTTCCCTCCATCTGATTAATTTCCACCTGACCCATCCCATGGGTCTCTTCCAACATTTTCCTTCTTAAGCTCATCGGTAACACCCCTCGGCCCCCCAGGGCCACATCACAGCCCTTTTCTGTCTTAATCGCTCCCTTCTGTGTCCACATAGTTTTTTTTTTTCTTTCTGACACCCTTTTTGTGATCCTCCAACTGTGTCCTCGTCCCACTATTCTCTGGGTTCACACTCCTGTTCTCTCATCTCTTTCTCATATCTCATGGGTTTGTTCATAACTGAGTCTGTGAATATAGTCACTTTTTTGTCCTTGTGTCCACTCTAGGGCTTCCACTAGGGCCCTCACCTCGACCCTCTGTGCTGACTGTGTTCCTTCCAGCTGCCCTCGTCTCACAGTCCCAAATCCTTGTTCTGTTCGTAACACCACAGCATAACCTGCACTCAGTTCTCCATCTAATTTTCTGAAACAACATCCATCTGTGGACAACATTTTGTCCTTCTTCTAATGGCTCTGCTTTCAAGTCGGCCACCCCCCTCTGGGGTTGCTGCAACTTGTGACCTTCAACTGTCTATGCAGCCCCACCCAGTGGGCGCTGATAGCCTCTCTCTGTCTCCCTCAAAGGGGCAGGGCCCCACTTTTTTCTCTTTACCACCGTTAACTATTTTCTGAATAAAGCTGTGCTGTGGCAGCTACTACCTTTTGCTTTTTGTTCTGGTATTACTTTAAAAACCTCATTCATACTCAGAGGTGGATTCCATTTATTCTTATTCACATCTCACTCTCATCCGTCCTCCAGGGTTGGACGTTCACAATTCCCTGCTCAGTTTATTTAGTCTTTTCTTTCATACACACACACACACACACACACACACACACACACACACACACACACA
>NC_056499.1:328472-329312 GCF_014905685.2 Nematolebias whitei
CACACACACACACACACACACACACACACACACACACACACACACACGAGTCGAGTCCAGTCCACCACTTTATACAATGTTAATGATACAATGTTCATTTCCCATGAGTCTTTGACTCTTTTTATGAAAACCCTGTTTTCAACTCAAATCAAACTTTGAGGGCCCAAACCCTCAGGTGTTTGCAACCCAGCTACGGAACTGCCATTCCGTTATCTCGTTCCTCGTCAGGAAACGAGTGGAGCGCTACTTCTACAATACAATACAATACAACTTTATTTATAGAGCACTTTAAAACAACACTGTTGGCCAAAGTGCTGTACACTAGGACATACAAAAACATAAAAACCCCACACGTTAAAAATGTGAAATAAAATAAAGATAACAAATAAAATAAAACAAATAACTTAGAGTCATTAAAACCAACATTTCAAACTGAAGTAAAAGCCAAAGAGAAAAGATGTGTCTTCAGAGAAGACTTAAAAACAGGAAGTGAGCCAGCTTGTCTGACATGCAGAGGCAGCTCGTTCCACAGTTTAGGGGCAGCGACTGAGAACGCTCGGTCACCTCTCAGTCTCCTGTTGGACCTTGGGACGACCAGCAGCAGCTGATCTGCTGACCTGAGAGAGCGAGAAGGAGTGTACAGCTGGAGCAGGTCGGACAGATACTGTGGGGCGAGACCATGAAGACATTTGAAAACAAATAAAAGAACCTTAAAATTAATCCTGAAGCGAACCGGGAGCCAATGTAGTGATTCTAAAACAGGGGTGATGTGTTCTCGTTTTTTGGTACCAGTTAAAAGGCGGGCAGCTGCGTTCTGAACCAGCTGAAGTCGAGTCAGTA
>NC_056499.1:329412-341218 GCF_014905685.2 Nematolebias whitei
CACTGCAACATCTAAAATGGTTTGAACTAAGACACTTTGATTATCAACATTTGTAAAATAGTAATGATAATAAAAAAGAGAGTGTTCTTTTCACTTGAATCTTCAAGAAAGAAAGTCTCAGGATGGGTGAACCTGTATCTCTGGATTCAAATCAATAAAATGACAGTTTCTGTCCCACAAGGTTCTTAAGGTCAAGGATTTTGACCTTAGGCTTAGTCGTGACACCAGATTAAGTTCACTACATCACCGGGGGTGCCCCGTGCTGTCGGGTGCTGAGAAGCGGAGGAGCAGCGTGGAGGAGCAGGGCTGCGTGGTGCTCGAGAGAAGTTCAAAGTTCGGAGTTTGTATCGGAGCTGCTGCAGGCCTCCATCCAAACTCACCTGGATAATAATTAATTTTATTCCGTATCACGCTGTTGGCCCCTGTTGACCTGAAACGAGCTTGGATCATGCCTTTCACTTCAGGAGGATTTTCTGGCAGCTCGTTCTGCTATTTGCTGCGAATTATCCGTTTCTGTTTCGGCCTGTTGATTCTGGACCCAGCTTCTGTTTCCCATGGGAGCATCCATCCTTCCATCCATCCATCCATCTTCACAGGGAGGCCGGAGCCCCCCTCAGCCCAACTCAAACTGCAGTTGGGCCAACTCGTCGGGTTTGTTTGCCCATTTGAACTGTGACGTTTTATGGTCTGAAACTTTTCTGCATCATTCATATTACTGTCACTATTTTCAGTTCTCGGATTATCTGGAGTCACTGAATCTTGTTAATACACCTGAATCTGCCCATCACTGCAACTTTCACTGTTTTTGGGTTCTGAATGATCACATCTTCATTAATGTTTCTCATGGTTCGATTATGGGGGCTAATTGTCACACTGTTAACTCCTGTAATTACACATCAGTCACAAAAAACTCAAGAAAATGTCTGATAATAATGTTGTTACTGCTCTCAGGGATTCAACCCAACCCTGGACCCCCCACTAATTACAGCACACCAAATGACTTTAAAAATGCCTCTGGGCTTCATTTTCTGCATGTAAACGCTCGTAGCCTTCTGAAAAAACTTGATGCTTTGAAAATCCTGGTCAGTTCTTCTGGGGCAGATGTTATCTTTATTTCTGAATCCTGGCTCAACAAATCTGTACTGAATAATGACGTGGCAATCAATGGATTTAACATCTACCGCTGTGATCGTCAAAAAAGGGGTGGTGGAGTCATTATTTACATTAGAGATACTCTGGTTTCAAGTCTTGTGTCTTCCAAAACAATTCCAAACCAGTTTGAAGCCTTATCTGTAAACATCACATTGAATGGAGGCCAGATTTTAACTGTAGTCTGCTGCTATCGCCCCCCCACTGCATCACCTGAGGCATTGACTGCCATGATGGAATTTCTTGGTAATTTAAAATTCACAGAGGTCTTTTTGGCTGGAGATCTCAACATTGATTGGTGTAAGTCGAGCCCCCTCTGTGACAAATTCAAGGAATGTTGCTTGTCTCTTAATTTAACCCAACTGATTAATTCTCCCACTAGATTAAATAAAAACCATTCTGAAAATTCCTCCATCTTAGACCTGTTTCTAACTAATATGCCTCACAAATTCCCTGGTACAGGTGTATTTGCTGATCTTTTGAGTGATCATTGTGTGACAGCTGCTTTGAGAGATATTAAACTTCCACCTTCTAAGCCCAGATTAATTCAAAAAAGGGATTTGAAACGTTTTTGTGAACAGTCATTCCTCTGGGATCTGTCTCACTTTGACTGGCATCGTATTCTGTTAACTGATGATGTGAACTCTGCTTGGAACTATTTCCATAATAATTTCATTTATTTTGTGAACAAACGTGCTCCTTTTCGTCAGTTCAGAATAAAGGGACGAGACAGCCCCTAGTTTACTCCAGAGCTAGCTGACCTCCTGCACAGGAGAGATCATCTTTGGGCTGCAGCGAGAAAATCTGACTCAGACACTGATTGGTTGAGTTTTCGACAGATGAGGAATAAATGCACAACTGCTGTTAAAGCAGCAAAACAACTATTTCTTATCTCAGGCCTTCAAAAATCTAAATGACCCTAACAGATTCTGGAAAACCATCAAATCTCTCTTAGGCATCCCCCAATCATCTGACCTCCCATCACAACTTCTCGTTAACTCTGTTCCTGTGTCAAATCAGCACGAGATCCTGAACTGTTTTAACAAACATTTTGTTGCTTCTAGTTCTTTATTTGACACAGTCACTAACAGAAAATCAGCCACTTCACTTAATAATCAAACTTCTACAAATCAAATCCCTCCTACAAGTCAATCCTCAGTTAATCACACCTTCTCTTTTTCTCCGTTCTCAGTCAGTGAGGTAATAAACTGTTAAAAGATCTTGATCCTAAAAAATCTGCAGGTCCAGATGAACTTCCACCTTATTTCTTAAGGCTGGCTGCTCATACCATCACAGTCCCTGTGACCCACATCTTCAATCTCTCCATAAGACAAAACTCCATCCCAGACACTTGAAAACAGCCTTTGTTCTTCCTTTGCTGAAGGGAGGTGACCCCACCTCACTGAACAACTATGGACCAATCTCTAAACTCTGCATTTTAGCCAAGGTTCTAGAAAAACTGATAAACTCTCAAATCAAAGATTACCTGGACTCATTTAACATCTTACCTCCACATCAATCTGGTTTCAGGAAACAACACAGCACAACCACTGCTTCACTGAAGGTTCTTAATGATGTTGTTGAAGCACTGGATGCTAAGGATTATTGTGCTGCACTTTTCTTAGACCTGTCTAAAGATTCTGACACTGTGGATCAGAACATCTTGTGTCATAAACTCTCAGAAATTGGTTTCTCAGAACACACCATTGGTTGTTTCTCTAACTATCTTTCAGACCGGAGGCAATGTGTTCAACATAATGGTACTTTCTCCAGTTATTTAACAGTCAACAATGGTGTACCACAAGGCTCAGTCTTAGGACCCACCCTCTTTACAATCTACATACATAATGTAGGTAAAAACATCCCTAATGCATCCATACATTTCTATGCTGATGACACAGTTGTTTATTGTCGAGCTAAAACTGTTGCTAAGGCTTTCCAGCTTTTGAAATCTGCATTCAACATCATCCAGACTGATTTGTTTCGCCTCAAACTTGTTTTAAATGCCGACAAAACCAAAGGGATGCTTTTTTCAAATAGGAAGTTGGTCCCGGCAGTTCTTCCTCCGATTTTATCCTCAAATGGTGTCCCCATTGAGTTTGTTGATTCCTATAAATATTTGGGTATCTTGGTCGACTCACATCTCGCTTTTAAGCTTCATGTGGAAAACTTGATAAAGAAACTGGAAGTTAAACTGGGTTTCTTTTTCAGAAACAGATCCTGTCTAACTCTGAATGCTAGAAAACGCCTTGTATCTGTGACTTTCCTTCCCTCAATTGATTATGGTGATATTATTTACATGAACGCTCCTACAAGAACCCTGCAGATGTTGGATGCTGTCTATCATGGTGCACTAAGATTCATAACTGGCTGTGATTATCGTACCCACCACTGCACACTGTATTCACTGGTTAACTGGACATCATTAACTTCACGCAGACTCTCTCACTGGTACATTTTCATCTTTAAATCACTTCTTTGTCTGTTGCCTTCATACATCTCCTCCTACATGTCTCTGTGTGAGTGCAGCTACGGAGTGCACTCTCAGGACATTATTACCTGCAGTGTTCCCTCAATGAGGACTGAACTAGGCAAAAAGGCCTTCTCCTATTCCGCTCCTGTTTCCTGGAATATCTTACAAAAAGATCTGAAGCTCTCGACCTTGACCTCTCTAAGTGTCTTTAAGAATCTGTTGGACTCCTGGCAGGGACCAATGCAGACATGTTCCTGTTTTTAGTTTTCTACATTTGTCGTGGAATCTAGCTGTTTTTTGTTTTGTTACCTTTTCCTTTTAGCCATCTTATTTGTTAAAAAAAAAAAAAAAAACTGTAGTATGCTTTTTTTACAATTGTTTATTGTTGTTGCTGTTGTCCATTGTTGTCATCTTTCTTTGTTGAAATCAGGTCTCTCTTGTAAATGAGTCCTTGAGGCTCAATGGGATTTATCTGTATAAATAAAGGTTGATTGATATTTCTTATATGTCGAGTTTGAACTGGATTTCGGTACCAGTCTCGAAAGTAACTTTTGTTCTTTGTTCCTGTCTTCAGAAAAATGATTCGGTCCTTCCTTCCTGCTCAGTGCGGTAGAAAACAAGTTTTTCACCTCTATGTGATAAAATATGTGCGAACAGTTTATAACACACAAAAATAGATATGACGTGAATAAAGTATAACATATAAAACTATGGAAAAAGTGAACACAGTATAAAATGTCCAATATGTGTGAACACACCCAGCCTGTCTATTCATCATTCTCCAGTTGGATTTTTTGATGCATCTGTAAATATCTGGATATGATTATAGTAGCTGTTTATTTATATATATCTGTACTGTGTTTGAATTTAAAATATATCCTTTATCCTTTTTCTTGTCTAAAATAGTTAAATCTACTATTGCATCTAGTAGGATCCATAGTGATACTGTTGGCAAAGGCACCACTGGACTAATTCTTAAGTTGGTTATTTGCAATTCTTCTGCCTTTCTATTAATTATCCATCTAAAACTCCTTGTCTCTTTTTTCTCTTTTGCCCAGCATGGTTTTAAAGTTTCCTGATGCATGCTCAATAACTGAACTTTGCGGTTGCACCAAGAAGAATTCCTCTGGTGGAGAAGATCACAGCCACAGAATCAGCCATCCGCAACAACAAAATTAAAGACTGTGATGCAGAACAACTCAGAATCAAAGTTTCATCCTGCCTCAGCAATGCCAAACCACCACCTTCCAACATCAGTAGAGAGGAGAGGGATGCACTCACCACTCTAAGCAAGGACAAAAACATCATCATTCTCCCAGCAGACAAAGGAAGGTGCACAGTGATTCTGAACCAGAAAGACTATCATGAGAAAGTTATGACACTCCTTAGTGACTTAAACACTTATGAACCTCTGAAAAGAGATCCAGGAAGTGGTTACAAGAAGAAGTTGATAGTTTGCCTGAAAATGTTGGAGCAGAAAAAGGCTATTGACTATATTCTATACTACAGACTGTACCCAGGGGAGGCCACACCTAGTCTGTATGGTTTACGTAAAATCCACAAACAAGGTGTACCTTTAAGACCAATTGTTAGCATGATTAACTCTGTCACTTACAATCCCATGGGCTCACCACCTGTGGGAGGGGCTAAAGGGGTCGGGTGCAATGTAGGATGGGTGGTGGCCGAGGGCGGGAACCCTGGCAGTCTGATCCTCGGCTACAGAAGCTGGCTATTGGGATGTGGAATGTCACCTCACTGGTGGGGAAGGAGCCTGAACTGGTGTGTGGGGTTGACAGGTTCTGACTAGAAATAGTCAGACTCACCTCTACGCATGGCTCTGGAACCAGTTTCCTTGAGAGGGGTTGGACACTCTTCCACTCTGGGGTTGCCCCTGGTGAGAGGCGCCGAGCAGGAGTGGGCATACTTATTGCCCCCATCTTGGTGCCTGTGTGTTGGGGTTCACCCCGGTTAATGAGAGGACGGCCTCCCTCCGCCTACGTGTGGGGGGACGGGTTCTGACTGTCGTTTGTGCTAATGCACCAAACGGCAGTTCAGATTATCCACCCTTTTTGGAGTCCTTGGAGGGGGTACTGGAAAGTGCACCCCCTGGGGACTCCCTTGTTCTGCTGGGGGACTTCAGTGCTCACATGGGCAATGACAGTAAGAGCTGGAGGGTGTGGTTGGGAGGAACGGCCCCCCTGATCTGAACTTGAGTGGTGTTCTGTTGTTGGACTTCTGTGCTCATCATGTATTGTCTATAACAAACACCATGTTCAAGCATAAGGGTGTCCATATGTGCTCCTGGCACCAGGATACCGTAGGCCCCAGTTCAATGATTGACTTTGTCGTCGTCTCATCTGATCTACGGCCACATGTCTTGGGCACTCGGGTGAAGAGCAGGGCGGAGCTGTCCACTGATCACTACCTGGTGGTGAGTTGGCGTCGATGGTGGGGGAGGATGCCAGTCAGGCCTGGCAGGCCCAAACGTATTGTGTGGGTTTGTTGGGAACATCTGGCAGAGTCCCCTGTGAGACGGAGCTTTAACTCCCACCTCTGGGAGAACTTTGAACATGTTCCGGGGGAGGTGGGGGACATTGAGTCCAAGTGGGCCATGTTCCATGCCTCTATTGTCGAGGCAGCTTACTGGAGCTGCGACCGCAAGGTTGTCGGTGCCTGTCGCAGCAGCAACCCTTCGAACCTGGTGGTGGACACCGGTGGTGAGGGATGATGTCAGGCTGAAGAAGGAGTCCTATCGGGCCTTTTGGCCTGTGGGACCCCGGAAGCAGCTGATGGGTACCGGCAGTCCAAGCGACATCTGGCTCGGGTGGTTGCTGAGGCAAAAACTCGGGCATGGGAGGAGTTTGGAGAGGCCATGGAGAATGACTTCCACACGGCTTCGAGGCGATTCTGGTCCACCGTCCGACCTCTCATGGGGAGAAAGCGGTACACCACCAACACTGTTTATATTGGGGGTGGTGTGCTGCTGATCTCAACTCGGGATGTTGTGGGTCGGTGGGCGGAATACTTTGAAGACATCCTCAATCCCACCGGCACATCTTCCACTGAGGAAGTGGAACCTGGGGACTCTGGGTCGGGCCCTCCAATCTCTGGTGCTGAGGTGCTGGTGGTTAAAAAGCTCCTCTGTGGCAGGGCCCCAGGGGTGGATGAGATTCGCCCGAGTTCCTTAAGGCTCTGGATGTTGTAGGGTTGTGTTGGCTTACGCGACTCTGCAATATTGCATGGACATCGGGGGAAGTTCCCTTGGATTGGCAGACAGGGTGGTGGTCCCCCTATTCAAAAAGGGGGGCCGCAGAGTGTGTTCCAACTGCAGGGAATCAGGCTCTTAAGCCTCCCTGGTAAGATCTATTCGAGGGTTCTGGAGAGGAGGGTCCATCGGATAGTCGAACCTCGGATTCAGGAGGACCAGTGTGGTTTTCGTCCTCGTCGTGGAACACTGGACCAGCTCTACACTCTCAGCAGGGTCCTGGAGGGTGCGTGGGAGTTTGCCCGACCGGTCTACATGTGCTTTGTGGACTTGGAGAAGGCGTTTGACCGCGTCCCTCGGGGAACCCTGTGGGGGGTACTCGGGGAGTATGGGTTACCGGACCCGGGTCGCTGTTTTAAGTGCTCTATAAATAAACTGCTATGGTATGGTAAGTTTACATACATGGGTCAGAAACGACACGCATGCATTTACTACAGCATTTGGTGGGAACTGTGAATTGTGCTTCAAACTCAAAACAGTCTGCTCCTCAGATAATGTTAATTATTTTATATCTGAATGTTTCTGTTCAGTCCCAGAGACGACTTCTGTTGTGACTTGGAGCTTTAGAAATAAACTGAATTGAATCTAGACCGATTCTTCTTGGAAGAAACGTTTCATCTTTCATCTGAAAGACGAAGGGTTTTGTCCTCAAGCTGGTTTGGTGAGTAGCAAGTTGGCCATCAGGCCTAATATTTATGTACTGATCGTTTTGGACAGACGGTTCCTTTTTGCATGTGTTAAAGCCATTTTCTGGAAATTTCACAGCAGACTGGTTTGACACAGCTCAATGAGGTGCTTTTTATTCGACAATAACTTTTATTTACAATGCACTTTACATTCACAGTGAATCTCAAAGTGCTACAAAGAGTGAACATCAGGATAAAAGCAACCGAGATCAAAAACAACCAGGAGGATAATGCCTCAGAATGAACACATCAAAAAACTTAAAATGCACAAAATGCAGATAAAATACTCATAACTATGGGTGAATTAAAAAAAAAAACTAAATTACAGTGCAATTTATTAAAAAACTGGGTAAAAAGGTTTTAAGACCCTTTTTAAAACATGTCACGGTCTGTGGATCCTCAGATATGAAGGCAGGGCGTTCCACAGGCGAGGGGCAGCGCAGGAGAAAGCCCGGTCTCCGGTTGTGCAGGATCGAGACCTGGGAGTGAGAAGAAGAGTGTTGGAAGAACGGAGAGCGCGTGAAGGACAATGAGGGGTGAGAAGTTCTTTTAAATAAGATGGTGCATTACCGTACAAGCATTGGAAGGTGAGCAGATAAATCTTGTAAGTGATCTGGGCAGAAACAGGAAGCCAGTGAAGTGAACGGACAGACTTTGGTGGCAGGCCTCAGGCTGATGAAGTGTTTTGGGTTTCTTCCAAGAAGAATCTGTCCAGAGGATGTGACTTGATCTTCAAACTTTTCCCCTAAAGATTACAAGCTGCTACAGAATATGGTCTAAAGATTCTTATGTTCCAACCAGTATTTCAGATTTATTTCACCGAATGGCATTTCCTTTGGGTCAGCAGGTTCTGTGGAAAACTGAACTTTAAGACACTTGTGATGCATGAAACTGAAAGTGTTTGTGACCGAGGTCTGTCCGTTTGAAACTAGTTCCACATTCACTTGTACAAATTGTAGCAAATATGATTGCAAGGGGACGTGGTCAGCTCATGGACTTCTAATTTAAATTATGTAAAGAAACTAGACCTTGGCTTTAAATGTTTAAGCAAAAATAAAGTTTTGGCAGCGACTTTAAATAAAACTGATCCCACAGACTTTGACCAGTTTCCAGTTCCGTATGCAAAGTTAACGCCTTTTGACCGTTGCCTTCAGCTTAAAATATGAAACCTGGTAGCTGCAGCTTCCCCCCCCCCCCCCCAAGAGAAACTGCAAAGTTTAAATTTAACAAGACTGTTCCAGGTGAGTGTCACATCAGGACTTTCTCATGCAGCTGGAACCGTTTTAAAACTTTAGTAGCGTTGATGGAAACCCAACTTATTTTCCTGCTCCGTTAACGTTCTACACTTGCTTCATCGTTGACCTTTACACAAGTTAAAGGTCACTTTAATGTCAAACTGAAAAGTTGGACCACACCCGTGCTGGGAACCCAAGTGGTTTCCAACCCACCAGAACAGTCCACAGCAAGGTGCCCATTGTGGCTCCAGACTTAAACAGGAAATATACTTGTCATTCTGTGGAGGCTGAACTTTGAAAAGTTCTTTTTTAAACTGGCATGCAGTTTTCTGGTAAGTGAAACCAGTTAAATATGGTAGAAAGGAGACACTGTAGAGGGATTCAATTTATTTGAGCTCAATTTGACAAAACGCAGCAAAGACGACATGAGCAAAGTATTGATGACAACTTTTCATGCAACAGCCTTGAACACAATGTGAAGCAGCTAAATTAGCACAAGTGATCGTTTCAGGCGACGCGGCTGCAGATCTGGACACGTTCAGCTGCGCTCGCCCAGAGTGTGCTTGTCAAACAGATATTCAGCCATGCCGTTCTGAGGGGCTCCCATACGGCGCAGGTTGGTCACGTAGTCTCCCAGCTGCTTGATGGCCTTCACCTGCTCCTCCAGATAGTGATTCTCGATGAAGTCGCACAGCTGCAAGACAGCAGAGCGTCAGAGCTCGTCTACTGGACGTCATTTTGTTCGACAGCCAACACCTGCACAGAGCATGAGTTACTTACATGCGGGTCATTGTGAGTGGAGCAGAGCTTGTGGCAGTCCAGCAGGGACTGGTTGACACTCTTCTCAAGCTGCAGGGCACATTCCAGAGCCTCGACACCACTGCCCCACTCATCCCGGTCTGGCTTCTGCAATACATGAGCAGACGACCTCAGAGTTAATCACCAGCTCAACGTTCACTGAAGCTCAGGGCGTGGCTCCAGGAGATAAGCAGCACATCACTCCACCCTTTGCATCTTTGGTCCTCCCAGCATGCATCACTCATGAGACCAGTGAAGGAAAATCTTTAACCAGTTTGATACCTTGACATCTTGCAGGAAGATCCTTCCTCCCCTCTTGTTCTGCAGTTTCATCAGCTTCTCAGCGTGATCACGCTCCTCATGCGACTGCTCACGGAAGTACTTGGAGAAGTTGGACAACGCCACATCGTCCCGATCAAAGTAGTACGCCTGCAAAGACACTCCAGATGTTCCAGGGACAGATGTGGCACAACACTTTATCCTAGTAATCAGCTCGCTGCACATCTTAGTCAGAACACAATTCAGTTCCCATTTTAACATGCATTTATGAAGGTTCCATTCCCAGCTTTCCCAGTGTAGCCACTGAGCACGTGACCACTCACCATGGACAGGTAGACGTAGGAGGCGTACAGCTCCAGGTTGATCTGCCGGTTGATGGCGGCCTCGCAGTCCTGATGGAAGTTCTGCCTCACCTGAGAACTCATGCTTCTGAAACATCCAAGACACCGACAACACGCAGTCTGCGCATGAATACAAGGAGCGCGTGCTACTGGGCAAACTGGCCTAAAGACAGAAATTCCAGTTTGACCAGAAACAAAAACAATTGCGCAACTGATTATTGCGCAATTAGGGGGAGGGAAACAATTAGAGCAACATGGCGTAGATTATAACCAAATGTACAAGGTGTAAAATAACGTGAACATTTTAGAACCATTTCCACTTACGTGATTTAATGGAGTCGGTCTTGATGTTAGCAAAGAAGTTAGCGCGCGAGCTAAGCGACTAGTAGACTAAACTAGTTGATGACTCAAAAAAATCCCTCGATGGAAATTAGATAGAATCAAATGTTGAGACAGAGAAGGTTTCCGTTCAAGCACTGTTGAAGCAGGTAACCTTCACCGTCCGCTAAACAAATGAACTGCGAACGTTAACGCCGCAACCCCAGCTTATATAGGCCAGTCGGATGTGCGTCACTTCCGGAAGAAGGCGGGGTTTTCCTGTAACCTACTTGGCGAATGGCGAAGTTCATTCTTCCCATCTTAAATAAATTATAAAATGATCTGCCGCTGCCAATAAAATACTTGTTTAAAGTGCGTGACTTGACACAGGCCAACAAAACATCACTACATTTATATTCTGTCCTTTTGGCACAACTTGTGATACAAAGAACTAATTATTCATTAATTCATTCAACCTTTATTTCTAATTATGCTTCAAGGTCTCATTTACAAGAGAGACCTGTTTTAAACAAAGAACACAGATGAGGTACACACAACAACAAACCATCATATTAAAGCATATAAAATCAAAAGTTAATAAAATAAAAATGAAACAATATTAATATCTAAAAAAGTTCAATCTGGTCCTCTATAAAAAAAAAAAAAAAAACAAAGCAAAAAAATGTAGAAACGTTTCGTCTCTCATCCTGAGGACTTCCTCAGTCTGAGGTGCTGTATTCAGCTCAGTCTCTTAAAAAGCACCTCAAGGGCGTCAGAAGCATCTGTAATGTGGGGGGGACACAATAATGTGTGTAGGTGTGTGTGCACGTGCACGTGTGTGCGCACGTTAAAAAAAGGTGTATACTAGTGAACAAAAAGCAACATCTCTCCTAGATTTCCTTTAATTCCACACATTTAAAACATGTTTCTCACCAAGTTTGTGTAAATTCTTCTGTGGGTTTTAAAGACATTTTAACTTTAATACACTTTAACACAGAGCGTCAGGTCGACACTATTTGTCTTTATAGAGAAATAAAAACCATCACTGGACTTTTTTACTTGTGTTCAACACGACTCATCTAAATGATGTTTGTCATGAAGCTCGAGGACAATAAGGTGTGGGGGTTTAAACACATTTCAACTTTAATGCACCTGAACACACAGCGTCTCTTCCACCTGCAGCGTCTCTTCCACCTGCAGAGTCTCTTACACCTGCAGCGTCTCTTACACCTGCAGCGTCTCTTCCACCTGCAGCGTCTCTT
>NC_056499.1:341228-341341 GCF_014905685.2 Nematolebias whitei
CAGCGTCTCTTACACCTGCAGCGTCTCTTCCACCTGCAGCGTCTCTTCCACCTGCAGAGTCTCTTACACCTGCAGCGTCTCTTACACCTGCAGCGTCTCTTCCACCTGCAGCG
>NC_056499.1:341441-348739 GCF_014905685.2 Nematolebias whitei
CTAATGATCCATTGTTAGGCTGATGGTCCTTCTTGAGCATGTGATCAACTGGTTCTGGTTGTCAGCAGCAAACTGGTTGATCCACTCTGAGAAGGTGCTATTTAAGAGACTGAGCTGAATACAGCTCCTCAGACTGAGGAAGTCCTCAGGATGAGAGACGAAACGTTTCTACAATTTTTTTGCTTTGTTTTGTTTTTTGAATGTCCAGAGGACCAGACTGAACTTTTTTGGATTTTTCTACCTGGATTATTGAGCAGCATCAGGAAATATTAATAGGAACATTGATTCAATTCAATTTATTTCTAAAGCTCCAAGTCACAACAGAAGTCGTCTCAGGGACTGAACAGAAACATTCATGTATAAAATAATAATTAACATTATTTATCTGAGGAGCAGCTTTGAGTTTAACTCCATCACTGAACTCTCATCTTGAACAAGCATGAAGGCGACAGTGGAAAGAAAAACTCCCTCGTGAGGAAGAAACCTTTAGCAGAACCAGGATCAGGACAAGAGGACCATCTGCTTCGACCAGCTGGGTTTAGTAGGAATAGATAAACAATGGCAGGTCAAGAATTACGTTAGGATTTATCAAAAAGGAAATTCTTCATTCAAGGATTCACGGTTTTTTATTTGTCATTCGCACCTCATGTGGTACATGTGGTGGAACAAAATTATGTTCACAGAGTCCCAGTTACATCCAACAATAAAATGTTAAAGAAAAACAGTGATAAGATCTAAGATATGAACTAAGAAACACATTAACTAAACATACACTAAACACTAATAGCATAACATTACGTCGAGCAGCAGCACGAACATGAGTCGTAAAACTGGACAATGTTTCAGCCTCCTGGACAGAAACGGGAAGCGGGTTCCACAAGAGAGGAGCCTGAGAACTGAAAGATCTCCCTCCCATTCTGCCTCTGGAAACTGTTAGATTTTTATCTTGACTGGTCCTGGGGTTTTTGATCTGCTCAGAGACGGGATTATAATGAAATTATGACCCGGTTATGACCGGGTTAAACTGGGCCAGCAACTCTAAAAAGAGTCTCCCTGGGATTCAATATCCATCAAGGAATAGAGTTTATTTCTGCTCGCTACATCATGTAGAAAGGCTTTTGAAGCACCATCTCATATTTCTTTACACGTCAGAACCACATAAGATCTTTGAGATCACACTTAGCCACGCCCCTCATACACGTGACAGGTTGAGCTCCTCTTCTGCGAAGGAGGAGTCCAGGACCTATAAATCAGTAATGACACGGGACATCGGCCCCTTCCGGTTCCTGCTCGCGTTGAACTGTACTGGAGAGGCCAGCGCTGTAAACTGTAACCTTTTCCTGCCTTGATTTAATATAACTGATACAACTTAATTCACGTCTCCTTGATTTATTGATAGTGTGAGTTGCGGCTTCTGACGGAGGTTCGAGCCGGGGGAGCGACGTGGGCTGAAGGCGGGTTTCCAGGTCCGGTGGCCCGCAGCCAGCTCTCGTCGTAACAAAACTCAAGGAATTGCGAGTAAGCCTGTAGTCAGTCCTGGACTGGTTTCTAGACTGGACCGTTAATTGTCAACAACCCAGATGTCCACCTGAATCAGATAAGTTTAGAGAGAGAAGAACTGCTCCACTTAAGGTGAGATGGATTCCATCTCCCCGCATCACACTGGGTTTTCCCCAAAATGAACTCCAGTTGTCTACAAATCCTACATTGTTTTCAGAGCACCACCTGGACGCCCAGCAGTTGAAAGCTGACATACGGCTAAACATGTCATCGCTGGACAGGTTGGGGAGGAGGCCGGAGAAAACTACGGAGTCCGACATAGTTTCTGTGAAGTTACACACGAAGCAACATTAATTTTAGTGATCTCTGATTTGCATAGCCGACTGTCATTTTCGCCGACGTGAATAATAATTTTACTGTATTTCGTCTTAGCTTTAGCCAGTAGTTTCAGGTGGGACTTAGTGTCCATTATCTTTACCCGCTTCTTCCATTTTGGATCACGGGGTCGCCGGTGCCCATGTCCAGCAATCACTGTGCGAGGGGCGGGGGACACCCTGGACAGGTCTCCAGTCCATCACAGGGACACATAGAGACAAACGAGACAAACAACCATTCACTCTCTCACCTAGAGACAATTTAGAGTTACCAATCAGCCTAACATACATGTTTTTGGTCTGTGGGAGGAAACCGGAGTACTCGGAGAAAACCCACGCATGCACGGAGAGAACATGCAAACTCCACCCAGAAAGGCCCCCAGACCGGGATTTGAACTGGCAACCTTCTCGCTGAGAGGAAGCAGCTCTACCAGTTGTGCCACCTATAATATTACTACTATTAATAATATCTAAAAAAGTTAAATCTGGTCCTCTGGCCATTCAACAAAAACAAAACAAAGCAAAACAACAACAAACAAAAAAATGTAGAAACGTTTCGTCTCTCATCCTGAGGACTTCTTCAGTCTGAGGTGCTGTATTCAGCTCAGTCTCTTAAATAGCACCTTCTCAGAGTGGATCAACCAGTTTGCTGCTGACAACCAAAACCAGCTGATCACATGATCAAGAAGGACCATCAGCCTAACAATGGATCATTAGCACCTGATGGCTGTTTACTGTTCACAGAGGGCTGAGTGATACTAGCAATCACAGCATTGTAAGAGGGGGACAGTTGAACCTGGAGGCTCCACCCCTGTTTAATGATGGACGGTTTCTTTTCACAAAGATGGCCTCCTTTACTCCTCTCTCAAACCATCGTTCCTCTCTGTCCAGGATGTGAACATCTTCATCCCTGAAAGAGTGACCTCTGACCTGGAGATGAGTGTAGACCACAGAGTCCTGGCCTGATGATGTTGATCTTCTGTGCTGGTCCATCCTTTTGGCCAGTGGCTGTTTTGTTTCCCCGATGTAAGACTGATCACCCTCCTGACACTGAGCAGCATACACAATATTACTCTGTTTGTGCCGGGGGACTGACTTCTCACTCCCACCGGCATGTCTTCCATGGAGGAAGCTGAGTCGGGGGACTTTGAGGTTGGTAAATGGACTGTACTTTAGGGGTTGAACGAGTATATAATTTTTAAACTCGACATTAACATAATAAAACCCGAGTAGAACTCGAGTATTTGATGACGTCATAGATCTCAAGATACAAAAATAAATAAATAAATAAAACCGCCAAAAAAGGTAATTATTTACAAAAAAAAAAAAAGACCAACAAAACATTGGGAGCGTATGTTATGCTCCTAACATTTATCAAACTGCAAATAAGTCACAGGAAAAACTAAACTATTAGTTTTTATTATTAAACTGCAAATGTGAAGAAACATGCAGCACGTAGAAAACGAAACTTAAACCGAAACTGGTTCTGGTGGATTGGACCCCGTGTTACACCATACTCTGTGACCTGCAACAGTGCAACACCGCCCCCTACGGTCATACGGTGGTCACATAATATGACGTCACTACGGACACTCTACGTAACATTTTTAACCTCGATAGATGTCCTAGCAATCGATGTGTAGATTACTCGAGTACTCTGTTAATGCCCTACTGTACTTATATAGCGTCTTTCTATTTTATTTCAAGACACTCAAAGCTCTTTACAACAATCTGTGCCTCATTGACCCATTCATACAGCTCTATACTTGATCTGTACAAAGATAACTGAACAAGTCATTCTAAAGAGACTAATCAGAGCTTTATCAAATTCTTGCACTGATGGGACACACATCAGGAGCTATGAGGGGTTCAGTGTGTTGCCCAGGGACATTTCAGCATGTGACTGCTGGTGGATTCGAACCCCCAACTCTTGCATTGGAGGACGACTGCTCTAACCACTCAGCCACAGCCGCTCCTGCTCTGTCCATAACTGTGGCTGAGATTGTTGAGGTAGTTAAAAAGCTCCGAGGCTGCAGGGCTCTGGGGGTGGATGAGATTCACACTGATTTCCTTAAGGCTCTGGATGTTGTGAGGCTGTCTTTGCTTACATGCCTTTGCAACATAATGTGGACATCAGGAGCAGTGCCACTGGATTGGCAGACTGGGGTGGTGGTCCCCCTCTTCAAAAAGGGGGACCGGAGGGTGTGCTCCAATTATGGAGCAGCACCATGGCTCAGTGGTTAGCACTGTTGCCTCATAGCAAGAAGGTCCTGGGTTCAATCCACAGTTGGACCTGGGGTCTTTTTGTGTGGAGTTTGCATGTTCTTCTCGTATTTGCATGGGTTTTTTCCGGTTTCCTCCCAGCAACCAAAAGACATGCATGTTAGTCTGCCTTCAGGCCCAGGCCTCCCTTGCAAAAGAGATCTGTGATCTCTATGGGATTTGGCTGGTTAAATAAGGTTAATAAATAAATTACAGGGGCATCATTCTCCTCAGCCTCCCTGGTAAGGTCCATTCAGGGCTACTGGAGAAGCAAGTTGGATTATTGGTCGAGCCTCAGATCCAGGAGGAACAATGTGGGTTCCGTCCTGGCCATGGAACACTGGATCAGCTCTTTACCCTCACTAGGGTCTGTGAGGGGTCATGGGAGTTTGCCCATCCAGTCTACATGTGTTTTTTAGACTTGGAGAAGGCATTCAACCGTGTTCCTGGGGGTACACTGTGGGGGGGTGCTCCGTGAGTATGGGATTGGGGCCCATTGTTACGGGCTGCTCGGTCCCTATACAAGGAGTGCAAGAGTTTGGTTCTCATTGCCGGCAGTAAGTCAGACCCCTTCAGGGTGGGAGTTGGACTCTGCCAGGGCTGCCCGTTGTCACCGATTCTGTTCTTAACTTTTATGGACAAAATTTCTCGGTGCAGCTGGGGGGGTGGAGGGATTCCAGTTCAGTAGCCTCAGGATTCATCTCTGCTCTTTGCAGATGATGCGGTCCTGTTGGCGTCATCGTCAGGAAAGTGTCTGGTCTCCAGGTTTGAGCTGCACAGTTCCTGCTTGCTGTTAGTGCACAGACTCAGGTCCGACTTGACCATAGATGGGTGGTCGATCCATAATCAGTGTTTCCCTTAACATTATACAAGCGGGGTACCCCGCCAGGTCAACAGAACCGAGCTGCGTGCACCCCTGCCCCCCCCCACCCCCCCATCAGCACTGGCTCAAAAACGGTGGGGACAAACAACTCTTGGGCTCAGATGTGTTTGTGTCCCCCCCAGCTCTAAAACAGTTCGCAGCTCAGATGTGTCCGTTCTTCACCTTTACAACTTGAATATCGCTGCGTGACCCATGTGAGCGTAATCCACTGCGTGGTGGGATGACGAATTTACGCCATGAAATTAGCATATCATGATAAATCTAAAAAAGTTCAATCTGGTCCTCTGGACATTCAAAAAACAAAACAAATGTAGAAACGCTTCATCCAAAGGACTTCCTCAGTCTGAGGTGCTGTATTCAGCTCAGTCTTATAAATAGCACCTTCTCAGAGTGGATCAACCAGTTTGCTGCTGACAACCAGAACCAGCAGCAAACTGGTTGATCCACTCTGATCCAGACGAATTGGTGCAGCGTCCACAGTATTGCAGACTCTGTACCGGTCCTCTGTACTGGTCCGTTGTGGTGAAGAGAGACCTGAGTCCAGAACAAGAGGAAGATGATGGATGGATGGAACTTAGTTTTGTCACATGCTGTTTTGCTATTGTTTATGACGTTACCATTTAGAAAGCAGTGATGTAGACACCATTTCACAGAATTTTTCTAAAATTTGTTAAATTGCACCTTTTTAACTTTGCCTCCATAACTAGATGATTCATTAACTTGTAGCACACCACTAAGATTAAAAGTATTCCACAATGAGAAAAGTGGTACGATTTTATTGTTTTTAATGCCCGATGTCGTCTGTGTCTGAGGAGAAACTGGTTTCACAACATACAAGTCTCATGTGGAGTACGTGACATGACTCAGCTCTTTCTAGTTTTTCCTACAATGACATCAGCAAATTTGAATAATTAAAAGGATAGTCACACACCTGATCAAATGGCTTATTAAGAGATATTTTTGTAAATGTTGCAAATACTTTAGTCACAATAGGAACGATCTTAACGGTTTGGATAGCAAATAAAACCTTCAGATGTTTTCACTATAAATGCACGAGTATCCTTCTTTTATACAAGTATCTTTCTATTGTTGTAGATTTAGTGGGACATGAGCACCAGTGAGTGTTGTGACCTGAAAAGGAAGAAGTTGCTAAAAAGAATGGATTTAGTGTTTACAGTAGTTCAGATACTGCACTCAGGATGTTTTAGTCGTTTACCGTCCTCAGTTACTGCAGAGGGGCACCCACATGCAAATTCCTCTCAGGGGAGTGGGTGTCGATGGTAACAAACCAAGCGTGCAGCAGAAAAGGTTAGGAAACGACGAACAGCTGCTGAACTGGCAGTGCAGCGACAACGTTCCAGTAACTGTCGAGGCTTTCTGAAAACACACGAACCGGTTGTAGCGTTACAATCGCTACAATCCCCCGCGACTTGTGACACATTTTACAGTTCTGTTAAACAAAAATTGACAAAGAAATCTCATATATCCATGTAATATTATTTTATATACTTTGTCCTAAAAAGGTTTCAGTGGATCTAAATTTGAAATCCACAGAAATGCTTTATGCCGCCTTTCCATCACTACATTTCAGTAAGAAGTGCTTACGACAGGTCGCACAACCAGTGTCTAATTCAGCACAATTGAGTCATTTGTGTGAGTTTTCCATTCGTCAAAGCTGCTGACGTTCCAACAGGTGGACAGAAACAAGACCCTTTCTACCTTTAAATAATGCACGTGGTGTCTGGTGTCCAGACCTGCGTTTATCACCATGACTCATTCAAAAAGCTCAACACTTAAGTCCAAAATGAAAGACCTCTCAGCTATTATACCTTCTCTATTAAAACTGTCTGTTTTGTCATCTACTCTCAACCATGTCCTGCGAACCTGCAGCGTTACCGACTGGACTTTACTGACATCACCATGACAAGTCACGGATGGAGTATCGTACACCTACACAGTAATAAATGAGCAAATAGTGGTGCAAAAGAACTTTGCAACAAATGCATTAACTGAGCCTTAAACTTCAATTCATAGTTTCCATAAAGTTACATCCTTATGGATTGTATTCTAACACCAAAGTCCATGCTCAATAATCCAGGTAACAATCCAACAGTGTTCAGTCAGGTCATCTGGACGGGTTTTTTTTACTGAGACAATTCGTCCTTCATCCAAAGGACTTCTTCAATCTGAGGAAGCACCAACAAATTGATTCCCACAAACAGCATAATCCATAGTGGAAAAAACAGTTTGCTGGTGCTAAGACGGCCTCGCCCCCCCCC
>NC_056499.1:348839-357080 GCF_014905685.2 Nematolebias whitei
TGTCAAGGAAATAACAGAATGGGCTCAGGAATACTTCCAGAAAGCATCGTCAGTGAACACAATCCACCGTGCCATCTGCCGTTGCCAGCTGAAACTCTACAGTGCAAAGAGGAGGTCATTTCTAAGCAAGCTCCACAAGCTCAGACGTTTGCACTGGGCCAGGGGTCATTTAAAATGGAGTGTGGCAAAATGGAAGACTGTTCTGTGGTCAGATGAGTCACGATTTGAAGTTCTTTATGGAACACTGGAACGCCATGTCATTCGGACCAGAGAGGACAAGGATAGCCCAAGTTGTTATCAACGCTCCGTTCAGAAGCCTGCATCACTGATGGTATGGGGTTGCATGAGCGCTTGTGGCATGGGAAGCTTGCACTCAACAACCTAGCTCCATCTTATATTACAGATCTTATTGTTCCATATTTTACTAACAGAGCACTTCGCTCTCAGACTGCAGGTTTACTTGTGGTTCCTAGAATTTCCAAAAACAGAATGGGAGGCAGATCTTTCAGTTCTCAGGCTCCTCTCTTGTGGAACCAACTTCCAATCTCTGTCCGTGAGGCTGACACATTGTCCAGTTTTAAAACTAGGCTGAAGACGTTCCTTTTTGATAAATCCTATAGTTAGGGTCGGCTTGGGTTTCCTGAGCTGTCCCTTAGTTCTGCTGCTATAGGCTCAGACTGCTGGAGGACAAACTGACCACACTTTTCACTCTGCTACTGTCTTTACTTACTCTTCTCAACCTGTTTGTATTTGTAATTATTTTTTCTATCCTTAACATGTTTTTTTGTCTTTCAGATACACCTGGACCTGGAAAACAGTTGAAAAGTAGCTTAAAACATCAGAAAGAAGCTTCAAATATCAGAAGGAAGCAGAATGTGCAAAATTGTTCCTAATCAAATAAGTCCATGCTCAATAATCCAGGTATTCAATACAACAATTTTCAGTCAGGTCATCTGTATACCTGGATTATTGAGCATGGACTTTGTTGGTTTTGAACCAGTTTGACATGACTGTCAAGGAAGAGGGCCGGCTCCAGAGGAGGGGGTGTGCCAAAGACACCATCTTAGCACCAACATAACTGGTTTGTTCCACTTTGGAGTAATCTGTTGGGGGAAGAATCAGTTTTGTTGTTTCCTTGACTGATGAAGCCTTCTGGATGGAAGGTGAAACATTTCAGCACAAAAAAAAAAAGAAACTGTCCAGATGACCTGACTGAAAATTGTAATGGACTGCCAGGCTGCTGCCGATATGAACTGTTCATGTGACAGTACTGTTCGCTCTCAGCTACCACTACAACACATTTCAGCTGAATAGCTCTAAAAATGCCAGTTGTATTTTTTCTTTCAGCTAAGGCGGCCATCTTGGATTTTTGATTTGGATTCAGTATGTGATGGGGAAGGTCCTCAGCTATAACCTCACCAAATTTCAGCTGGAACAATGGTTGTTAAATCCATTAAAAAAGCGTTGGTGGCCTTTGATGTAATTGTCAGCTATCATCACACCAACGTTCAGCTCGGTGACTAAAACTGGCTGATTCCTTTTTTTTTGCTAAGGCGGCCATCGTGGATTTTCAGTCTATTAGGGATTCTTGTCAGCTACCAATATGCCAAATTTCAACTGAAGAGCTCCAAAAAATGGCGGTTATCACATTTTTTCTATGAAACAGCTGAATAGTAGCTAAAGAAACATTGAAAACAGCTTTAGTTTCCAAAAGGAAGAGGAGGGAGCTTAATTGTGCCCACTAAGGCTGAAGTAGGCATAAATTAGCACAATAAAATCGAAATTATCAGAGAAAAGCTGATATTTGCTCAAAACAGCTGAACAGTAGCTAAAACGGGCAGAAAGAAGCTTAAATTACTAGAAGGAAGTTGGGGGAGCATGTTTTTGCTGAATTAGGCTGAAAAAAGTTTAATGATTGCAAAAATTGTGGAATTAGCTAATAAAGATGAAATTGGCATAAAACAGCTAAATGCTAGCTGAAATAAGCTGAAAGGAGCAGAACAAGCTGAAATTAGCAGAAGTTGGATGAAACAGGCTGAAAGGAGCACAAATCAGCTGAAATTTGTTGAAAATTTGGCACAAGGAACTCAGGAAGCTGAAAGAACCGTAACCAGGTCTAAATGCGAAAGTATTAGTACAAGGTTGTAAACAAATTAAAAGTTAATAAGGTTGTAAAATGAGCCAAAATGGCAGAAACAGCTAAATATCTGAAGAATCTAAAGTTGCACCAACAACAAGTCACAGCAGACTTGTCCTCAAACAGCTGAACGGTTTGATATAAGGAACAGCACCAAAACTGTGGGAGATGCCAAAAAACGCACGGAAAGCATTAAAACAAATATAAAGAGTTTCAGCTGAAGCTCCAGGTAAATAAACCGAACTAGGTTGAGTCCGGTCCTCTGGATGGATTCTTCTCCATCCATTTGGCAAACATTTAAAATTTTGGGACGTATTTTGTTGAGTTTAAATAGTTTCCCAAACATTTGACAACAACAGCAAAGCTTTTACAAACTTTATTTATGAAATGAAAGAGTTTAGTCAAAGAGGCCGAATCCCATATCGTCATCAGACTCCTCGGACTCTTCTTTCTTCTCTTCCTTTTTCTCCTCAGCAGCTGCAAGAGCCAAAACACACGTCATTTCACAAAAAGCTTTACACGACGTACTGAAATGATTTCAACGGAAACAAATGAAGCCATTTATACAACATACTGTTAAAATACCTTAAGAGCATGTTTCGTTCCAAAATGACACTTGGAAACGTGTTTATAATTTTTAATATTTGTGCCAAGTGTCTCAGAAACTCACCTGCAGCAGGAGCTGCAGCTCCACCTGAGCCGGCGCCCGCAGAGCTGGCAACTGCTACAGCGCCCCCTGCTGGCACGCTGGCCAGTTTACTGTAACCTGAGGAGAAACCAAGGAGATTCAAGTTAACCCACAAAAACACAAGCACTCAATCAACCTTTATTTAGACAGGTAGTCCCATTGAGCCTCCAGGACTCATTCACAAGAGAGACCTGATTTAATAAAGAATGATGACAACAATAAACAGTTATAAAAAGTCATACTGCAGCTTTTTTTTATTTTATCAAATAGGATGGCTTAAAAAGGTAACAAAAAAAAAAACAGCTAGATTCTAAGGTGAATGTATAAAACTAAAAACAGGAACATGTCTGCATTGGTCCCTGCCAGGAGTCCAACAGATTCTTAAAGCCACTTAGAGAGGTCAAAGGTCGAGAGCTTCAGATCTTTTTACAAGATATTCCAGGAAACAGGAGCGGAGTAGGAGAAGGTCCTTTTGTCTAGTTCAGTCCTCACTGAGGGAACACTGCAGGTAATAATGTCCTGAGAGCGCACGCTGTAGCTGCACTCACACAGAGACCTGTAGGAGGAGATGTATGAAGGCAGCAGACCAGGAAGTGATTTAAAGATGGAAATGTACCAGTGGGAGAGTCTGTGTGAAGTTAATGGTGACCAGTTAACCAGTGAATACTGGGTGCAGTGGTGGGTACGGTAATTACAGCCAGTTATGAATCTTAGTGCACCATGATAGACAGCATCCAACATCTGCAGCATCCAACATCTGCAGCATCCAACATCTGCAGCCTCCAACATCTGCAGGGTTCTTGTAGGAGCAAGCAAGTTCAATAAACTATGGCAAGACAAAGAATGAAGTATTTCCAGAGCAACCTGTGTACAACTACATTTTATAAATGAACTGAGTTGCATTTATTTAGATTCATGTAGTTTTCAGTTGGACAAGAGGTCAGTGAAGGTCACACACGGCTGCTGTTACAGCTCCACAGGTTAGGATCCTCATCTTTTGCAAACCCGTCGGCTGAGCAGCTGAAGGGATGAACCCGTCTAAACAAAGGTTGAATGGATGAAAAAACATATTTGAACTCGGTGTTTGTTCTCGTTACCGGACCAAACACGATGAGTGCAGACAACCTTTTGAAAAAATTACAAGCAAAAATGTGGTTGAAATGAAATGAGTTGAAACTCCAACAAGCGCTTCACGCAGAGGGGCGTGCACATGGAAGAAGAGCTAAACCTTTTTACAGTTACATCAATGCTCACTACTTCCAGTATTCATGGTCGGCATTCAACTTCAGTGTTTTGGTTCTTTCCACGTGCTTTTTAAAATCTAACGTTCATTATTTTGTTAGTATTTTACACTGCGAGAGCAAAATGTCCTCAACGTGTTGCCAGAACGAGCGCAGTGCACAGCACCGGCACACCGAGCGCGCACACACGTTACCAACTCCAAATAAAGCGAACAAACGAGAAACTTACCGCTGGCAATCACCTCGTTCACATTCTTGCCCTTAAGCTCAGAGATGACCTGTTCAAAGAGAAATCTTGTTAACATGTCCAGATGTGAGCAGATGTTGTTAACATGTCCAGATGTGAGCAGATGTTGTTAACATGTCCAGATGTGAGCAGATGTTGTTAACATGTCCAGATGTGAGCAGGTGATAAAATCACGAGTGTTTGAAAACCTTGGACATCTTGGTGTCATCAGCCTCGATGCCCACACTCTCCAGGATCTTCTTGATGTCTTTCGCCTCGGGGCTCTCGTTGCCACCCAGGGCTGCGAGCAGGTAAGCAGCGACGTAACGCATCCTGCAACACAAAGTGACGAGGACTGAACGGACGCTCACGACACACGGGCCGAGCACCGGACTCACTTCTTTATGGCACCGACAGAACTGCGGGTCGGTGTATGGATCAAAAAGCACCCGGTCTGTCGGTGACTGGCCGGAGCGCAGTCCTTCTCAAATAGTGGGGCGCCCCCCCAATGCTGGGGGTGTTCCTGATAATAAAGTCATGAACAAATATGGCCGCCGTGTGTCTCCTCCGCTGCTGTTCTCACGTGCATGCGCTCTGGACACAGTGCACGTGCAGCACAGTAAAGTGAAGCGAGAGCGACACCTGCTCCTCTTCCCTGTTTGTGTCACTAAATGTTTTAGTTTAATCGATGAGTTTGTGAAAGCACGACTTCTACAAAGTTTAATAAATGTTGGACTCGAATCGTTGCCAACAAAATGAATTCACGTCCTCAGTTCAGCTGCTGATCTTTTCTGTTTCTTTCATCCATGAGTGTGTTCACTGATCCTGAATTCATCTTTTTGATAAAAAAGAAAAAAAATCAGCATAAATTGTTTTATTCATTTTTGTTTTGTAGGTCAAAGTGTTTTATTTAACACTCCTGAGTTAAAATGTTGCTGATCAATTTGAATTTATTATTAGTTACTGATTATATTTAATTTGATTTTTCAGTATCAAATGGTCCAAAATGTTTAGTTTAATAAGGATTTTTTTAGGCAAAACGATGCACTTCAAGTTGTTTCTGTTACAGACTCAAAAACAACGTTCATAAAGTTATTCTTTGTTGTAACTTCACTTATATTATTATTGTTTCCCCTTCAATGGTAATAAGGACACAGTGTTAGGCAGAGGTGTACTTATAACAATTTTATACACATTACAGTCCTGACGGAGAGTTGGGGGGGGGGGGAAACGTTTACTTCTTCTGGGGGGGGGGGGAGATAATTGAGAAGCACTGGCTGTAACGTGGAAAGCACGTCACGTTACAGCCAGTGCTGCAACAGGAGAAGCACAGACGAGGTTCACGTGCGTCTGAAGGCAAGGCGTGATACGAAGCGCCTGAACGTGCACTCAATCAATTCAAGAGCGTAAAGTTGCTCCGTGTGTGTCTGCAAGGAGAGACGAGCGCAGCCTCCTCCTCTGTGTTCAAGTCGGCCTGATTCAACATCTGCACGACCGGACTCGGCTTCATCCCAGGACGGAGCTGTGTTTCAGCTGCAGTGACGATACGTTTGTTAACATCACTGCAGCTGAACACGTGCAGCGTGGTGACTTCAACTAGGATCCGTGTAACGCTAACTTTAAGATATTAGTGTGTAGCTTTCTAAAAAAGTTCAATCTGGTCCTCTGGACATTCAGAAAAACAAAACAAAGCAAAACAACAAAAAAATGTAGAAACATTTCGTCTCTCATCCTGAGGACTTCCTCAGTCTGAGGTGCTGTATTCAGCTCAGTCTCTTAAATAGCACCTTCTCAGAGTGGATCAACCAGTTTGCTGCTGACAACCAGAACCAGCTGATCACATGCTCAAGAAGGACCATCAGCCTAACAATGGATCATTAGCACCTGATGGCTGTTTACTGTTCACAGAGGGTTGAGTGATACTAGCAATCACAGCATTGTAAGAGGGGGACAGTTGAACCCGGAGGCTCCACCCCTGTTTAATGATGGACGGTTTCTTTTCACAAAGATGGCCTCCTTTACTCCTCTCTCAAACCATCGTTCCTCTCTGTCCAGGAGGTGAACATCTTCATCCCTGAAAGAGTGACCTCTGGCCTGGAGATGAGTGTAGACCTTCTGTGCTGGTCCATCCTTTTGGCCAGTGGCTGTTTTGTTTCCACGATGTAAGACTGATCACCTCCTGACACTGAACAGCATACGCAACATTACTCTGTTTGTGCCGGGGGACTGGATCTTTGGGATGAACCAGTCTTTAATGTATTTTGGGGTTTAAAAGCCACTGGGACGTTATGTTTAGAAAATAAACGTCTCAGTTTCTCTGATACTCCCTCAACATATGGAATGACCACTGGTCTGGGTTCCTCCTTTTTTACTAGTATCACTCAGCCCTCTGTGAACAGTAAACAGCCATCAGGTGCTAATGATCCATTGTTAGGCTGATGGTCCTTCTTGAGCATGTGATCAGCTGGTTCTGGTTGTCAGCAGCAAACTGGTTGATCCACTCTGAGAAGGTGCTATTTAAGAGACTGAGCTGAATACAGCTCCTCAGACTGAGGAAGTCCTCAGGATGAAACTTTTCTACTTTTTTGTTTTGTTTTTTGAATGTCCAGAGGACCACACTTAACGTTTTTAAATGTTTCTACCTGGATTATTGAGCAGCATCAAACACAACTTGAACTTGTTTCAAGCACGAACATCAAACCTACATGTCGGAGTCGAGGACGAGACGGATTTCGAACACGTTAACATATTGTTGCGTATTAAACATGTCTCTGCTTTAACACAACTTTGTTCTTTGTGACAAACCCGGCTTATAAAAGAAAAACTTGGCGATATTCCAGCCATAAAGCAGCGCTCTTCCCTCCGCAGCTAAGCTAACAGCTAACGAGCAGTAAAATACGTCATTCTCGTCAAGATGGCGCTGCTTAAAGTTTTGAGCTGTCGGGGCTGGAAGTTTACTTCTTTACTTTTGATAACAGTTATTTTTTTCAGGGATTGATTCTTGAATTTTGTCTTAAACAGACACTTACTTGTGATAAGAAGGAGAACGCGTGTTCACTTCGAGATTGGCTCGAACAGAAAGGAAGTGACATCATCAGAAAGAGGCGGAAGTGACTTTCTTCTTCTTCTCGCAGGAATTAAAAGTAAAGAAATCCCTCCAGTGCTCCTGCTGGAGCGGAGTGTTTCTGTTGCTCCTTTCCTGTCTATTCCCACGTCATGGTGTCTCTGAGTAAGACACCCAGTCCCTAATTGATGTCCAGGTGCTCACACAGCTGCCCACCGCCCCACCTGGGTGCATCCCAGTTGTGATGGGTTAAATGCAGAGAACCAATTTCAATTTTATTAAACAACCTAGACACTCACATATAACATTCATTCATTCAACCTTTATTTAGACACGTAATCCCATTGAGCCTCGAGGACTCATTTACAAGAGAGACCTGATTTCAACAAAGAAAGATGACAACAATAAACAGTTATAATCTGGTTAAATTCTCACGACACATGCATATATAGGGTCTGGAGTGAGCACACGGTGGCATATGGGGGTGGGATGTGTAATCATTTTCACCTCCGGGACCTGTGCCCATATATATATATATATATATATATATATATATATATATATAAAGGTCCTTCTCAAAAAATGAGCATATTGTGATAAAGGTCATTATTTTCCATAATGTAATGATAAAAATGAAACTTTCATATATTTCAGATTCATTGCATACCAACTGAAATATTTCAGCTCTTTAATTGTTTTAATACTGATGATTATGGCATACAGCTCATGAAAACCCAAAATGCCTGTCCCAAAAAATTAGCATATTTCATCCCACCAATGAAAGACAAGTGTTTTTAATACAAAAAACACCAACCTTCAAATAATCATGTTCAGTTATGCACTCAATACTTGGTCGGGAATCCTTTTGCATGAATGACTGCTTCA
>NC_056499.1:357180-357565 GCF_014905685.2 Nematolebias whitei
CAGTGCCAAAACCACTGGTAACTGGTTTACTGACCATGGTATTACTGTGCTCAATTGGCCTGCCAGCTCTCCTGACCTGAACCCCATAGAGAACCTGAGGGATATTGTGAAGAGAAAGTTAAGAGACGCAAGACCCAACACTCTGGATGAGCTTAAGGCCGCTATCGAAGCATCCTGGGCCTCCATAACACCTCAGCAGTGCCACAGGCTGATTGCCTCCATGCCACGCTGCATTGAAGCAGTCATTCATGCAAAAGGATTCCCGACCAAGTATTGAGTGCATAACTGAACATGATTATTTGAAGGTTGGTGTTTTTTGTATTAAAAACACTTGTCTTTCATTGGTGGGATGAAATATGCTCATTTTTTGGGACAGGCATTTTGG
>NC_056499.1:357665-361390 GCF_014905685.2 Nematolebias whitei
CATTTCCTGCACACGCCTGTGCACGGTGGCTCTGGATGTTTCTACTCCAGACTCAGTCCACTGCTTCCGCAGGTCCCCCAAGGTCTGGAATCGGCCCTTCTCCACAATCCTCCTCAGGGTCCGGTCACCTCTTCTCGTTGTGCAGCGTTTTCTGCCACACTTTTCCCTTCCCACAGACTTCCCACTGAGGTGCCTTGATACAGCACTCTGGGAACAGACTATTCTTTCAGCAATTTCTTTCTGTGTCTTACCCTCTTGCTTGAGGGTGTCAATGATGGCCTTCTGGACAGCAGTCAGGTCGGCAGTCTTACCCATGATTGCGGTTTTGAGTAATGAACAAGGCTGGGAGTTTTTAAAAGCCTCAGGAATCTTTTGCAGGTGTTTAGAGTTACGTCGTTGATTCAGATGGTTAGGTTAATAGCTGGTTTAGAGAACCTTTTCATGATATGCTCATTTTTTGGGACAGGCATTTTGGGTTTTCATGAGCTGTATGCCATAATCATCAGTATTAAAACAATTAAAGACCTGAAATATTTCAGTTGGTGTGCAATGAATCTGAAATATATGAAAATTTCATTTTTATCATTACATTATGGAAAACAATGACCTTTATCACAATATGCTCATTTTTTGAGAAGGACCTGTATATATATATCTGGGTTCCTCCTTTTCACCCAGACCAGTGGTCATTCCATATGTTGAGGGAGTATCAGAGAAACTGAGACGTTTATTTTCTAAACATAACGTCCCAGTGGCTTTTAAACCCCAAAATACATTAAAGACTGGTTCATCCCAAAGATCCAGTCCCCCGGCACAAACAGAGTAATGTTGTGTATGCTGTTCAGTGTCAGGAGGGTGATCAGTCTTACATCGGGGAAACTAAACAGCCACTGGCCAAAAGGATGGACCAGCACAGAAGATCAACATCATCAGGCCAGGACTCTGCGGTCTACACTCATCTCCAGGTCAGAGGTCACTCTTTCAGGGATGAAGATGTTCACATCCTGGACAGAGAGGAACGATGGTTTGAGAGAGGAGTAAAGGAGGCCATCTTTGTGAAAAGAAACCGTCCATCGTTAAACAGGGGTGGAGCCTCCAGGTTCAACTGTCCCCCTCTTACAATGCTGTGATTGCTAGTATCACTCAGCCCTCTGTGAACAGTAAACAGCCATCAGGTGCTAATGATCCATTGTTAGGCTGATGGTCCTTCTTGAGCATGTGATCAGCTGGTTTTGGTTGTCAGCAGCAAACTGGTTGATCCACTCTGAGAAGGTGCTATTTAAGAGACTGAGCTGAATACAGCACCTCAGACTGAGGAAGTCCTTTGGTTGAAACGTTTCTACTTTTTTGTTTTTTTTAATGTCCAGAGGACCAGACTTAACTTTTTTAGATTTTTCTACCTGGATTATTGAGCATGCATCAGGATATTTTTATGGAGAAACCTTATAGTGATAAGTATGCTCACACAGAGGTTTATCAGATACACACTCAATTGGGTTGTGGTGGCCACTAAATATATCTTGTATTACCATGTACTGTATAAAATACTTTCTAATGATGTTATAAGTATCATTATATATATGTCACCTTTTTCTTCTGAGGAGACTCAGGTCCTTTAACGTCTGCAGGAACATGCTGCAGATGTTTTACCACTCGGTGGTGTCCAGCGTCTTCTTGTGTGCAGGGTGAAGAAAGCTGATGCCGACAGAGTTGATAAACTCATGAAGAGCTGGTTCAGTTCTGGGAGTGGACCTGCAGTCTCTGACAGAGGTGTCTGAGCAGAGGATGCTGAGGAACCTGCTCCAGATCCTGAACATCACCCCCCCACCCCCCTACATGACACCCTGGACTCTTCCTGCAGCACCTTCAGTCACACTGAGACCATGAGGTGCTCCACAGAACAAGACAGGAAGTCCTTCAAACTTTTTAATTCCTCCACTTTCTACACAATAAAATTAATCCTGCACCAAAATAAACTCTTTCATGTTTCTGTCTGCACCTGTTTTAGATCTTAATGTTGATATTTTTATATTCTGTTTTTTATCTTGTGTGATTCCTTGTGCTTGTTCCTGTGTACTGAAACTCTGGCACAATAATTTCCTGTGGGATCAATAAAGTTCTTATTTGATCTTCTGTCTTTGTCCCTTGCTCAGCTGTCTTCAAACAGTTTGAACCCATTTCACTCTCATTTCTGAACAAAGTCGTTGATCAGATGAAATCCTCCGGTTCCCCCGCTGACCCCATTCCTGCGTCGTTTTTCAAACAAGTTCTACCCACGATTGGACCCTCTGTTCTTACCATTATAAATAGTAGTATTGTGACAAGTGTGGTTCCCGATGTTTTCAAACGTGCAGTAGTTCATCCGTTAACTAAGAAACCTGGACTTGACCCTTCGACTTGCTCAAATTTCAGACCAATCTCAAAACTTCCCTTCCTGTCCAAAATCCTGGAGAAAATAGTTTTCATTCAATTAAACAAGTTTTTGAATGACAACAGAATCTTCAAAATTGTTCAATCTGGTTTTAAGCAACTCCACAGCACTGAAACAGCATTAGTGAGGGTTTGTAACGACATTATGATCTCAAACGATTCTGGTCAATTTGTGGTACTTGTGCTCCTGGACCTTACTGCTGCTTCTGATCCTGTTGACCACAGTATCCTTATATCACGGCCGGAACAGTGGGTTGGGATCACAGGTGCTGCATTAGAATGGTTCCGCTCATACCTGAGTGGCAGGAGTTTCTGTGTCAAGGTTGGTAACAATGTATCCGCCTCATTACCTCTTTCATGTGGGGTCCCACAGGGTTCGATTCTTGGACCCCTTCTGTTCTCACTTTATTTGCTCCCACTGGGGTCCATCCTGAGGAAACATGGTTTCATTCCATTGCTATGCTGATGACTGCCAGATCTACCTGCCTGTGAAACCAGCAAGTGTTTGCTCCATTCACCCTCTGTTAAAATGTCTGGACGACATTAAGGCCTGGATGGCTTCAAATTTCTTAAGTTTTAACAATGACAAAACTGAAGTCATTGTCTTTAGCCCTAGCTCAACTGCCACCACTGATCTTGTCCACCTGGACTCTCTTCAGCCATATCTGAAGCAGTCTGGTAAAAATCTCAGGATGGTTTTAGACGCTGACTTCAAGTTTGACAAACAAATCAACTCTGTTCTGCAGAAAAGCTTCTTCCAACTCAGACAGGTAGCTAAACTCAAGCCAGTGTTGTCCAGACCCGACCTTGAGAAACTAGTCCACGCCTTTGTCACGACCCGATTGGACTATTGCAACGCACTGTATGCTGGGATCATCCAGGCCTCCACCTCACGTCTTCAGCTCGTCCAGAATGCTGCTGCTCGGCTTTTAACCGGAACTCATAGGTCTGAACATATTACTCCAGTTCTGTCCTCCCTTCACTGGCTCCCTGTTCGTACAAGGATAGTCTTTAAAATTCTTCTGTTGACCTTCAAATGCTTAAATGGCCTCGCACCCCTTCACCTCTCTGAGCTTCTGGAACCTTACGTTCCCTCTCGGGCCCTGAGATCATCTGATCAGCTGCTTTTGGCTGTTCCAAAAACAAGAAGCTCAGAGGAGATCGGGCTTTTTCGGTCATGGGCTCGAAACTCTGGAACAACCTGCCCCCCCAACATCAGGCGGGCCACCTCCCTTCAACCTGCCCCCCAACATCAGGCGGGCCACCTCCCTTCAACCTGCCCCCCAACATCAGGC
>NC_056499.1:361490-374037 GCF_014905685.2 Nematolebias whitei
GATCGGGTGGGGCCCACACAGCAGGTGGGCGTGGACTAATTTTTTTCAGTACGATGCTTGCGCATAACGGGATAAACCCATCAGCGACAGCCTTAAAGGGCGAAGCCTATATGACATAGAACTTCAACACACAGGCACCAAGTCAGGGGGCTAAGAGTAGACCCACACCAGCTCGGTGCCTCTCACCATGGGACACTGAGTTCCTTGTTTTTTCCTGTCCATATAAGTCTTGTGGATCATGCTTTGTCTGGCCTGACACCTAGAACCAATTTGCCTTGGGGGACCCTACCAGGGGCATTTATAATTGTCCCCGACAGCAGAGCTCCTAGGATCATTCTGGCGAACAAACTCCTCCACCACAATAAGGTGGTGATTCAAGGAGGAGGCATATCAACTAACATATTGTTTAGTAAATAAATTTTATTTAAAATTCTAATTTAAGGTCGAGTTTAAATTTAATCACAAATATTGAAATGAGGGGTGCACCGTTCCACATTTTTTTAAGATTCGATCCTGATACCTAAATCTGAATATCAGCCAGTACCGATCCAGTTCCGATATACCACAAGGCTCAGTCTTAGGACCCACCCTCTTTACAATCTACATACATAATGTAGGTAAAAACATCCCTAATGCATCCATACATTTCTATGCTGACGACACAGTTGTTTATTGTCGAGCTAAAACTGTTGCTAAGGCTTTCCAGCTTTTGAAATCTGCATTCAACATCATCCAGACTGATTTGTTTCGCCTCATCTTGTCCTAAATGCCGACAAAACCAAAGGGATGCTTTTTTCAAATAGGAAGTTGGTCCCAGCAGTTCTTCCTCCGATTTTATCATCAAATGGTGTCCCCATTGAGTTTGTTGATTCCTATAAATATTTGGGTATCTTGGTCGACTCACATCTCTCTTTTAAGCTCCATGTGGAAAACTTGATAAAGAAACTGAAAGTTAAACTGGGTTTCTTTTTCAGAAACATCCTGTCTAACCCTGAATGCTAGAAAACGCCTTGTATCTGTGACTTTCCTTCCCTCAATTGATTATGGTGATATTATTTACATGAACGCTCCTACAAGAACCCTGCAGATGTTGGATGCTGTCTATCATGGTGCACTAAGATTCATAACTGGCTGTGATTATCGTACCCACCACTGCACACTGTATTCACTGGTTAACTGGACATCATTAACTTCACGCAGACTCTCTCACTGGTATATTTTCATCTTTAAATCACTTCTTGGTCTGTTGCCTTCATACATCTCCTCCTACATGTCTCTGCGTGAGTGCAGCTACGGAGTGCGCTCTCAGGACATTATTACCTGCAGTGTTCCCTCAATGAGGACTGAACTAGGCAGAAGGGCCTTCTCCTATTCCGCTCCTGTTTCCTGGAATATCTTACAAAAAGATTTGAAGCTCTCGACCTTGACCTCTCTAAGTGTCTTTAAGAATCTGTTGGACACCTGGCAGGGTCCAATGCTGACATGTTCCTGTTTTTAGTTTTCTACATTTGTCTTGGAATCTAGCTGTTTTTTGTTTTGTTACCTTTTCCTTTTAGCCATCCTATTTGTTAAAAAAAAAAAAAAACTGTAGTATGCTTTTTTATAACTGTTTATTGTTGTTGCTGTTGTCCATTGTTGTCATCTTTCTTTGTTGAAATCAGTCTCTCTTGTAAATGAGTCCTCGAGGCTCAATGGGATTTACCTGTATAAATAAAGGTCGATTGATATCATGATCATTGATTTTATATGAGACTGTAATAATTTCCTCTCAAGTACAATTTGTACAAATATATGCATGCATGTCCAAAAAGACAACTTGAGTTAAGTTCTATTAATGTTTTAAAGTTAGAATTAAATTATGCTAGCACAAAACGTTGGTTACGTACTGTAACCCCAGATTCTATGAGTATAGGTGTAGCCCTTTAAGGCTGTCGCTGATGGGTTTATCCCGTTATGCGAAGCATCACACTGAAAAAATTTAGTCCACGCCCACCTGCTGTGTGGGCCCTACCCGATCCGTATAAGTTACGTTAAGAGCGGGTAATCGGCTTCCAAAAAGCTTAATTTTTTTCTTCAGCCATTCAGGAGCCAGTGAGGCCCGACGCTTAAAGGGCTACGCCTATACTTATAGAATCTGGGGTTACAGTACATAACCAACGTTCTATTTCGTATAGGCTTCGTCCTTTAAGGCTGTCGCTGATGGGTTAAGGGCGAAGCGGATGTGGTCCTCGCCTCACTGGGTCCATTCGAACACCGTATACCATACCATACCATACCAATTTATTTATATAGCACTTTAAACAGTGACAAAGCACACCAAAGTGCTGTACAGGGACAAACAGAACAAGCACACAGCAACAGATTACATAACAGGACACCAAAAAATGTAGAAACCGACAAAAACAATAATGGATAACAACAACAACTGCAACATGACCAACACAGTGTGATGCACACAGACTCAGCACAGATCACACAGTGCAGAAAGCCAGGGAATAAAAGTGTGTTTTTAAGCGAGATTTAAAAACTGTGAGGGAGGGGGCCTGTCTAACGAGCAGAGGTAACTCATTCCAAAGTTTTGGGCCTGCTACAGAGAAGGCCCTGTCACCTCTGCGCTTGAGACGGGTTCCTGGGACTGTTAGGAGCAACTGGTCTGCTGATCTGAGAGAACGTGGTGGGACATACGGCTGGAGCAGATCAGTAAGATAGGAGGGGGCAGAGCTGTTTAGTGATTTATAGACATACAAGAGTATTTTGAATTTCGAAAGTGAACTGGAAGCCAGTGTAGGGAGGCCAAAACAGGAGTAATGTGTTCTCTTTTGCTTGTGCTGGTCAAAAACCGGGCTGCTGCATTTTGGACCAGTTGGAGTCTAGCTATGGAGGTCTGACTGATACCAAAAAGGAGTGAGTTGCAATAGTCGAGCCTGGATGTAATGAATGCATGAATTACTGTCTCCAGGTTATTTCTGGACAATATGGGCTTCAGCTTAGACAGTCGCCTCAGCTGGAAAAAGCAGGATTTAACAATCATATTTACATGATTGTTGAGTTTCAGAGAAGGGTCAAGTATCACTCCTAGATTAGTGACTCTTTGTTTCACTAACGGTGACAGAACGGATAGGTCGATGCAGTGGTTGGTGATTGTGTCATTGGGAGGAAACAGCATAACTTCAGATTTCTTCTCATTGAAACTCAAGAAATTTAAAGCCATCCAATCTCCGATGTCAGCCAGGCAGTCCAGTAACGGTTGAATAGAGCGAGTACTGTTGAGTCTGAGGGGGAAGTAGATTTGGCAGTCGTCGGCGTAGAAATGAAAAGGTATGTTATGTTTCCTGAAAATAGCACCTAGTGGCAGCAGTTATAGAGAAAATAAAAGAGGACCAAGGATGGAACCTTGCGGTACCCCCCATTTAAGCGCTGCCGAGGCTGAACTAAAATCTTTGATGGAGACACAAAAGGACCTGTCAGCGAGGTAAGATCTAAACCATTCGAGGGCTGACCCAGTGATGCCCACCCACTGCTCTAACCTCGCAATGAGGATCTCGTGGTCGATTGTATCAAAGGCAGATGTGAGGTCCAGTAAGAGGAGGAGCACAGAATCACCAGCGTCTGTGAATAGGAGAATGTCGTTAAAAACCTTGAGAAGAGCAGTTTCAGTGCTGTGGAGAGGTTTAAAGCCAGACTGGAATAGCTCTAAGATGGCATTATCCTCTAGAAAGCATTTCAGCTGGGACTCCACTATTTTTTCCAGTAGTTTAGCGACAAATGGGAGTCTGGAGACAGGCCGGAAGTTGGACATGACTGAGGGGTCAAGGCTAGGTTTTTTCAGGAGAGGTTGGACAGCAGCATGTTTAAAAGTTATTGGCACCACACCTGAGGCTAAGCTGCTGTTCACAATGGCAAGAACAGGAGGGCCCAGAACAGGAAGAAGCTCCTTCAGGAGTCGAGGGGGGACAACGTCAAAAGGGGAGCCAGATGGCTTCATGCTGCACATGACCTGCTCCAGGGAAGACAGAGAGATGGGCTCAAAGTGGTCAAGAACAGCAACACAATGAGATGGGATGGACGGATCATGAGCAGGTGGAGAAATGAGTGCCCGGGTGTTTGCAACTTTTTCAGAAAAGAAATGGAGGAAGTTTTCACACAGCTCAGTTGAAGCTTCTAGAGGTGAAGGCTCACTGAGGTGTAGAACTGAGTTCAGAGTGGAAAAAAGGGCTCGGGGGTTGTGGGAGTTTGAGGCAATTATCGCAGAAAAGAACTTCGATTTGGCGGCTTTAACTGCCTTCTGATAATGACGCCAACTCTCCTTTAGGATTTGAAAAGAAACCTGCAGCCTGTCTTTCCTCCACCTGCGTTCAGCTCTCCTACACTGCTGTCTAACGGCTTGAGTGACATCATTAAGCCATGATGTATGAGACAGAAGCTTGCCCACAAAAACGTCTTGTCACTCAGCTCCCCATGTGCATAATTACGCATTGCGTAGTTATGTGTGCCATGCACAGATGCATGTTTTGTAACTATGTGTTCTGAAAAACATGAACACCTCGGAAAATTTCAACGGGGAGGGAAGATGTTGAAAGGGGGGGGGCCTGAACCAACTGATTCATGGCTGAACAGTATAAACAGATTAATAATAACAAATGAACTGATTATTAATCAAATGAACTGATTGGTAACAATAGTCATAAACTGATTAGTGACAATAGAACCAAAATAACAGACACAACTTGTGACTGATAACATCTCACACTGTAAAGCATGCAGACAGATGAGAGCTTAAACATAGTTCCATGAAAACAATAATATTCATTCTGTTAGAGCATTAAGGACAGAATGTGTCATGGAACGAACTGTCACATCACGCAATTAAAAGCGAATGAATGAGCAGGGTGTTGACCACGTGGCCGCAGTGCAAATGTCCTGCATTGACATACCATTATGCAAGGCAGTCGAAGATGCAATACCCCTGGTCGAGTGTGCTCTGAGGTTGACAGAAGGCTCTAAATCTGATGCTCTGTAAGCTTCAGAAATGGCCTCACACAGCCAGTGTGACAAGCGCTGGGTGGATAACGGGCGACCTGCACATGTATCTCTATAATGCACAAACAAATTTTGAGTTTGGCGCATTACAGCTGTGCACGCTATGTAACACGTCAACGCCCGCACCGGACAGAGAAGATGGAAAGATGCTTCTTCTTCTGATCTGTGGGGGGGAGGGAAAAACCCCTCCAATGATATCGCTCTTGATTTAAAAGAGCTTGTGATGTTTTTAGGCATAAAAACTGGGTTTGGTCTTAAATCAGCTGAGCTACCGTCAGCCTGAATTCTGAGACATGACGGAGCGACAGAGAGGGCAGATAAATCACTCACCCTCTTAGCGGATGTTAAAGCCAGCAGCAGGGCTGTTTTAAGAGACAAGAATTTAAGTGGAACCTGATCCAGAGGTTCAAATGGAGCTTTGATCAAGGCTCGCAGGACCAGCGTTAAATCCCACTGTGGAGCAAGTGGGCGTGAAACAGGCCTGCGTCTCTGTACACCTTTTAGAAAACGCTTCATCAGTGGATGATTAAAATCTGTTCTGTCTCCGAACCCTTCGTGGCAGGAAGAGATGGCTGCAGCGTACGTTTTAATCGTGCTGAATGCCAACTTCCTGTCCATCAGCTGTTGTAGAAAAGACAGCACGCCGCCTAATGGACATGAGGTGGCCTCTACACCTTTCTCTGTACACCAGCGCTGAAAAGCTGTCCATTTTGGTGTGTACAGCGCTGTGGTAGATGCAGCACGTGAATCCTGGTTTGTGCGCACTACATCCTGTGGGAGACCCATCCTCTCTAAGCAGAACCGCTCAGCGGCCAGACCCACAGGTGCTGGCCTATTTCTGGGTAACTCCTGATCGCTCCTCCTGCCTGGAGGAGAGCATCCTCCCTCCACGGCAGTTTCCACGGGCGCCCCGACAGTAGGCGTTGCAGGACTGGGAACCATGGTGCGTTCACGCGCTCGGGGGCTACCAGGAGAGCTGTCAATCCCTCCTCCTGAACTCGGTTCAGGAACCGTAAAATCAGAGGAGGTGGCGGAAACGCGTACAGAAGCGTTTTGGGCCATGGGCTGTGGGCAAACGCATCCACCCTCAGCGGTGGTTCGTCTTGCGGGCTCAGAGAAAACCATAGTTGACACTGAGTGTTCTCTCGTGTCGCAAACAGGTCCACAGCTGCTTTGCCAATTTTCTGCCACGTCTGAGTCGTCATCAGGTCCGGGTGGAGAGTCCAGTCCGCGTGACGTGGGCCGCCCCTGGACATCACATCTGCCCCTTTGTTCAGAACACCGGGTATGTAAACTGCTCTGATGGAGAGCAGATTTTGGTGAGCCCAACACAGTAGCTTTCGCGCAATGTGTAACATCTGGGCTGAGCGCACACCCCCCTGCTGGTTTATGTACGCAGCAGTAACCTTGTTGTCTGTGTGAATCAAAACGTGTTGATTCTGTAGCACGGGAGCAAAGTGTTGAATCACGTTCAGCACCGTGCGACACTCCAAAACATTTATGTGGGCAGATGTGTGATGGGGCCACAGCGCCCCTACTGCTTGAGATAGGCATGTCCCCCCCCAGCCTGACAGCGACGCGTCCGTGAAGACTGGCACGTGTGACGTGGGTCTGCTGACGGGGACTCCCTCCGACAGAACCAGGGTGTTTCCCCAGTGTCGGAGGTCTGCCCTCACAGAGGGGGGAACAGTGATCATCCGTCTCTTTTGTTTTACTGGGTCCACATGCAGACGCGCAAACCACCTCTGGAGGCGTCTCATGTGTAATAAACCCAGCGGGACCACTGTGTGAGCTGATGACATCGTTCCTAACAGCTTCATGACCGAGACGGCTGTTACCACTCTGCCAGGTCTTACGTGGCGGAGCTGGTCTTTTAGAGTGTCGATTCTCATTTGTGATAAACGAGCCCTCATGGTGGTTGAATTTAACTCCACTCCCAGATAAACAATAGTCTGGGCCGGGAAAATCGAGCTTTTGTTCCTATTTATGGCGAAGCCCAGATTTAACAGATGTGATGTCAACACCTGAGCCTGCATCACTGCTTCCTGTCTGGAGCGTGACAGCAGCAGCAGGTCGTTCAGATAAAACAAAACTCTCATCCCTGCTCTGTGAAACGGATGCAGGGCTGTCTCCACACACTTTGAGAACGTACAAGGCGCGAGGGAATACCTGAACGGCAGCCTGTTGTACTGATACTTCATCCATTGAAAGGAGAAACGCAGGAATTTTCTGTGTTTTGGGATGATCGGTATGTGAAAATAAGCATCTTTTAGGTTGATGGAAACAAACCAGTCGTTTCTCTGGATGTTGACCAACAGCTGTCTGGTTGTCAACATGTGTAACGGTCTGTCCATGATCGCCTTGTTGAAAGCTGACAGATCCAAAATCGGTCTCATCCCTCCAGTCTGTTTGGGAACCAGGAAGTAATGTGCGTAAAACCCTGTGTTTTCCTCTCCGTTGGGAACCCTGGAGATTACTCCTTTTATCAGAAGCTCTTGGACTTCTGCATTTAGGGATGAGATTTGGTCTGGTGATGACAGGACCGTCTCGAAAACTCCTCCGAACGGAGGGGTCAGGTTGCAAACTGCAACGTGTAACCTTTGCATAACACCCTGGCCATCCATCTGTCTGGCGAGCATGTTTTGAGCCACTCCGTGTAACGTTCGTGGAGTGGACGTGCGTTTAAGTGATGCGTCATGTTTTGTACGGATGTCATCCAGTCTGCCGCCTCGACCGCCGTCATGTGTCACGGGAATGTTTTCCGCGTGACCCAAGGCGAGGCTTCCTCGAAAGGGCTCTGAACGTGCGCTGCGTTCGGACCGCGGACCAACCTTCATGTCCAGGTGGGCCAGTGTATGCTGAGGCGAAGCGTGTGACAGCTGATGACGCCGTGGGGCCGCGCGTTCGACGTCGCTGTGCGAACGCTGAGAGGCGGAGAGCGCGACTTCATCTACGCCGTGCTGTTGGAGTGAAGGCTGCGAGTCCCGCGGGAGCACACGTTTTCTCTGGTGGGACGCGCGCCGCTCTCGCTGGAGGCGAGACTCGTCACTGGGTTTGTTCAGCTGTCTCACACTTATGCTGCCGTGAGCGGCCGAGCGCTGAGACGCGGTGGGTGAAGGCTGCCCGCGTCGCGGCCGCACGCGTTTGCTTCGGTGAGACGTGTGTCGCTCTTGCTGAGAACGAGGACCTTCACCAGACCTGGCCTGTGGTCCCACATTTATGCCGATGTGAGCCGGTGAGCGCCGGGGAGCTGTGTGTGCACCATCATCAATGCAGCGCCGTTTGGATGAAGGCTGTTTGCGTCGCGCGAGTGCACGTTTGACACCGCTTGGGTGAGGATTGTGCAGCTCGGGTTGACGAGTTATTTCGCTTACCATTGTGTCGTGTGAGCGTCTCGTCATGTCTTGGAGCGATGGTTAGTTTAAAAAACCTTTATTTAAGGACACCGGCTCGTTATGTGTGGAGGATGTGTGCACAGCCGCTGTGAGTTCATCCGAGCTTACAGACTGGCTAAAAACAGACACTTTGATCATTGAATGATGATTTATTTCAACTTTCGTGTCACTTTTACACACACCGTCCGCAGACCGTCATTTTATAAATCTTCTCCCCCGTGAGCTCTGTGATTTGTAGGCCCAGGGCGCCGTCTGAAGGCGATCTCTGGGGAAACGCTGAACTGCTGGTTGCCGGGATGAAGAGGGCTGGTCTCTGACGGGTGGGGCTGGTGGTGGAGCTGAGCGAGACGACGACGCCGCGGCCGTGGAATGTCATTGCTTCTGCCTCTGCTCACGACGATCTCTCCAGCGGGCCGGGGGGCGGGATGAACCGCGCGGCTTGATGAGGTGGCGCACAGTCTCCGACACCTCCTCCGACTGCTTGGAGTTCGCCAACATGGCTTTGAAGCTGCTCCCGAACAGCACGTCTGCCGTGATGGGGCCCTCCATCAGGTCTCTGTTCAGTTTCTCCGGCAGCGAGGAGGAGTGACAAAGCCATGTGGATCGCTGAATCATCGTCATCCACGCTGCAATCCTGGACAGGCAAATCGCAGAAGGAGGCACACATGTTGAGGATGGCGTTGGCTGCCTTACAGATGGAGCTCTTGGTCTCCTCAGGCAGATCTGGGGCCTCCAGCCTCTTGGACACGCTGTATGCTAGCAGTGCCATGTTGTTGTTAGCTGCGGCTGCCTGAAAAGCACATTGATGAGCTCGATTGGAGAACGTGGTCACCGTCTGGTCGTGTTTCTCAGGAGGGACGGGACGCTGCTCCAACCTGGACAGCTTTGCTCCGAAAGCTTCCGCAAGGCTTAGCTCAAGGGGGGTACTGAGGGAAAGCCCCGCTCGGTGAACCCCTCCACTCTGGTGATGGGAGCGAAAGTGGAGATGGGCGCTCTCAGCTTACCAGGACCGGCTGCGGCCTCGTTCCAATACGACGTCACCGCTGGAAAACGAGGCCAGATGGGATCATGACGGCAAGCCGGCGTGGAGCCAAACCTTCCCGCAAGATCATCCGATCTGGGCGGGGAGGGTAAGGGAACGGAAAGTCCCTTCATGTCAGCAGCTTCCTGGATAATGTCGGGCAACTCCGAAAGGAGTGCGCCGACAGCAGGGAGCGATGTGGCCGTTGAGGCGGGAAAGCCCGGAGGGGTCGAGCATCCGCTCGGCCCCCCTCGTTCCAACACTGCGCTCCCCGGGAGGGAGCGAGCATCGGGGCTGCTACTAACGTCACCAGTCCCAGAGGAACCATCCGATTCGCTCCGAGAGCCGGCGTCAAAGAAGTCGATCGCGTCGTCCAGCGAACAGTTTCCCGCCACGGACAGGCAGTCCTCGACATTAGCCTTAAACAAGGCTGCTCTCCTCTGCCTTTCCTCCGGTGGAAGATCGTCACAGAGGTGGCAGGAGGAAGCACGAGCGCCGTGGCGGGGACCCAGCCATCCCTCGCAGGTGTCGTGCCGGTCAAAGCTAAGCAAGTAACCGGTCTTGCAGGATGGACACAAGCGGATGGTGTTGGAGCTGGACATCTTGTTGAAGGTCAGTGTTGTTAGCTTGCTGAAGAAAAATGGAAGCCGATTACCCGCTCTTAACGTAACTTATACAGATCGGGTGGGGCCCACACAGCAGGTGGGCGTGGACTAAATTTTTTCAGTGTGATGCTTCGCTTAACGGGATAAACTCATCAGCGACAGCCTTAAAGGGTGAAGCCTATACGAAATAGAACATGTTTTTTTTTTTTTTATTCCTAGCTTTAAAGTGGATATTAAAGTGATTAAGTGATTGTTTAAAGTTATTTTATATTTTTTTTAAATAAGGGGCAGATACAAGATTTTCTTCTTTCTGCACTCTTTTCATTCTATGTTTTCTGTTGATTATTTTTTTATTTTGTTTCTTTTAAATGAATGAATAAATGAATTAAAATAAAATAAAATGTTAAATGGCTTTAAATTTTATATCTTTATGTTTGAAGCCTGAAATGTGACAAAAGGTTGAAAAGTTCAAGGGGGCCGAATACTTTCGCAAGGCACTGTACATCCAACAAACGTATAAATTGTAATGAAAAACAGTAATATGATCTAAGATAGGAACTAAGAAATACTCTAAACTAAGAATACACTAAGGAATAGTAGTACAAAAACAATACGCCAAACAACAGCATATATATATATATATATATATATATATATATATATATTACATTAAATAGTTGGACTTCTGGACCTTGGCCTCATGAAATTTTGTCTGACTGGACCTCTAAATAGAAGACTCATTTACAAGTGAGATCTGTTTGGACAGACAAAAAGCAGTGAAACTGGACACATGTAGGAGTTGGAGGCAAAAAAATTCCTATTAGACTTTTTATTCCTGCCTGACAAGAAAAACCACTGATATTAAAAAACACCTCGCACAAACAAGCACATAGTGACGTAGACATTCTGCAGAGGGGGGAGCCGAGAGCAGTCAGCAATGCTCATAGATGCTCTCGAGGTCACTGTAAGAGTTCTGATAAGGATGGAATAATCAGTCAATGTCCTCCGGTGAGATCCATAAACATTCTCGAGGTATGTCGAGGAATGGCCAAGAATAACGTCTATGAGAATCCAAGAGTCCTGAAATGATGACAAGTTTATTCAGCTGGTTTCTTCTGATTATCAGTTGGAAATTCCTCAGGGAGGGGGTGGTGAGCGTCAGATCACATGTTCTCCAGGCGAATTCAGATAAGATGGCCTTCAAGGCCAGCCAGGGGAGTCAAATTCAGATAAACACAGAGTTGCTTTGGGGACAGGCAGAACTTAATGATATCTACCTTGAGTCTGTGTTGGTCCACTCGGTTCCGAAATGTCCAAATTACATGGCCCCACCGATGGAACGTGACTGAGTAAAATCCCCAAGATCTGATCCATTCACCCCAAAGCATTTGAGTCCGGGTACTCGAGGCACGAACCAAGCCATCATAAAGGCAAGCAGCGTGATCGGGTCCAAATTTGCTGCAGACGACTTCCTTGATTGTAGCTAAAACCAGCAAGCAGCCGAATCCAAAATGCAGGAACCAGTTATTGTGAATCCAATTAAATATGCGTCCTTAAAATCCACAAATGGCAGCAGAGATAGACACATCATCAAGTCTTCCAGTCAAGTCTAGGGCAAATCGGCTCACCTAAAGTCTGTTTGCTCTTCGAAGAAATGTCATCAATTGTGTTGAGGGACCAACTGGTCAAGTCAAGTCCATAATTATGGTTTGGAAGATGCAAGAGAGGCTCAGAAGCAGTTTCACAGACAGACAGAGCAGCAAAATGGAGAGGGAGAGGGAAAGCGTCTGATCTCAGCAAGAGCAAGTGGTGAAGTGCATTGCAGATGTTATTACTTCTTTGCTGTTTGGCTCTTTGTAAATGTTGAGAGCCTGAGACACCATTGCTAGTTCATTAGCTGGGTTATTTTTTTCATTCAACCTTTATTTCTACAGGTTAATCCCATTGAGCCTCCAGGACTCATATACAAGAGAGACCTGATTTCTTTAATAAAGAATGATGACAACAGTGGACAACAACGACAACAATAGACAATCATAAAAGAGGCATACAACTTTTTATTTTTTACAAATTAAAATAAAATGGCAACCAAAAGGAAAAAGTAGTGGAAAAAAACAGCTATATTATAACATCCTGATGCATGCTCAATAATCCAGGTAGAAAAATCTAAAAAAGTTAAATCTGGTCCTCTGGACATTCAAAAAAACAAAACAAAGCAAATCAACAAAAAAATGTAGAAACGTTTCATCTCTCATCCGAGAGACTTCCTCAGTCTGAGGTGCTGTATTCAGCTCAGTCTCTTAAATAGCACCTTCTCAGAGTGGATCAACCAGTTTTGCTGCTGACAACCAAAACCAGCTGATCACATGCTCAAGAAGGACCATCAGCCTAACAATGGATCATTAGCACCTGATGGCTGTTTACTGTTCACAGAGGGCTGAGTGATACTAGCAATCACAGCATTGTAAGAGGGGGACAGTTGAACC
>NC_056499.1:374137-378053 GCF_014905685.2 Nematolebias whitei
CCTCCCTTCCTCACTTCAAATCTCTACTTAAAACTCATCTGTTCTCTCAGACATGTCACTCAGTGTAAATTGATCTAGTGTTTTTTAATCTGTGACCACATGTTTTAAATGCTTATTAATTCTTCAGTTATTATTATTAGTGTATTGTATATATATATATATTTCTCTTTAATTTACTCATTGACTGTTGTTGTTCAGCACTTTGAGAACAGGTTCTGTTTTAAATGTGCTCTGTAAATAAAGTTGACTTGACTTGATCCGTTTCCCGCCTGTAGCCTTTGTGTGAAGTTTGCCTGCTCTCCATGTGCACAGGTGAGTTTCCTCCCACTGACAACAAATCAAAATCATATTAAGTCCAACAAATGAATTGTCTTGTAGGTGGGAGTGTGAATGGTTGTGTCTCCATCTGGTCCTGTGATGGACTTGCAACCTGTTCTGGGCGTACCATGACTGCTTGAAAGAGACCGTGCACGGAAAAGCAGCTGAAGAAAATGGATGGATTTTTATAATGAAAAGAAAATATACTTTTTTCGCTTGAACGTAAAAAGATGGTGTTTGTTGGTTTAAAGCCAGAATAAATAATATGCATTGAAAGCCATAAATATAAGCACAATTTATTGAGTTTGCGGCACAACTATTCTTAACTAGTGTTACATCACAACAGTTTTCATTGACAGTAACACAGGAAAACACACAAAACAACAAGACAATCTACAAGCGGTTACAAGAAATAAGAAGTGACGAAAAACATCTGAGAACATTATCAAAACTTTAAGAAATGTTGGAAGTTTGGTCTCGCTCCTGTTAGGAGCTCAGAGAGCAGAAAGTCCCTCCTGATCAGAGCTTCGTCCAGAAACTGGCACGTGCTTTTTAGTTTTAGAAAAACATCACAACAAACCCATTATAAAAAGCTTCTACTGAGAGTTACAGACAAACAAAAGGTGAACGCAGTGACATTCAGTGGAACAGACCGTGCTTGTTCTTGTACACGAGGAGCAAAGTGACGTCATGAACAGAGGATTTGAAGACACTTCCACGTTCAAACTAAGCTCCAGCTTCATATGAACACAACTTGATGGATTTAGTCAAAACAGCATGTTTACGTGGTAAACAAGTCAGAAAACAGCTGTATGGGAGCAACTAAATATTAAAGTGGAAATCTGCCAAATTCAAGCAGATTCACCCCAAGTGGCACACGATGTTTCATGAACACTGCTTCCTGTTTCCGTCTCTCTCACAGATATGGACGTGACACAGAGACAAAGCTGGTGCTGCTGATTTTCACCAGGAAATGATCAGATCTTAAAAAATGTTGTGCAAGTCCTGCGTGGCTGGTTGTTGTGAAAGTTCTCAGTCGTACGGGGCTCGGCCGTCTCCGGGAGCTCAATGTGAAGCAGCTGGTTGAAGACATTTATTCCACTCATTTCAGGAGCTTTCTCAAATGAAATAAAATAAATCCTATTTTGTGAAACACTTAAATTATATCGAAAAGCTCCAAACAGAACATCCAAGTGAACTTTCAACAAACCCAGACAAACAAAAGTGAAGGTGAAAGCAAACGCATGGACAGAAACACACATGGACGAGGACACTGTCCATTTTGCAAGTGAAGCCCAGGTTCAGAGCGCGGACAGGGTCCAGCTTTAGTTCTACGCTTTAGTCTCAGTGAGACAACAGAGACCTGGTTCTGTGACTCCCAGCTGGTTTACTGCTTCCATCAGTCTAAAACCAGTCAGACTTTAAAATGCTTTTTGAACATTCAGCAGCAGTAAGAGCTTTAAATAAACTAAAACAATCAAACACTTGATAAAAACGTACATGATGAGCATTTTTACATGTTATTTATTTATGTGCAGTTGAAATCCTGTTGTCCTGCCAGGCTCTACGGGCCACTCGTCCTTTGTGGCTTCAGCTTCCATCTTGTCCACTTCCAGCTGTCTGTCTCGGACAGAGAAGACACACGGTTGGACGAAGGTGTCCAAGAGCAAAGGAGCACTTTGCTCCGTCGTGAAACGATGCTTCGCACACTAACAAACGTCAGGAGGAAGAGGAGGCAGCTCGCTGAACAAGAAGCTAAACGTGTTCACACGAGACCACCGGCTGTCTTCACGTGCTCAACCTGTTGCACAAAAAATGCTGCACACATTTAAATATAAATGACTTTGCATAGAGGACAAGTTGTGCACGTCGATGACGACGTTTGATGTGCACGGTGTGGATCATTTCACCACGCTCACCTAGACATGTGCTCATTTTGAAACAGAAAAAACTTCATTGTTGGAATAATGTTCCTACGAAATAATGAGTCACGGTCACGAGTCAAGAAACAAACGTGTCATTTCTGCTTCTTCTACATTTTGCACGGCCTCGGCCACGGACGTGTTCGTCCTGAAACTGGTCAGCTCCGTAACGAAGTGAAGCTCCTGCGTTCCCTCGACTCTTCTGTCTGTCACTGACGCAGCACTTTAAAGAATCGTGCACGGCGTGCACGCCTTCGGCCAACTTACAGCTTCGTGTCAAATTAAAGACAGCTTTTGGTTATTCACAATTATTAACAGGACGCTCAGATGACACAATACGAAAAGTGTAACGCTTGAATGCAGGAGAGTAAAATGTCAATCATCACATTTTATTTTCAATATGAAGAAATTAAAATGCATTTAACATACCGAGACAAGAAAACTTCAACTGTGATGGCGCAAACAGCTCTGGACAAAAATCATCGTCTGTGGTAACAAAAATTATTTATTGCTTGAAATTATTTGAAAATGTGAACTTTGTTTGAATGCAGCATCAAAAAAGTCAATAGTTTTTGATTCTATGCATCTTAGCACCAGAGCAATTGAATGTCATGATTCTTGATTCGATTGATTTTAGGAATAAAATGCTAATTATTTTGTTAATGACACGGTGGTGGACAACAGATTACCGTATTATTTTCAGTGTGAACTGTTGAATTTACGTGTTCATTCAAAAAACAAACCATCACATTGTTCTTAGAGTTATTAGACTAACAGAGTCCACTGCCCCCGTTTAATAGAGGAAGTTGCATTGTTGATTTACAGAACGAGCTCAACATTTAAAATGATGTTTTTCCCTCCAGGTTTTCTCCGGTCCACCCATGGTCACAACATTTTCATGAAACGGCTGAAAGTCTAAAGAAGCAGAGACTTTGATTCACATGAAGCACAAACACAACAGCTGATCCTCCCACGAGCTTCTCTAAAGAATGGACGTTGCTTCTCAACAACCGTAGACTCCGGAAGTTCCAACAACGTGTCAGGATGTCTGAGCACTTTACGTACGTCTGCAAACAGGTCTGCTACAGACCAGAAGCTCCGGCAGCAGCAGCGCTGGGGTCTACAACCAGTTTGACATCATCAGGATCGGAGTCCTCCATAAAACAGAAAAATCTTTTGTCTGAAACCGTTACTCAAGTTTTCAGCTAAATAAACAGTTACAAAGCTTTACAGTCACATGTTAAATATCAAAAGCTGTGAGTTAGAGCACGGTGGAGGTCACATTGTAATCTGGGAACCATGAAGAGAACAGTACATCAGTAATTCTTCAGCATAAGTCTAAACCATAAAGATGCAGATGGATGGTGATCCAAAAGTAGAAGAAACAACATATTTTACTACGCTCAGAGAAAATGACTGAAAATAGCAACATGTAGGTTGAACTTGAGAAACAAGATGCAAAATAAAAGTCCTCTTGCGCCTGCAGTTACATCCATGTTCATAATTAGTTCAAGACAAACACACACACAACAAACGTCTCATCTCAGCTCCTGATGGACACGTAGGACATGGACAAACGTTCAAACGGCTCTTTGTCAGGTCAAGTTTGGTCTTTGCTGAGACCTCGTTACATCACCGCAGGGCTTTTTATAGTGCACGATGACATCACCGCAGGG
>NC_056499.1:378063-380094 GCF_014905685.2 Nematolebias whitei
AGTGCACGATGACATCACCGCAGGGCTTTTTATAGTGCACGATGACACCAGCAAACTCAAAAGAGAACGTCTTAAAATAACACCAGCTTTGTTAGAGGTCACCTTCCAGTAGGTTTGTTGAGCAGCTCCTCCAGGGTTTACACATCATGGCTACACATATTCACACTAACAGACACAAAGCGTGCAGTAAATCCTGTTGTAAGCATTTAATCCCCACTACTTGATGTTAAACTGTTGCAGAAAACAAAGTCAGTTAAGAGTACGTGAGATGAACGTGCTTGCCCTCAGGCACTTTGATAAAACAAATAAAACATTACCTTTTCTGTCTAAAAGACTAATACAGTTTGTCCCAAAGGTCCTCAAAGTTCATTCAACTCGTCAAATGAAAAATGAAGCACACGGCGTGCTTCAGGCTCACAATCAATCGTTATCATAGTTTTATCTGAGCTTAGTGTCGGGAACAATGAGGAATATTCAAAATGCTCGAGAAGAATCACAAAAACACGTGTTATTAGTAGATAAAACTAAAATCATGGACTATTGGTGTGGGAGGAGAAGAAAGAAAGAGACTAGAACAGATGAGTAAAGGAGGAGACATCAACATGGAAACAATAAATCCTACTGAGGATAGTTGTTCTGTTGCCGACGCTTTGCCGACCTCATCTTCTCAAAGCGTGACTCCATCTCCTCGAGAACTTTGGGGGTGTACCTCACTACCAGCTTCACTGTGCCCTGAGCTGCTTTGAGGAGCTCCACAGCCTTCTCGTGGTGCTCACCCTCCACACTCTGGGAAAAAACAGACGCAAACATCTCAGCAACTGGGATCCATGTGGGTGTTTCTTCAAGTCGTTTACTGCGACAGAAGGAACGGGCCGGCTACAGAACTGTCAGATACTTTCTGTCACATCCTGCCTACACTTCAAATGTCGAAAAACAAAAGAACATCAAGAGCTTTTTCATATTTTGAAATTCACTGTTCCTTCAAATCATCCGTTTATCTGAATTTCTTATTCTCGTTAAAAAAACAAAACATTGTCAGCTGATTGCACTTGCTGCAGCTGATAGTCAGTCCTGGCTCATCTATCTTTTCTGGTACCACTAGGTCAACTACACAATACAAAATACAGTACTACACAACAGTAATACATTACTGTATTTACAGTAATACTGTTTTGAAGCAAATATTTGCAACAAGCTACAAGAGTTAGCATGTTCAATCGATCAATCAACTTTATTGTCCATAACATTCAATGAAATGGAGATTTGTCTTTGACATCTAGCTTATAAAACCAAAATAAAAATGTGATTAAAAAAACTTTAAAACCAAGGCTAAATCAATTAAAAACATGCATTTAAAACCATTCTAAAATACACGATTCATTAAACTATGGAAACATCTCAGCAGACAGTGGTTTGTTATGTGAGGCTGCGTTTAAATAGAACCTTGTTAAGTTCATTCACCGCAGAGGGAACAAATGACTTTTTGTACCATTTTTCTTTGCTAAAGGAACCAGGAGTCTTCTACCAGATGGTGCCAACCTGAATGATGGTTGCAGTGGATCAGTTGGCTCATTGTAAACCTGGATTGCCTTTTTTTTCCAGAACCTGATTTTACAGGACTGTAAGTGTCATTTGTTGATGACCAATGACTTTACTACCTTGTTTGACCCCCGGGACAACTTGTTCTTGTCTCTGGCTAGGAGGTTCCCATACCATGTTAGCAGGTTAATACACAGCCTACTACAGGCTTGCTAAAGAGGATAACAACCCAGACCGGTTTTTAGTTTTCTACACAGCCTTATAATATAGCTCTAAAAAAGTTAAATCTGGTCCTCTGGACATTCAAAAAAAACAAAACAAAGCAAATCAACAAAAAAATGTAGAAACGTTTCGTCTCTCATCCAAGAGACTTCCTCAGTCTGAGGAGCTGTATTCAGCTCAGTCTCTTAAATAGCACCTTCTCAGAGTGGGTCAACCAGTTTGCTGCTGACAACCAGAACCAGCTGATCACATGCTCAAGAAGGACCATCA
>NC_056499.1:380194-398581 GCF_014905685.2 Nematolebias whitei
TTTTTTGGGCAAGCTTCCGCTTCTTACTGTGTTCGAATGGACCCAGTGAGGCGAGGACCACATCCGCTTCGCCCTTAACCCATCAGCGACAGCCTTAAAGGGCGAAGCCTATATGACATAGAACGTTGGTTACGTACTGTAACCCCAGATTCTATGAATATAGGCGTAGCCCTTTAAGCGTCGGGCCTCACTGGCTCCTGAATAGCTGAAGAAAAGAATAAGCTATTTGGGAGCAGATTACCCGCTCTTACGTAATTTATACGGATCGGGTGGGGCCCACACAGCAGGTGGGCGTGGACTAATTTTTTTCAGTACGATGCTTGCGCATAACGGGATAAACCCATCAGCGACAGCCTTAAAGGGCTACGCCTATATTCATAGAATCTGGGGTTACAGTACGTAACCAACGTTTTCCCCAGTACATGAAAGGGTAACTTCCCTGTGCCTTAGGGTGGGGGGATGGGCTCTGACAGTTGCTTGTGCCTATGCGTCGAATGGCATTTCAAAGTATCCGGACTTCTTGGAGTCTTTGGCGGGGGTGCTGGAAGGTGCGCCAGCTGGGGACTCCTTTATTCTGCTGGGGGACTTCAATGCCCACATAGGTCATGACAGTGTGACCTGGAGGGGCATGATTGAGAGGAACGGCCTTACTGATCTGAACATGAGCCGTGATCTGAACTTCTGTGCTAGTCAGTTTGTCCATCACAAACACCATGGTCGAACATAAGGGTGTCCATAAGTGCACTTTGCACTAGGAAGCCCTAGATCGTAAATCTATGATTTACTTCATAGTCATGTCATCTGATTTGTGGCCGTTTGTTTTGGACACTCGGATGAAGAGAGGAGCTGAGCTGTCAACTGATCACCACCTGGTAGTGAGCTGGATGAGATGGCGGAGGAAGATGCCGGACAGACCTGGTAGACCCAAACATGTAGTGAGGGTTTGCTGAGAATGCCTGGCAGAAGAAGCCGTCAGAGAGATCTGGGGAGTGGTGGCGCAGAGGTTAGAGAGGTGGGCCTGTGATCGGAAGATCGCCGGTTCAAGCCTCGGTACCGAAAACATCAAAAAATGTGGGTGGGGTAGGTGAAGCACCCACATTTGCCCCCACCCTCATTCGCCCCACTCTGGGCCCATGAGCAAGGCCCTTAACTCCCACCATCTGCTCCCTAAACAGGTCTCTCTTGAAAATGAGTTCTCGTGACTCAATGAGACTACCTGGATAAATAAAGGGTAAATGAAAAACTAGCACCTCCGGGAGAGCTTTAACTGAATCCCAGCTAACGTGGGGGACATTGAGTCTAGGGCTGGGCACCTTTCTAAAAACAAAACAAAACAAAAAAAAACGTATCGGTGTTGGTTCCTTCCCTTTGGTGTCGGTTCCTGGACGGTTCTTTTTTCTGTGCCAATTTTATGATTAACATCAATTCTAACAAAAATAAAATGACGTTACACATTACAGTACAAATCTCGAGTTTTATTTTTTAACTTTGGTATTTCTATTCCAAGCAGTTTTCTTACATAAAAAGAAACAAATAATTTCCAGTTCAAAAGACCAGTTTCAAACCAGTGACACGTCAGTGTCTAATGCTCACTGCTACACACTGAGGACCTTTTCACTGAACAGTTTTTCTTCAGAAACATCAACATGTCTGTACATGTCTGTTTTCTCTGGACACAAACCAGCTGCTCCTGGCTGATGGTGTCTCCAGCAGTAGAACATGTTCACTCTGAGGCTGTAGATGATGATTGTTGCACACACAGATACCTGGTTGTCAGTTTGACAGCACTGACATATTGTCCCTCACATTCCACCAGCAGGTCACTGGATTCACTGAGGTTAGGGTTGATGCAGACTTCTGCACCTCTGTGTCTCTGCCTGAATCTTCTCTGTGGTTCTCTGTGGTTTATGGCACTGATCATCTCCCGTCAGAGGCTCCTGTGAGGAGAACATGAACAAACAGTGACAATTAGGTGAACTGTTTAACCAGCTGACCGATGGATGAGCACATTTTTACAAGCTAAGCTTTATCTGTTACTGTCAATCTTTAGTTAGCTTCTGATTTTAGCTAGCTACATAGATAGCCATAAAATAAAGCTACACACTAATATCTTAAAGTTAGCATTACACAGATCCTAGTTTAACTCACCACGATGCACGCATTAAGCTGCAGTAACGTTAACAAACGTAAACTTACCAGCTGAAACATAGACACAGCTCCGTTATCAGATGAAGCAGAGTCTGGTCGTGCAGATGTTGAATCAGGCCGTTCAGGCTCTAACACTCACAGGCCGACTTTAACACTGAGAGGAGGAGGCTGTGCTCCTCTCTCCTTGCAGACAAACACGGAGCAACTATCCACTTGTAAACTGAAGCCGTTCGATGACACACGAGCTGCACACGTGAACCCCGTCAGTGGGCGCAACCAGCGCCATAGACATAATAATAATAATAATAATCGTTTTATTTAAAAAGCGCCTTTCAGGACACCCAAGGACACTTTACATTAAGAACAAAGATCAACAGGAATAAATTACATAAAGAATATAAAATACAGTGGGGAGAACAAGTATTTGATACACTGTTGATTTTTCAGGTTTTCCCACTTGCAAAGCTTGTAGATGACTGTAATTTTTATCATAGGTACTCTTCAATTGTGAGTGATGGAATCTAAAACAAAAATCCAGAAAAATACAATGTATGATTTTTAAATAATTAATTTCCATTTTATTGTGTGAAATAAGTATTTGATCATCTATCAACCAGTAAGAATTTTGGCTCTCACAGACATGTTAGTTCTTCTTTAAGAAGCCCTCCTGTTCTCCACCCATTACCTGTATTAACTGCACCTGTTTGGACTCGTGACCTGTATAAAAGACACCTGTCCACACACTCAATCAATCAGACTCCAGCATCTCCACAATGCCCAAGACCAGAGAGCTGTGTAAGGACATCAGGGATAAAATTGTAGACCTGCACAAGGCTGGGATGGGCTACAGGACAATAGGCAAGCAGCTTGGTGAGAAGGCAACAACAGTTGGTGCAATTATTAGAAAATGGATGAAATTCAAAATAACGGAAAATCTCCCTCGGTCTGGGGCGCCATGCAAGATCTCACCTCGTGGAGCATCATTGATCTTGAGGAAGGAGAGGAATGAGCCCAGAACTACACGGCAGGACCTGGTCAATGACCTGAATAGAGCTGGGACCACAGTCTCAAAGAAAACAATCAGTAACACTCTACGCCGTCAAGGATTAAAATCCTGCAGTGCACGCAAGGTGCCCTTCCTCAAGCCAACGCATGTCAAAGCCCGTCTGAAGTTTGCAAATGACCATCTGAATGATCCAGAGGAGGAATGGGAGGTGGTCATGTGGTCTGATGAGACAAAAATAGAACTTTTTGGTTTAAACTCCACTCGTCATGTTTGGAGGAAGAAGAATGATGAGTACAACCCCAAGAACACCATCCCAACCGTGAAGCATGGCGGTGGAAACATCATTCTTTGGGGATGCTTTTCTGCAAAGGGGACAGGACGACTGCACCATATTGTGGGAAGGATGGATGAGGCCATGTATCATGAGATTTTGGCCAACAACCTCCTTCCCTCAGTAAGAGCACTGAAGATGGGTCTTCCAGCATGATAACGACCCAAAACACACAGCCAGGGCAACTAAAGAGTGGCTCCGTAGGAAACATCTTAAGGTCCTGGAGTGGCCTAGCCAGTCTCCAGACCTGAATCCCATAGAAAATCTTTGGAGGGAGCTTAAAGTCCGTGTGGCCCAGCGACAGCCCCGAAACCTGAAGGCTCTGGAGGAGATCTGTATGGAGGAGTGGGCCAAAATCCCTGCTGCAGTGTGTGCAAACCTGGTCAAGAACTACAGGAAACGTCTGATCTCTGTAATTGCAAACAAAGCTTTCTGTACCAAATATTAAGTTTCATTTTTCTGTTGTATCAAATACTTATTTCACACAATAAAATGGAAATTAATTATTTAAAAATCATACATTGTATTTTTCTGGATTTTTGTTTTACATTCCATCACTCACAGTTGAAGAGTACCTATGATAAAAATTGCAGTCATCTACAAGCTTTGCAAGTGGGAAAACCTGAAAAATCAACAGTGTATCAAATACTTGTTCTCCCCACTGTACATAAAGAATATAAAATACATACAGAATATAAAATGCATAAAGAATATAAAATACATAGAGCAAAGTTAAGGATAAGCGAGTCTAAAGAGATGTGTTTTCAGAGCAGTCTTGAATATAGAAAGAGAGGTGGTGTTTCTTAAGTCAGGGGGTAGAGAGTTCCAGAGATGAGGAGCAGAGCAGGTGAAGGCCCTGCTCCCCATGGTGGAGAGGCAGGCAGAGGGTACATGGAGGTGTAGTGAAGAGGAGGATCTGAGAGAGAGAGAAGGGATGGAAATGTGTAAGAGGTCAGATAGGTACGGAGGGGCAAGGTTGTGGATAGCTTTGAAAGTGAGAAGAAGAATTTTGAAGACGATGCGTGATTTAACCGGGAGCCAGTGGAGCTGCTGCAGGACAGGAGTGATGTGGTTATAGGAGGAGGTTTGAGTGATGACACGAGCAGCTGAGTTCTGGACCAATTGCAGCTTCTGGGGAGATTTGTTGGGGAGGCCATAAAGAAGGGAGTTGCAGTAGTCAATCCGAGAAGTCACAAGACTGTGAACAAGGATGGCTGTGGAGCGGGGTGTGAGAGAAGGGCGGAGATGGTTAATATTTCAGAGGTGGAAATAGGCAGACCGAGTGACGTTGTTGATGTGTGAAGTGAAGGAGAGAGTGGTGTCGAGGATGACACCAAGACTCTTGACCTGAGGCGAGGGGGATAGCAGAGAGTTGTTAAGGGGGATGAGAAGATTTTCTGATTTTGAAAGAGAGTTTTGGTACCGACAAGAATGATTTCTGTTTTGTTACTGTTTAGTTGTAGGAAGTTGTTAGAAAACCAGTGATTTAACTCATTGAGACAGTCGGTGAGGATGGAGGGTGGAGTTTGGTTTTGTTGACAGGTAGAGCTGTGTGTCATCAGCATAACAGTGAAAATGGACACCAAATTTACGGAAAATGTGACCTAGAGGAAGGAGGCAAATGATGAAGAGGAGGGGTCTGAGGACAGACCCTTGGGGGACACCCGTGGAGACAGGGGCTGACTGGGAACAAAAGGATTTGAGCTGAATGAATTGAGTGCGGTCAGAGAGATATGATTTGAACCAGTCTAACGGAGTACCTGAGATGCCAATGGAGGTTAGTCTGTTGAGGAGGATAGGATGACAGATTGTGTCGAAGGCAGAACTTAGATCCAGTAAAATGAGGATAGACAGAAGAGCAGAGTCAGCAGCAAGAAGAAGGTCATTCGTTATTTTTATTAGAGCTGTTTCGGTGCTATGGTGGGGGTGAAAACCAGATTGAAACTCTTCATAAATGTTATTGTTGGATAGGTGAGAGTCAAGTTGACTAGCAACAGAGTTAAGAATGTTGGTGAGGCTGTTATTGTAGAATGTGACAAGGTCATCTGGGTTAAAAGAATTGAAGGTGAAGATGGTATTATTAATATGAGACAAAAGGATGTCATGGTTGATATTCTTAATATTACAGAAGGAAAGAGTGTGTTGAGGTTTCTCTGAAGAAAATTTTATATCGACACTGAATGAGATCATCAGGTGATCAGTAAGTGCTGATAACAAGCTTCCGGTAAGATGGCGCCCGAGTACATGGCTTGCAATCCACCTCTGCTGATTGTGTTCGGATTATTTTTGCATTTCTCATCTGTGACATCAACTCTCTGCTGGTGTATGACAGACAACAACTTTTGGATCTTCGTTTTTCTGCCACTGAAGTCGCTTATTTTGAACAATATGAGCGTACCTCTGGACCCCCCCCCCCCGGGGGGGGGCTGGCGGACGTGCCAGCTTACCTTCGCTGCGCTCCTCACCTGCCTGCCCAGAGATATCGTTTCAGACGCCGGGGAAAACGTGCTGGTCAGCTGGTGAAGCTTAAAGCTCTGCGCGCTGCATCTTCCTCTTCAGCTGGCGGTCACGGTTTCCATCGCCAGCTTCCTGTGTGCCCGGACCGGGTGGCCAGCGGGGGTTGTCAGCCGGTGCACAGCTCGGACCGACTTGGAGGGGCTGTTATTGAAAACCTGCGGCCATTAGCGCACACTAACTCCACCGCTGCTAGCTCCACTTCGGACAATATCCGGATGTGTTTGGTCAACGCAAGATCTGTTACCAATAAAACTTTTATCCTCAGGGATTACTTTCAACAGCACAATTTGAACTTTCTGTGCATCACAGAGACTTGGATGTCTCCGGGTGAGTCCAGCGCCTTGACGGAATTACTGCCACCGAACTGTTTGAATTTTAATGCACCGCGGCCATCAGGCCGGCGCGGTGGTGGATTATTAACAATATTCAAATCAACTTTTGACTGTAAACAACTGTCCATCCCAGTTTCCCGCGCCAACTTTGAGCTGAGCATCTTTGAACTCGGACATTGAACTCGGACATTCAACTCAGACGTTATTTGCACTCGTCTACCGTCCACCTCGGTCTAAGGATTTCAAAAATGAGTTTTCTGACTTCTTGGCTGAAATCACACCAAAATTTGAGCATGTTTTCATTATTGGTGACTTTAATTTGCACGTGTGCTGTCCTGAGAAGCCCTTGGTTAAGGACTTTTTAGATTTATTGGACTCTTTTAATTTAACTCAGCATGTAAACGGTCCCACCCAAGAGCGCGGACATACACTGGATCTTGTTTTAACTCATGATGTGACTGTTAATAATCTTGTTATTGGTGATAATGTTTTTTCAGACCACATGCCAGTCCGGTTTGAGTTCACCTTCCCCCATCTAACTCCTAAGCCGTAGGACCCGGGCGATTAACCATTTCCCTGCCGCATGTTTCACAGATGTTTATAACTCTGAAATGATAATTCAGCCCCCAGTGTTTCTCACCACCACTGAGGAGCTGACAACCCAGTTCAACTCTGTCTGCTTAAAGACTCTGGATCATGTTGCGCCTGTTAAAACTAGAAAATCAAAACTGAGAGCAGAACCTTGGCTGTGTGACGTCACCAAGGCCGTTAGGCAGCAATGTAGGAGGGCGGAGCGAAAGTGGAGGAAAGACAGGCTGCAGGTCTCTTTCCAGATACTTAAGGAGAGTTGGCACCGTTATCAGAAAACAGTGAAAGCTGCAAAATCCAAATACTTCTCTGATATAATTACCTCAAACTCTCAGAACCCACGTGTCCTCTTCTCCACCCTAAACTCTGTTCTCCACCTCACTGAACCATCCCCTCTGGAAGCCTCGACTGAGCTGTGCGACAACTTCTTACATTTCTTTGTGGAAAAAATTGTGACCACCAGGGCTCTCATTTCCCCTCCAACTCATGACCCATCCATCCCACCTCAGTCTGTAGCTCCTTTTGACCATTTTGATCCCATCACTCTATCTTCTCTAGAGCAGGTCATGTGCAGCTTGAAACCTTCTGGCTCCCCCTTTGATGTGGTCCCCCCTCAACTACTAAAGGAGGTGTTTCCAACTCTAGGTCCGTCCATTCTTGATATAGTAAACAGTAGTTTATCCACTGGCGTGGTGCCAAAATCCTTTAAACATGCTGCCGTCCAGCCTCTCCTGAAAAAACCAAACCTTGACCCCTCAGTTGTTTCCAACTACCGGCCTGTCTCCAAACTCCCATTTGTTTCTAAAGTACTAGAGAGAATAGTGGAGTCCCAGTTGAAGTGCTTCCTGGAGGATCACGCCATCTTAGAGCTTTTCCAATCTTGCTTCAAACCTCTCTACAGCACTGAAACTGCCCTGCTGAAGGTCTTTAACGACATCTTCAGATTCACAGATACCGGTGATTCTGTGCTGCTTGTCCTGTTGGACCTCTCAGCCGCCTTCGACACCATCGACCATGAGATCCTCATTGATAGGTTAGAGCAGTGGGTGGGCGTCACAGGATCAGCCCTCAATTATAGCCCTCATACATCTCCTCCTACATGTCTCTACGTGAGTGCAGCTACGGAGTGCGCTCTCAGGACATTATTACCTGCAAAGTTCCCTCAATGAGGACTGAACTAGGCAAAAGGGCCGCCTCCTACTCTGCTCCTGTTTCCTGGAATATCCTACAAAAAGATTTGAAGCTCTCGACCTTGACCTCTCTAAGTGGCTTTAAGAATCTGTTGGACTCCTGGCAGGGACCAATGCAGACATGTTCCTGTTTTTAGTTTTCTACATTCGCCTTAGAATCTAGCTGTTTTTTTTTTTTTTTTTGTTGTTGTTACCTTTTCCTTTTAGCCATCCTATTTGTAAAAAAAAAAAAAAAAAAAAAACCTGCAGTATGACTTTTTATAATTGTTTATTGTTGTTGCTGTTGTCCATTGTTGTCATCTTTCTTTGTTGAAATCAGGTCTCTCTTGTAAATGAGTCCTCGAGGCTCAATGGGATTTACCTGTCTAAATAAAGGTTGATTGATCAATTGGTTCAGATCTTACCTCGCTGACAGATCCTTTTGTGTCTCCGTCAAGGATTTTAGTTCCGCAGAGGCAGAGCTTAAATGGGGGGTTTCGCAGGGGTCCATCCTGGGTCCCCTCCTATTCTCTTTTTACCTGCTGCCGCTTGGTGCTATTTTCCGGAAACACAACATGCCCTTCCACTTCTATGTCGATGACTGTCAAATTTACTTCCCCCTAAGACACAATGGTACATGCTCTATTCAACCGCTGCTCAACTGCCTGGCTGACTTAAGGGATTGGATGTCTTTAAATTTCTTGAGTTTCAATGCAAAGAAGTCTGAAGTCATGTTGTTCCCTCCCAAAGACACAATCCCAAACCACTGTATCAACCTCTCCGCTCTAACCCTGTCAGAAAAACAAAGAGTCACTAATCTGGGCGTGATAATGGACCCTTCCCTGAAGCTTAACAATCATGTAAACATGATTGTTAAATCATGCTTCTTCCAACAGAGGCGACTGTCTAAACTGAAGCCCATATTGTCCAAAAATAAACTGGAGACAGCAATACATGCATTCATTACTTCTAGGCTTGATTACTGCAATTCACACCTGTTTGGTATCAGTCAGACCTCCACTGCACGACTACAACTGGTCCAGAATGCAGCAGCCAGATTTTTAACCAGTACAGGCAAAAGAGAGCACATTACACCAGTTTTGGCCTCACTGCACTGGTTACCGGTTCACCTTAGAATCCAGTTCAAAATACTCATGTATGTCTACAAATCACTGAACAGTGTCGCCCCTACCTATCTCTCTGATCTGCTACAACCGTATGTCCCACCACGTTCCCTGAGGTCAGAGGACCAGTTGCTCCTCATAGTTCCAGGGACTCGTCTTAAGCGCAGAGGTGACAGGGCATTCTCTGTAGCAGGACCAAGACTCTGGAACGAGTTACCTCTGCTTGTCAGACAGGCCCCCTCCCTCTCGGTTTTCAAGTCCCATTTAAAAACTCACTACTATTCAGTAGCATTCAACACCCGATGATCTGTGTTTTTGATCCTGTATGCTCCACACTGCTTTGTCGTCAATATATGCATCGTTTTTATGTCTATAGTCTGATTTACCTCATTTTGTATTGTGCTTGGTGTGTTACCTGTTGTTTTGTCTGTACAGCACTTTGGTTGGCCTTGTAGCTGTTTTAAGTGCTTCATAAATAAAGTGGTATGGTATGGTAAACGGAAGTTCATCAGAAGAACAGTTAAGAGGAGAGAGTCCAGAGCAGCATAATAAGTCCAAAGTGTGGCCCTTTATGTGGGTTGGTAAGTTAATGAACTGCTGGAAGCCACAGCTGTCGAGGCAGGATGTGAAGTCTCTGGTGAGGGGGTTGTTGTCTCCATCCATATGAATGTTGAAGTCTCCAAGCAGAATAATGTTGGGTGAAAGAGCTGAGAGATGGGCGATTAGAGCAACAAAGTCATTTATAAAAGAGTTGTTGATTTTGGGCGGACGGTAGAAAGTGGCAACAATGGTGGGGGTAGGGCCGGAGAGTAGACACACAGTGTGCTCAAAGGAGGGATAGGGAGGTGTGTGAACCGGCGTGACCTTCCAATTCTCGCGGTGAATTATTGCGAGACCTCCTCCGCGCCCAGACTCGCGGGATTTGGCGATGTAAACAAACCCCGGTGGGGTAGATTCATTCAGGTGGAAAAAGTAATTTTGTTGTTGCCATGTTTCTGTTAGACAAATAAAATCTAGCTTACGGTCAGATATTAGATCTTGAATAAGCTGACCTTTGCCAGTGAGTGAGCGAACGTTCAGAAGGCCAAACTTTACGGAGGAGGAGTTGGTAGCGACCGGAGCATTAGCCGACCGAGCTAGGGTAGCTAACATGCTACTACTGTTAGCGGCCTGAGTATTGCGGCATGTAGAATGGTGAGAGTCAGACCAGATGGAGTTTATGGGGTTAACTTGTCAGCGTGGAGTTTATGGCGGAGCCACGGTGAATGTATCTCCGGCGAGGATGGAAGGCAATGTCCTGAAGAGGGAGCACAGGTGGCATGGCTGGTAAGAAACGAAGGCGAAGGAGCTCGACCGCTGAGTAATGGAGAAGGCCAGACGCCGGGTGGTGGTGGATGAGTAGCTGGAGAGTCCAAAGCAGAGCAGGCAGCAGGTAAATCCTAATGAACCGCATGGCTGATATTGAGACGGATCAGAGACTTGGTGTAGTGGAAAAGGCAGGAAGGACTGAATAAAACAGAAAAAAGCAAAAAAGCACGACGAGCAGCGGGAGCCAGGATGCGTCAGCGTTCGCTCACCGGAAGGAAGAGCTATATGCTATATAGCTATATAGACATACAGCTATATGGCAGCTCCATACAGCTCTGGGCGTAAACACGTATGTCTCTTTGTCATATATCTGTGTTTTACCTGCCTGTGTGCTGAAACCACGTGTCACGTTACAACCAATCACCGAAACTTGACACCGAAAGAAGAGTCATGTTTCAATCTATACACCAACCGACGCAGTTCGGTTGGTACTATAAAAGAACCACGGTTTGGTATACAGCCATAATTGAGTCCGAGTGGGCCATGTTCCGCGCCTCGTTTGTTGAGGTAGCTGCCTTGAGCTGTGGCCGCAAGGTTGTTGGTGCTTCTCACGGTAGCCATCCACAAACTTAGTGGTGGACATCCCCAGGTCAGGGAGGCTGTCAAGCTGAAGAAGGAGTCCTATTGGGCCTTGTTGACCATTGGGACTCCGGAGGCAGCTGAGGAGTACCGGAGGGCCAAGCGGTCCACAGCCATGGCTGTTGCTGAAGCAAAAGCTCGGATGTGGCAGGAGTTCAACGAGACCTTGGATAGAGACTCTTGACTCCGAGTAGATTCTGGCAAACCATCAGGTGGCTGAGGAGGGGAAGGCAGCACTTTACTAACACTGTGTTCAGTGAAGGTGGGACGCTGTTGACCTCAACCAGTGATGTCGTTGGGAGGTGGAAGGAATACTTCTCTGACCTTCTCAATCCCACCAGCACGTCTTCCATGGAGGAAGCTGAGTCTGGGGAATTTGGGGTTGATCCGTACATAACCGTGGCTGAGGTCGCCGAGGTCGTTAAAAAGTTCCGAGGCGGCAGAGCTCCGGGAGTGGATGAGATTCATCCTGATTTCCTTAAGGCTCTGGATGTTGTGGGGCTGTCTTGGATACACGCCTTTGTAATGTCGCGTGGACATCGGGGGCAGTGCCACTGGACTGGCAGACTGGGGTGATGGTTCCCCTCTTCAAAAAGGGGGACCGGAGGGTGTGCTCCAATTACAGGGGCATCACTCTCCTTAGCCTCCCTGTTAAGGTCTATTCAGGGGTACTGGAGAAGCGAGTCAGATCGTTGGCCAAACCTCAGATCCAGGAGGAACAATGTGGGTTCCGTCCTGTCTGTGGAACACTGGATCAGCTCTTTATCCTCACTAGGGTCCTCGAAGGGTCATGGGAGTTTGCCCATTCAGTCTACATGTGTTTGTGGACTTGGAGAAGGCATTTGACCGTGCTCCTCGGGGTACACTGTGGGGGGTGCTCCATGAGTATGAGATTCGGGGCCCATTGTTACGGGCTGTTCAGTCCATACACAAGTGGTGTGAGAATTTGGTTCTAATTGCTGGCAGTAAGTCAGACCCCTTCAGGGTAGGAGTTTGACTCTGCCAGGGCTGCCCGTTGTCACCGATTCTGTTCATAACTATTATGGACAGAATTTCTCGGTGTAGCCAGCTGGCAGAGTGTTTCCGGTTCTGTGGCCTCAGGATTCCATCTCTGCTCTTTGCAGATGATGTGGTCCTGTTGGCGTCGTCGTGCCGTGATCTTCAGCTCTCAGTGGAGCGGTTCACAGCCGAGTGCGAAGCGGCTGGGATTAGAATCAACACCTCCAAATTCTGAGGCCATTGTCCTCATCCAGAAAAGGGTAGATTGCTCTCTTCAGGTCGAAGGTGAGTATCTGTCTCAAGTGGAGGAGTTCAAGTATCTCAAGGTTTTGTTCACGAGTGAGGGAAGAATGGAGCATGAGATTAACAGACGTCTCTGTACCGGTCTGTTGTGGTGAAGAGAGCTGAGCTGTAAGACAAAGCTCTCCGTTTACCGGTCAGTCTACGTTCCTACCCTCACCAGTGAGCGTTTATGCTAAATGCTAATACACTGTTCCTTGAATTTAATGAACTCGGAACAAAAACATGATTTTTCTGGCGTTTTAAAGTCACTACTTGATAACTCAGATTCAACTGCCTGAAAATTGTTATCACCAAAAAAATGAGCAAAAAAATGTTTTTTAATATATCCACATAGATTTTGTGTTCTGTGTCATTTTGTTTTCCTGGATGCAGACTTTTATTATGGCTAATGTCCGACCTCGTGATGGAAAAATATGAAGACCATCAGTAGCACAACGCTTTTATTCTGAAGAGGAAATGCATTTGCCATTGTTGTGCACACACCCTCTCACTGACTACCTTCCACTAGCACTAATGGAGATTATTGGCTTCAGGTTCCAACACTGAAGACACTTGTAGAAGATTTAGACGGCTACTTTGTGTGGCTTGTAGCTGCTGACTTTTAGGTTTTTTTCTGAGCGGTCATTAAATTTTATGACCATAAATTCCTAACTGCTGTTCCATTAAAATAAAAAAACTACCATAAATTTACAGCTAGGTATGAATAATTTTAAGCATTTCAAGCTTAGTTGCATGCAACTGTACTTGGATGTAGTTCTCCTTCTAGCATCATAAAATGATTTATTTCTTCAGGGAGCGCCACAGAAAACTCTTTTGCACAAAGATTTGGCAACTGTTTTATTTTTGCACCAGCTGCCAGACACAAGCACAGATTTTCCACAGCTCGTCTGTGTGGTGCCATCTTCACCCGGGGAAGTTAAGGGATTTCACATTTATCAGCCAAATTATTCTTGTCGGTCCGGGGATTCAAACCAGCAACCTTGAAGCAAGAAGTTTGTCTTCTCTAACCTCTGCACACACCCCACCACCACCAAAACTGTGTTAAGTTAAAGCTTCTAAATGAGATTTTTCTTTATTCCAGCTCTGTCAGCACACATGCCTTTATTTCTTGACATTTTCTTTTAAACGTTACTTTTTAAATTTCTGCAGGAAGCTTTTCAGACACACGGTTTATTTTATCTCCTGTGTTTTCTGTGCTCTTCTTGTTGTCATTGTATTGTCCAGATTTGGTGGCAACTCAACTCTCTTTTTCTTTGTTTTATGCAGAGCTCTTTGGTTCTGATCTCACCTTTTGTATTATAAAATGTTCCATAAATAAATGTAAAAGCTTCTAAATGACCATTCTTTGAACATACCACTCCGTTAACAGAGAGAAGCTGGTCGCCTCTTTTCAGGCCTCCGTGGCGGTCGGCGATGCCTCCTGGGATGATCCGTGAGATGTAAATAGGCGAGTTCTGCTCCTTTCCACCCATTATATTGAAACCCAGACCTTCTTCTGTTTTGGGCAGTTCCACCACACGAGGATGTGAGTGTCCCTCACTGGCTGCAAATGCTGCCACTGTAGCCTATAAAGATGAAAATTACATCATTAGGCCATTGCACATCCCCTCAATGTTTGAATGGCCTAAAGATGTGAAAGATTTCAAATCTATGATGGAGAAGAACAAGGCTACATTTTGATGCACTACAGTAATTAACGTGTACCTTTGCAGTGGCGTTGGCTCTGACCTCAGGACTGCTGTTGATATCCACCGTTTCATACACATGCTCATAAACCTTAAAAAAAAACCACCTAATCAAATGTAGTTTTACAAAAAAACAGGACAGAATGCAGTTTTTTTTAATAGTGTCTTACTTCTCTGACAGCATTACAAAATTCACTCTGCAAGACCCTCTGCAGCGCCTGCAGCTTCTGAGGAGGAACTTCCCCCGTCCTCTGCAGCTTATCGAGCAGCTCAATCGCACGGTTGATATCTGTCAAAGAGATTATGAAAGCTTCACATTCATGCCTGAAACAAGAAAGATTAAAAAGGATAAATCTTTCACTGTATTAATGGAAGCACCGAACCTTCACGTTCATGAAGCTAAAGAGAAGTATTAAGAAGGTGAACAGATGCTTACTGTAATAAAAATGCCTATAATAAATCATTTCATAGTATTTTCTTTTAATTGAAGTCTTTAAATATTATTAGTCCAAACTGAAATTACCACACACTTCATTTATTTTATAATAAATGCACTTAATGGTTTCCTCTTGAATATAAAATCAAAGCTCAATGTTAAGAAAATAAAAACGGAAAACCACACCACACTTCAAACAAGGAAATAACTTATTGTTAAATGAGTTCAAGAAATAATATGGTTTAGAGTATGGAGCTTCTCTTACAAGGACATTCTCTTACTTAATGATGGAAATACAGCACACGCTATCTAAAGCAAACAAACTGTTCAGTATATGTTTTACATTAAAAGTTTAACAATAATAAGAATACATTTTATTTGTATAGTGCTATTCTAAATACTCAAAGACACTTGGACCTTTCAACTGTAAAAAGTAGATCTGTTGAGTTGTTCATACATGTCAACCTCATCATGTGGAGTCAACACCACCTCACTTTGAAATTCATTGAAAAATGAGGTTAGATGAGCAAATGATCAGCAGTCTCAACACAAACTGTACTGATCACTTCCTGGTCTGCTGCCTTCATACATCTCCTCCTACAGGTCTCTGTGTGAGTGCAGCTACAGCGTGCGCTCTCAGGACATCATTACCTGCAGTGTTCCCTCAGTGAGGCCTGAACTAGACAAAAGGTCCTTCTCCTACTCCGCTCCTGTTTCCTGGAATATCTTGTAAAAAGATCTGAAGCTCTCGACCTTTGACCTCTCTAAGTGGCTGCAAACATCTGTTCAGTTCCTGCAGATGTTCCTGGTTTTAGTTTTCTACACCGCCTTATAATCTAGATGTTTGTTTTCGCTACGTTTCTTTTAATTATCATTTTGTTTTCAATTGCAAACATTTAAAAATAATAAATTTGTATGACTCATTTGTGATTGTTTGTTGTACGAGTCCTCGTGGCTCGGTGGGACTAACCTGTTTAAATAAAGGTTGAATGAATATTTTCTGAATGAGAGAGTGGCTGAAAAACAAAGAGGGATTGTGCAGTTTATATTTTTTTATTCTGATTTGTTATTGATTTCGCGATTAGATCTCGAAATCTGGATGAAACGGAGTCTGGGAAACTAGATTTTTTTATAACTATGCTTTCACTTTAACAAAGGTACAAAAGTCATTATTATTATTATTATATTTTAACTGGTGCAATCTGCAATAACTTAAAATTTACACCAACAAAATCACTTTAGTGGAAGTAAATATGTGGACAGACACACAGAGCGACATGAAATGACCTTCAAGTGTTTATGATGTCTTAACGTCCATTATTTAGAAATATTAAAAGGTGTGTGTGTGTGTGGTACCACATATTAAAACTAAATATGAAGCCTAATTACACGAGTCCTGAAGACAGCTGGAATACAGTAGTGACAGGAACAAGTGCAGATTATAGCTCTTCCTTGGCTCCTGGTGAAATTCGGCAGATAATTGATAACGCTCTCAAAAACCAGGTCTCCAACTTGTTTTCAAAGACTTCCCAGTACAGAAGCACATTATCCAGAGTACTTTGCTGTCAGAATACTGGCTTACCTCAAAGTTTTAGGATTAAAACTGGAGGTAGAGTGTTCGGCTGCATGTACAGTATACATGCACACAAGTACTGTGAAATGTAATTACACTGCCTGACCAAAACAAAAAGTCGCCATCAAAAAAAGCTCAAACTTTGATATTTTGTTGGAGCGTCTTTATCTTCGATCACATCGTTCTCTGTGTCTTTGTTTCAATAAACTTCTTCAACGTCACAAGATCTGTTTCATCCAGTGTTGCATTAATGTTTCACCAACATCTTCCATTGATGACGAGACACTGGTCATGATGGTGCATCACTTCTCCTGCCTCTCTTCTGACCCTGATGCTCCATAACTCTGGAACAGGTCTGGACTCATCAGACCACATGACCTTCTTCCATTGCTCCACAGTCCAATCTTTATGCTCCCTAGCAAACTGAAGCCTTTTTTCCAGTTAGCCTCACTGGTTAGTGGTTTTCTTAAGGCTCCACAGCTGTTCAGTCCCAGTCCCTTGAGTTCTTCACATTGTGCGTGTGGAAATGTTCTTCCTGTCTCTATGAACCACAGCCCTGAGTGCTGCTGGTGTTCTTCTTCCATTTGATTTCACCAAACGTTTAAATGATCACCGATCACCATCATTCAGGGTTTATTGTTTTTAATAATGTGTTGGACAGTTCTTAACCCAGTTTAAGTTTCTACAATCTCCTGAGATGTTCCTCTGCTTGGTGCCGATGATTCGACCCTTCTCAAACAGACCGACATCTTCTCCTCGACCACCATGAGTCTTTCATCATGTTGTTGAAGAAATGAGAAGCAGCTCATTGCATTAAAGAACTTGTTGCAGCTGAAACACAATCGTTCGTTCAGTGATGATCCCGGAGGCTCGGACCTGTTTCATGAGCTACATCCAGGTGGAGACTTGTTTGGGGTCAGGCAGTGTAGATACGATATTGTCCATTACTGCAGAGCTAAATGATGTAAATTACCCTGCCACCATGACACTAGCTGTCTTCACTTGTACTCATCATCTGCCATTTGTTTATTATGAAAGCTGGTTTTCATTTTCTCTACTGTTTGACCAAATCATTTCCCTCAGGGATTCAATCAAGTATATTTCTATTCTATTCTATTCTGTAAGAACACTTGGCATCAATTTAGGAGGAAGTGACACTTTATTCTTTTAAGACTAGACTAAAAATCTCTTTAAAAAAGGCCTATATGTAGGATCATCACAAACTTATTGGTTTGACATTTATTCATTTTAATTACTTTGTTACTGTGCATCTAATTTAATGCACGCATTACATTCTGCAACATTAGACTCGTTGCTTGTTGGGCATGTCAAACACTGTATGGAAACATACACTGATGACATCATTATTATTGTTAAACATGATCTAGCTGACTACTATGTTTTAATTTGAATGAAATATGAGTATAGAGCCTCGTTTAGCTTCACCAACTGGTTAGCTCGTTAGCTAACGAGCAACTTAAACACGGCATTATTTAGCTTAGTCTTAGAACACACAAGCCGGTATGAAGTATTGCCAAGTAAATATTTAAGGCCAGGTTAATGAAGCAAACAAGAAAGTGTGATCAGAAACAGCCCCAGTTGTTCTCGAACGATGCTAAGCTGTTCTGTCGTGATAAAGCTAGCTAGCTAACTAACGTTACCTCTTTCCAGCCGCACAGGTTCTCCGAGTGACGCCATTCTTGAAATGAAAGACTCAATTATTTTACGTGGATATCGCGATACGGAGTGGATATATAGGAAACAAAAAATGGGTAACCTTGGCAAACGTTTCGTGTGCCCAACTGAGACCATAAATCAGATTAGCCAAGTTAGCTCGGCTAGGCTAGCTGCCAGTGTCATGGTGCGTTCAGGTACACATCAAAAAAACTGAGAACTCTGGGGACAGGATGTTATCGTGCAGTCAGTCAGGTTTTTCAAAAACAAATTTCACAGATACAAGTCCATTATTGTTTAAATTTAATTATGGATTTATTTGACATTGTACTTTTTTGTATTAATGTAAGTGCTTCCACTAATGTAACTCTAAGTGGCTTTAAGAATCTGTTGGACTCCTGGCAGGGTCCAATGCTGACATGTTCCTGTTTTTAGTTTTATACATTTGTCTTGGAATCTAGCTGTTTTTTTGGTTTTGTTACCTTTTTCCTTTTAGCCATCCTATTTGTTAAAAAAAAAAAAAAAAAAAAAAAAAAAAAAAAAAAAAAAAAAAAA
>NC_056499.1:398981-412767 GCF_014905685.2 Nematolebias whitei
GGGGGGGGACACTGTTCAGTGATTTGTAGACATACATGAGTATTTTGAACTGGATTAAAAAGTGAACTGGTAACCAGTGCAGTGAGGCCAAAACTGGTGTAATGTGCTCTCTTTTGCCTGTACTGGTTAAAAATGGGGCTGCTGCATTCTGGACCAGTTGTAGTCGTGCAATGGAGGTCTGACTGATACCAAACAGGAGTGAATTGCAGTAATCAAGCCTAGATGTAATGAATGCATGTGTTACTGTCTCCAGGTTCTTTTTGGACAATATGGGCTTCAGTTTAGACAGCCGCCTCAGTTGGAAGAAGCATGATTTAACAATCATGTTTACATGATTGTTAAGTTTCAGGGAAGGGTCCATTATCACTCCCAGATTAGTGACTCTTTGTTTTTCTGACAGGGTTAGAGCGGAAAGGCCGATACATTCTTCAGCTATAGCCCTGGCTCAAATGAAGGCCTCAATATTTGTGTATGATCTATTCAGTTTTATGATTTGCTTTGACAGAAAATAACATTTCTTGTTACCAAAAATTGGTTTGTCACTTACTATTGCTGCTGTTAAGTGTGCAGAGGGAAGATCACAGTGTTCTCTTGTAAATTGTTCAACAAAATTAGCCTGAGGTTCCCACACACGTTAAGTGGAACAAGAATCCCAGAGTGTTTGATTCATCGTTCTTAATGCTGAGGATGTGTCGGTGCTTGAGTCTGACTAAACTGCTTCAACTTCATCTTAACATGGACTTTCTTTGACAAACAGCTTCTCTTCCTGCATCAGGACTCAAGCTTCTTTGTAGCCCTGACAAGAAGTCTTCGTTTGGATGGAAATCTATTTCCTGTTTGTCCTCGCTCCAAGAGCTAATAGAGGCTCGTTCTTAGTTGTTTGTTGACAACAAATATAAAGCGTTTCATAGACTGCCTGTGGAGCGACTTCTTCTTCCTTTCATAACCATCTTCATCAGCACATGTCAGAACGTGAGCCCAGCCTCTTCTCCACTCGTCACACTTACCTTCAGGTTGGGGAGGACGACATCAAATCAAGCGTTTGGGGTCATATTCCACAGAAACATGATGTGTAACTGTAGCTCTTGTGTACTTTTGATGTATATGAGCATTTTCTCATGAATAAATTGCTGTTCAACCTTAAACTTAAGTTGCAAGCCAAGTTTTCCCATCATGTAATGCTGGAGGGAACAAGTGGAGAAAGTCTTTTCCTTCTGATTGTAGCGATAAAATCTGTGAAGTTGTTCTTTTGAGCTGGATTTAAAGACGGCATTACCACGCACTCATAACAAAAATGTTGGCTGTTAATATTGAACGTACACAAACGTATGGGTGGTTGAAGCATCCGTGTGGAAGTCGGGCGTGCCTGATGTGGACCCAACTAGTCTGCACCTGCAGACACGTTTCTCCTGTGAGCTTTGTAATTGTGAAACTTGTGCGAGTGGAATTTATCGCCGGGCTCAGACACCTGCGAATAAATCACCAACGTTTTGATCCACACAAACTGTACTCCGTTGAAGCGGTGTTGGGAAACAAGAAGTGGTTGAGGAGCTTCTCTCTCCCCACTTTCTTTTGTCTTCTCAAACAGCTGAACAGAGCGGCATCATTCCCAGTTGTGTTGACTTTCCCAGCAAATTACCCCATGATTAGTTTTGTGCAACCTAAAAACCCACAAAAGAACTCGACTGCTATAAAACATGTTGCTGTTGACAGGAACTTGAAGAACAAGCACTTTTACTGTCTGTTGGTCCGACAGCTGCCTAAAAATGCACTGTTGAAACTTTATCCACATTGATTTTGTTTTTCCAGTTGCCTATAATCATTTTTATTTATTTGTTTTTTTCAAAGATTTCAGTTTAATATTGCAAACAACTTCACAACATACAAAATGAATAATATGAACCCAGAAACATGTCAATGACTATATATATGCTCTTTAAATATATCTTATTCTCTGGTGTGGATAAAAAAATAAACAGCAAAGCTTTGACAACAGCACCTTGACATAGTAAGTAACGTTACCTTGAGAAGTTTAGAACAGTAAACAGATAAATTACTGGAGAGGAAACTCTTTTCAGCTCTATATGTAAACGAAATGGTTTTTATTCTTTTTTGGTCAGCATCATAACCTTTTTTTTTTGGAGGTGGACAATTTTGTCAATTCACAACTGAAGCAGCATGCAAGCTTTGGAAGATGGAACCGTCCTCTCATTTCTTGCCTGTTGTGTGTTTTTCCCTTCATTTTCTAATTCTTGGCAACAAATCACAATGTCTTGATTTATGTGTTATAGTAATTTAAACTGGGCGCAAATGACTGATCAGATTTTTTTAATTGTTTACAAGGTCATGAATATGTTCAATAAATAGACTGTAATATCACTTTTACTGTATAAACTTCATCTTTTTTTTACATGCAGTCCATAAAATTTTTCATTTGACGGAATAATTTACCCTGTTATGTATATATACAAATAGATATTTTCTCTTTATTCTCTTTTTTTAAACTCTTCAATAAAATCTATACATTTTATACACTATCTCCCTCTTTTAATGGTCAATGTGCATACACATGAAGTGTCTATCCTTATAAACCGCCAGCCAATCTTCTTTTTGCTATCCATGGTGAGCGCTCGCACGTAGGACTGGGTTGTCCTGCATTGGGAGTTATAATGCCGCTTGTCTATTCCTCGGCAGCCGTCCTTCGTGTACCCCATGGGGTTGCATTTGGTCTCATAAAAGTATTGCTTCAGTTGGCCGTTGGGGACAGGGACCTTTTCCATGACGGTGACTGTCTGCCCAGACATGTCTATCGCCGTCTTTTTGTCCACAGCTGTCACCCACTGGCTAATACTGTCACACACACTGAGCTCTCCACGCCGCGAGGGATCCGAGTGTCGCCGCACCCTCATGGACATGTTAGCGGCATCCAGATAGTTTTTGTATTCCTCCAGGAGAAAGAGCAGTGGCGGCTCCAAAGGCACTTGGTTGCTGATCATCACCCGCGAGTTGTACAGGTCGACATCCTTGGTCTCTGTGGCGACCAGAGGCGGTGGGCCCCCACCTCCCTGATTCTTGGCCCCCTGTCCCAGCTGCGCCGCCTCCCCCTCCACCTCCAGCAGCTCCTCTATCACCTGCTCGAACGTGTCTGTGAGCGAGGGCAGCTCCCCGCGCTGGCCCGGCCCGCCGCCGCTCTGCAGACTCCCATGGCCTCGAGTAGCCGTTGCAGCAGCGCCCAGGTAGCCTTCTGTCCGATGGCCCCGCACGCCCGGGACATCACGCACGGGCGCAGCTTTCATGCAACTGAAGTATGAAATAACCATAGTAAGGAACAGGATGGTCATCACTCTTCTAACCTGGTGGAACTGGAGAGGAGAACAAGGAGAGAGAGCAAGACCGTTAGTCAAAGAGCCTTTCTAATAAAGTTAGCTAGCCTCTCTTCATCCATGACGCGTCACATGAGCCTCCACATTTTTCCTCCCACCACATTTTGTTTGCATGCCAAAAACGAGAGTGCTTGTACAACCACAGTCCAAGTGATATTGGGCCCGTGCTACAATCAGTGTTTTCAAATTGTTTGCAAACCGTCATCTATGTGAGCTCTGGCTTTGTTTCTATTTGTTGGCAGCAAAGCACAAACGCTGCGTGCGTGCGCGTCAGAGGAGCTCCAGATCACATTACACACATGAAACATGGCTGTTATTCATGAACTGCTGGCTCACAGTGTGCGTGCAGTTACGTTTCCATTGTTACTTTTAATGGACAAACCTCTGAGATTTGACTTGTACATCACTAACTGTCTTGTTGTCTGATGCTGTTTATACGTCAACACGTTGGGCAAATGCAGCTTGTGATATTTGGAACTTTATACTTTTAAAAAGACAACTTTATTTACAAATGCTTTCCTCATAGAAATATTTTGGAGCTCTTCTTTTAAAAACAATGTTACTTGCTCTGATTTAGTCTTATTCTACATTTAGCATTTAGTTAGCCTTTTGCTACTTTTAGCTATTCTTCTGCTAGGTTTAGCTACCTGTTTCTACCATAAGGTTTTAGCTACCGCTCTGCAATTTTAGCTAGCCATTTGCTACTTCAGTTTTTAGCTGCCACTCTACTTGTACTTTTGCTACTTTAGCATTGTGCCACCATTAGCTCGACTTTTTCCACTTTGAACTGGTTAGGGTTAGGGTTAGGGTTTGAGCTGACACTTTGCTACTTTTATCAAAGTTCATGTTCAATAATCAAATCCAACAAAGTTCAGTCAGGTCCTCTGGATGGTTTCTTTTTTTGTTGAAACATTTCGTCCTTCATCCAAAAGACTTCATCAGTCTGAGGAGCCACAACAAACTCACGCCCATGAACAGCACCTTCACATATTGCGGGTCACCCAGTTTGGTGCTGATAAGATGTTTTCTGGAGTCCGCCCTTTCCCCCGTCGACTCCTCTGAGGCAGCTATTGTTAAAAACATCAAAGTTCATGCTCAATAAGCCAGGTAAAAAAATTCTACTTTTAGTTTTTAGCTACCATTCGGCTACTTTTAGCTACCCTTTTGCTACATTAGTTTGCACTAGCTTTGTGCTACTTTCAGCTAACCTTTTGCTACTTTTTGGTTTTAGCTGTTGTTTTGCTTCTTTTAGCTGAAAACTGTTCAGTTACAGCTTCTTCATCCAATTCAAGCGGTCTCTCAGTGCTCAACATCGATGCTGACTTTTCATAGAAAATGCAGTTTGTCTAGTTTTCGAAGGCGTTCCTCTTCTTTCTTCGGAGTTAGACGGTAGTGTCGGTACTTCCAACACTTTTTGTATGTGCGCAGCTTCAGCACCACAAAGAGCTGTGATGAATGGCAGCATCTGAGTTATATTTTTAGCAATCGTTCACGGCCGATTCAGAAGATTGTGGCTAAAACAGGGTGTTGTGAGCATCAAGGCATAAAACACAAATAGAAGTGAATAAAATAGCCATTTATCCCAAGTATTCTTATCATAATATTCAACAGTATTGTAATGCCATGATTTACTAGTATAGTGCAACCTTCTTAGAACATATGAACGTAGTGAGGCTGCAGCCGCGTCAGCGTCGTCTATGAACTGACCAATAAACCAGTTTAAAAACCCACCACACAAATCCCTGTCGTCACGGCCTCACGAACCAACAGGCTGGTAAAGGTCGTTGTCGTCTGCTCAGGCAAACAGTGGCGCTGCCATGTAATTTATTTGACCAACAAACTGGTCTGTGCTGCAGGACCGGTCCAGAACTGAACCTTGTGACCATGAATGGGAACCTGGGGTCTGTTTGTTGAGGGACACTGTTTGTTCTTTCGGCAGGTGGCTGGAGCTCTGCTGCATGAAGTAACAGGATGTCATGAGGAAACATCCTTTCCTGCACAAGCCGAGGCTTTGGCATCACAGAGGAGCAAAGTGCTGCAAGGGTTAAAAAGATCACTGAGCACATTTGTATCCCTTACCTCTAAGAAGCTCTAAGATTCACAGCAAATGAACGAGTTGGTGAATATCCAGCAGCCAGAGCCATAAGAGCAAAGAGAAGAAAAAACAATCTCCATGTCACTTTCCACAGAGGCTCATTGAAAGGAGCCCAGCTGAGCCTTGGACTGCACCCTGCATCTCCTCCAAGGATGGACATGAGGACCTTCTCCTGCAGGGAGGAGAGAAACCCCACCTTAAAACCCAACAATGTTCAGTCAGGTCGGACGGCCCCCAGAAACCCACCAGCTTATCACCAGCAAATTGGTAGGCGAGTACTGCTTAGTGGGCAGACAGTTTGTTTGTGGCTCCTCAGACTGAAGAAGCCCTTCGGATGGAGGATGAAACGTCTCTCAACAACAACAACAACAAAGGAACGGTCCAGATGACCTGACTGAACATTGGTGGATTTTTTTACCTGGATGATTGAGCTTGAACCTTGATGTCCCACCTTAAAAGCATCTGTTTCACTCTTAATTGGTATCTGGGGCCGGGGCTGCAATTAACTGCCACCACACTGAGCGCCATAGAGATATCTGCGCTAAAAATAGACGTGCTGGGAGTCTCACAGTCTCTGTTCAGAATATCACATCCTTCTTCTTAATGAGCCGCTCATTCCCCGAGCTCAGTGACGTGCTGTTCCAGAGTGTGTGAGTGTGTGTATGTTAAAGGGAGGGCATGGGGAGGGGCTGCTGTGTGTGTGTGTGTGTGTGTGTGTGTGTGTGTGTGAAGATACAAGGGTATTTTTTCCTCACACAAGCTAAAACAAACAAACAAACAATCCAAAAAGCAGCTTGTTCAGTTTTCACTGAAGCTTGTTAATAAATCATCCGTTCAACGATGGTTTGGGTCAAAAAAGGAAAAATTTCCCGGCACAGACAACCACGTAGGTTTACGGGATTGAGGCCAGTCACGAGCTTTATGTGTAGATGCATTTAGTCTGATATTATTATCAGCACTGCGCTCAAATGGTTCCACTTCCACATGAGGGAAATGATGGTGGAGCGCTGATTACTGTTAAGGCGTCAAACTTCATTCTGGAAATGGTGCAGACGAAGAGTGCTGCATCTTCCGTAACAGACCACAGGGGTAATATTGCAGTAGCAGGGGGTGGGGAAGAGCACCGGCGTCATTTCGCAGCATAACAACCACAGATGACGTCTCTTCCAGGTCTCCATAGGGGAGAGGCTGGAGGGGAGGTGGTTGCTGGGGGTAATGCCACTCAATGGCGTGCAATTGCCTCCCATTCCCCTGGGCATCCTCACACCGGGAACAACAGATGATTTTAATTCTATCTCTGCGATTTCCTGTTTCCATCAGGACAATCAATAATCAGCATCCTGTTAAAACATGATAAAACCAATGAATCGTTTGATTGCTGTGGGACCGGTGGAGCGTCTGTATCTGAGGTTAAACGTGACAAGAGCTTGGTTTGCTCATCCAGCGCAGGAATATGTCATGTGGATTTTTACAACAAAACATGGCAAATGTCTCAAGTGAAATCATACTGAGCCAAACAGGAATCAAATCTACTTTGTGGGGCCTCTACATGAGCTGTGGATGAGTAAAGTGCACTTGTTTCACCCCACATTGATTAAAATCCAGATATGTGCCTAATAAAGTGGAGTTTCTGTCATCTAACTACGAGTGCCGAGGAAATAAAGCCTGAGATAAATGCTGCTCAAACATGCCTTACACACGTAGCGCACAGAACAATGGAAGCAGGTGAGTGCTTGGACTCCAGCTACTGTTTGGCTTTGACGTCTCTGGATGACCACCTGTTCATGTGCACGGAGAAGCTCGGCTGTATGGCAGCGATGTGTAACATTTATTCTTTGTGCCAGGTGGGGATTAAAGTGATAAATGCCTCTTTTGACAGTCACTGAAAAGTTGCTCCGGTGCATGAAAGGTCTGGCAGGGCTAGTATTATTGCACATATTCAGTATGCTCCCCAGCCTGCCGTGCACACGTCAGCACACTTTATGTCTTCCTCTTTGCTAACAGCATGCATGATATGTTGAAAACACCATTCCAAGGAACATAGACACTAAGAGTGGACATGAAAGATCAAAGTGTGCCTTGGATATGTGAAGAGAAATGTGAGCATCATTTTCTCTCTCTGCCTCCACCACTGCTCCTCGTGTGCATCTGTCTTTTCTTTCATTCTTCAAGAACCTCGGTGATTGAACTATTTACCTTGCAGCATGTTTTGTCATGCTCGGCGCATTCAGCCAACATTTCCAAATGTTCACTTTGGGGGAAGAAAACAGCAAATATCATCACCCAGGAACCCCTTGTTTGACACAATTTGGCCCTTACAAAAAGGTGTGTGCTTGTTTGAGGGGGTGGGGGGTGGAGTTGTTTGCAGTAATGGCTGACGTGGAAGCTTGCTTTCCTGAGATCTGTTATCAATCTGAATTTACTTCAGAGCCCATTTAGTAATAGATGAGCACTGCTGTATGGATTATACCTGGCCTTCAGGCCAACCCCAACTTCTGCCACTGAAAGCCCAGCTTTCAATACCTGCCAGTGATTTATGCTGCCCTCCCACTCCCCAACTCTGCTGACAAAATCTGAAGGATACAGACCCATATACGAAGCAGGCCACACGATCGATCTGCTTTATGTGTTAATGCACATGACTTCCTGGTGGAAGCCTTATGGAGAAATCCATAATTCACATTAAAACATTAAAACTCAACCACTGAAACAAGATGAACAGGACCTGGGCGCGTCATCACTGCACTTCTCAGGTTTGAACACTAGATGGCGCATGAGACCATGGAATAAAATAAACTTCTGCTTTTACGCCCCAGAAACCAGATAAATGATGGATGGATGGATGGATGGATGATGGATGGATGGATGGATGGATGGATGGATGGATGGATGATGGATGATGGATGGATGATGGATGGATGGATGGATGATGGATGGATGGATGATAGCTAGATTAATTGTGTGTGCAGCTTCAGCTCATGTTCTCTCTACAGACATGTCCAAACCACTGTCCCTGCACTGGACATGTCCAAACCACTGTCCCTGCACTGGACATGTCCAGAGTTGTGTCCATTTCAAGGGTTTTCTTGAAGCATCACGTGAAGTGGCGCAGCATCGTTCAGGGTCTCGGGTGTTTCATAAAGTTTTAATGAGTTCATCAAAGTGTTGTTTTCCTCAACACGATGACTTCATAAAACACTTCATTCTTTTGATTTTATTTCATCCTTTCTGTTTTTTTGGCGCACAGTTTGGAGGGTGCTCGTGATGAGTAAACCTAGACAGCACGAGCTCTTTTCAGTCACGTGGTTAAAAGTTTGAACGAAATTACGCAGCGCCACTTTTACGAGACAGGAGGGAAACTATGAATAATTGTTTCAGTGCGTCACTGATGAAACAAGAGTTTTTTCAGAGGACACCTCCTGATGCGCGCGCTCTCCGCTGGAAACCCAATCAACAGAATAAGTGCGTTTTTTATTAATGAACTGGAGGATAAGGTTACACAGATCCTTCAGGTCTGCTCGCAGGATAACTGGACTGGATGGAGCTACTTTTAGACCCCCCCCCCACCCAACACACACACACACACCTCTCACGCACACAAACATGAATCAACAGCGGCTGTGCATGGTTCTATAGGAGCGTGACACAAACTCCAAAGTGCTTGTTTTTTTGCGCCAAAGCAGCAAACTGAGCCTACCTTTCACTGCGCAGCCGTAAAACAGAGCTTCAACAGGACAGGGTCATCTGGAGCTTCAGGAACTCCCTGAGATGTTCCCTGAGATGTTCCCTGAGATGTTCCCTGAGATGTTCCCTGAGATCTACTTTAGCGACACTTTCCTCTCTGCACTCTCTCCACCCAGAAAAGAAAGCAGAAAAAAGCTTCAGGATATCTCTTCAGCTTTGGAGCAAATAGATTAAATTATTGATGGTGGAAATTGCGCGGCTGAGGTAACGCACGCCCATGGCTGCGCGCGGCGCGTGTGGAGATCGTCTGGAGCTGAAGTCGCAGCAGGAGGATAGGAGAGCTCACGAGCTCCGATGTGGAGCCTCTTTGCAACTCCTGTAACTTTACTACACGCACGGTGACGCTGCAGCACGTGACCCGCCGCTGGGGCTGCTCGTCTCAACAGTCCATGCGCGTCCAGCGTGCGTTGCGCGCTTTTGTTTGTCCGCATACCGCGCAGGCTGCACACACACACACACACACACACACACGCACAGCATAATGTGTGTGTGTGAAACAAAAGTGAAGCCTCTCCTCTTCCGTGTTTCTCCTGAAGACACTTTGGTTTTGCGTAACAGCGCGTGCCCGTGAACGTCGTGATCGGCTGCGCGTCGTGTCTTTGTGTAAATGAGATGTTGTGAGGCTAAAAGAAGCAGCTGCTGCACCAACAGGAGACATGTGTCCATGCACACCTGAGGACATTTTTACCTTCAACTCTCTGCTGCAGGTTTTTGGAGGCAGCCCTTCACAATAAAAGCCTCTTTATAAATGATTTATTAATGCCTGCGTTATAAACCATTAACAATCATTTATAAAACACTGTGCCACGCTGAAGCACGTTCACGGTTTGGTGACTGCTGTTATCCCTTCATCATTTAGATTTTAAATCTCAACTTTGTGACTTCTGCAGATGCACAATGTGTTTGGGCAAATATTCAAACCATGGACGTGAGCAATAAACATGAACATGACACACTGATCATGCTTTATAAAGTGTTAACAACTCATGAATGACAGCTTTTCAAGTGTAGTAAAAGTCCTTTCAAAAGTGTAAACAATGAGAGTGAGTGTGAAGCTGGTGTGAATGGTGTCAGCTCAGACACAAACTGGGAACACTGCCCTCTAAACTGGAGTCAAGTAAAGATGTGACTGGAGGCCGAGCTTTCACTCATCATCACGTGTTGAGGAGAACAAGAGGAAGATGATTATCCTTGGACTTGGCTCAGGTCCAGGCACACATTTATTGGGATGTGCTCAGCCTGCGCGTGCGCGTGCTCGTGCGCCTCTTGCTTGGCATGCAGTCTGAGTGGACGCTCACACCTGCTTCATGAGTCACTCCCACCTCCAGCACACCCGGGACATGCCAACATGGATATGGCCCTCCCCGAAGGCTCACAGGAGGTGAGGGCCAACTCTGGATGACAAAGAGTTGCATCAGCGATCGCTGAGCCAAAGAGACTCCAAAGAGAAACAAAGAAAGTGCACAGTGCACGTGCACGGAGGCTGCTCCAAACAAGTAATTCATGAATAAATCACGTGCTTGTCATTAGAAGAGCAAAAACAAGAATTCTGCAAATGCAGCTTAACTCAACGTGCACTTTGTGCTTCGGCTACATTTGTGAATGGAACGAGTGAAACGTAGAAAGGACTCGGTGTGAGAGTTGAAGTGCAACACGGTGGTTCAGCGTGAACACTTGTCAGCTCGTGCTCTGTGCTGCTCAACAACCACAGCAGCTACTTGTGCAACCTCTGAAGGCCGTGCTGACAGGGATGCCTCCACGTGCAACACACGAGCCCACGCGTGGAACACATGACATTTTGTCAAATGTCATTTTCACGGAGCATTAAAAAGGAGGCGCGGGGGGGGGGGGGCATTTTCAAGGAGCAAACGCGTCAACACGAGAAACATTTTGTACGACTGGATGACGTCAAGGAGTCGAGAGTGATCTGGAGAGCAGCGGAGAGGAACAAGCTGCAGAAATCACGATTTTAATTGGATGCTGGCGTGACGAGCTAATGTCATCCGACCTGTGATGCCAGCAGTAACCACGAGGCCACAGCTGGATGCAGATGTTAACTCCATGAATGAAAAGAAGCTCCAACTGAAACCTGAAAATATGTGTTAGGAACACATGAAACCATCAAGAGGGATGATGATGATGATGATGTGTTCATGGCAACATGCAGCAGACAAACAACCAGTGACTTCCTGTTGCCTCAAACTCTCTTGTGCAGCTGTTTTCTTTCTCCAGGTCATGTTTGGTTTGGTATGAAGTTTATTCATTTTAAAAAAGTACAAAACAATTCCATAACAATATAAAAAAAGATACAAAATGTTTGGGGCGGTGCGTTCGCTTTTTCACTGAAAATTGTTGCAGGAGAATTTTCAGGATGTTAAATCTAAAAGAATGACATAAATGACAAAAAGCAATGCTGTAGGGTTTGGTTTGTGCCCCCCCCCCCCCCCACACACACACACACACTGCTCTGTTTCAGGTGAGCAACTCATTTGGTTATTCAAGTTGTGCAAAAATGACTTTCAACTCTAGTAAAACGTAAATAAATAAAGCTTAAATTAGGGTGGCAACAGGGTGGAATGATGCTTTTCCCCAACTCTGCCACCCCCTAGAACCGCCACTGTCTCAGAAAAGGCTCAATAAAAGCTTTTTAAAATTGAATTATTATTATTTGTTTTGCCTGCAGCTCGCACAAGCTGGGAAACACACGTGAATGGGTTTGCTGGCATCATCAAACAGCTTCACGCGCGCGCACACACACATCCTTGCCGTCCCGCAGTGGTCCAGTCACATTTTCTAATAACTTCTCGTGGGCATGAAGCCACAATCGCGCGTCAGAGACGCACAAAATCTTGCTCGTGCTCGTTTAAATGAAGGAATTGGATGAAGGCGCGCCTGATGAAGAGGATGGCGCGGCCCACATTTCCATCCAGATGAAGATGATTAATTTTAGCTCTAAACATCGTCACGTCCGCTGAGCTGAGCTCAGATTTCCGGCCCAAAATAATCAATATCCTATTGATCATCATCATCATCATCATCATCATCATCATCATCACGAGCTGATGAACGAAAGAACAAATGTGTAAAAATTCAAACTCATTTATTTCTAATCCGACGGAAAGGCCAAGACTTCAACAGCAACTGAGTCAAACTGCATGCACGCGCATGTACGCGCGTTAATTTCGTTGAATAAACGTGAAGCACGTGCTCGTGGAGGCTCAGCGACACTAACCTGCACAAATAAAGCTTGAAGAAAGAAACTTGTTTTGTTCTTGACGCAGAGCTGAGCGCGCGCACAGCGCGCACAGAGCGCCATGGATGGAAAGAGAGAGAGGGAGGGAAAAGGGAGATTCTCAGTAAAGATAATACACGCGGAGGAGCACGCACGCACGCACGCAGGCGCGAGCGCAGGCACGCCCGCACACAAGCGCACGCAGCCCCATTTATGGACTGATCCGCTGACGTACGTTGCAGAAAAGTGCTATAAAAAAGCTTCATACATACAAAGTGTGTCGTGCCACCCCACAGAACCCCCCCCCCGCCCTAACCCGCCTCCGCTCATCCCTCCTCCTCCACCCAACGCGCCCACGCCCACACCATAATCCCACGTCTCAGTGGGGAAAAATCAAAAATACTAAAACTGCAACATGGTGAGAAAAAGATGAATCTGTGAAACATCACGAGCGTTTTCAAGCAACAAATGTAATTTATATTAAAAAACATTGCTACATAATAATAATAATAATAATAATAATAATAATAATAATAATAATAATACAGAAAAACTCTCCATATTTAAATGAACGGATTTTGCGTGATATTTATTTGCAGCCTGCGCGAGGAGTCTGGATTAAAACAGGAGAGCCAGTGGGCGGTGTGTGTGTGTGTGTGTGTGTGTGTGTGTGTGTGTGTGTGTGCGGGGGGGTTCTCTTCTATTGTTGTTTATTTATTTATGATCATTAATAATATTACAATTATTTCCATAATTGTTGTTATTGGCCACGCAATTGTTTCGTGTTGAAGCAGGACTCTTCGATCATAATAATAATAATAAAAAGATAAGGGGGGGGGGGGGGGTTATCGGTGAGAGACGGTTTTTATGCAGGAATGAAATAAACGCATTCTTTTCTTTTAAAATATGAGCTCGCGCGCGCGTTTTAAGGCTTCCTGAACATTTTGCACATCTCTCCCAGCTTCACGTTCAGCCACAACATCTGTCGGCTGGTGCACTTTGACCACGCCCATCTTTATTGTAATGGGGGGGGGGGGTGGGGGGTGATGGAACAGCGCACTGAAAACGGTCAAAGCCAGAAATAATTCATCCGTTTCCTTTGTTTTTAATTTTTATTTTCTTTTTTCCAATTATGTTTTGTTTTTCTGCCTTTAACAGACTGAGCCGAGGACAGGAGGAGGGAGGGGGTGAGGAGGATGGGGAGGGAGAAGCGCTGGGGGGGGGGGGGGGGGGGGTAGCAGGTGAAGCTGAAAAGCACCTTATGAATGAAACCGTGGAGCGGCCGTAGTAAAAACACAAGTGATTTGATGGCGATGACTGTGAGGGGGGAGG
>NC_056499.1:413737-416693 GCF_014905685.2 Nematolebias whitei
GGGGGGGGGGGGGGCTGGGAAAAAGGAGAGAAAGAGAGTTGGCGTCCACGCGGCGCTTTAGTCCATGCACGACTCGGGTGTCTCTGTCCAACGTGCTGAAAGCATCACCCAGCCAGGGACATGGGGGGGGGGGGGGGGGGGTCTAGACTTTTGTTTGAGTGCCCACTTTTTTTAAGGAAACAACTCTGTCCCGCTGCTCACGTGCGTTTTAAAGCAGTCGTGTTAGGATTTGATCTCACATGGGTCACACATTTCTTCCAGATTAAAGCAAATAAACAAATAAACAAATAAACAAAGGCCGGCTTCATTTGTAAAAAAAAGACTAACGCGGGGGTGGGGGGGTGGGGGGTGGGGTCCCGCTTTGGTTTTCCTGAAGTGTCACATGTTGCTTTATTAAAAAACAACATACATGAATAAAACATAAAGCCCCTCCAACATGCATCACATCCACGCATTGCGCGCGACATTCAACGCAATATTCCCTTCCCGTGCTCAGTGAACGTGCACATCCAGAGCAGAGAAATGTCGCACAGTGTGTGCAGGTCTCCATCCAAGCAGCCTGATGTGCTGCTACTCACCATGTTGTGTCCTGGAGGTCCAAGTGTCCTAATGTCCCTCAGTCCAACAGATGTTGGCAGATGTTTGGACTCATCATATGAACTTGTGCTGCTCAGGAACACTGAATCCAACAACCCCCGTTTCTTCTGGCGAGATCGGCTTCAAAGTGCGTGCGAGGCAGCACCTCGGCGGCTCCACAGTTGAAGACAAACAAACAGGGCTCGTCAGGAGATCTTCTACACGTGTACGTAACACACGCGCCCGGACAACGCCATTAGGGCTCTTACGTGATTGAAATGAGCGACGGCAAGTCGCAAGTTTTATGTCAGTCCTTGTGTTCCGGGGGCTCGTGCGCTGACTCAGATCCTCAAATCCGCATCAAGGAGAGAACTTATTCAGGTGTTGGTGAAAAGCTGGAGATCTGGCGCACGGGCCCATTACGCACAACTGCTCATTTAGATTTGGAAGAAGAGCGCACAGCAGGTGCTTCATGAGACTCCCTGCAAGTTCTCCTGGATCTTGTTGCTGCTCAAAAACAAACAACAACAACAACAACAACAACCTTCTCCGTTCTCTCTCATATACTTACACTGTGGATTTCTGCTTTGGAACAAAGAAAAGAAAAAAGTCCCAGCAAAGAACAAGAAGAGCCCGAACGGAACGAGTTTAAAGTCAGTGTGAGTTTTCAGTCAAATCATCCGCTGCTCCAACGCGCACGCTCTGATGCGTGTGCGTGACAACAAGCCCCACATGGACTTAGTTACATGAGTAATATTCGCTTGACTCTTTGTCAGCATCCCAAACTTTTTACAGTGCGTGTAAGACAAGTGTCATTCTTGTGATATAAATGATATTTGTGTTTGGTTGAAGGAAACCACGCAGCACGGATGGTGCGTTACTGGAACCCGTGCGTGTTGCTCTGCAAGGAGACAAGACACCGACGTGATGAATGTGTGGACTTGTCTCACAGATCATCAAAGTGCTCTCCTCTCAGACCTGTCACTTTGGCACCACTTGGCTGACTTGTGAAGACTGAAGCTGATTGCTTGGTTTCTTATCACCATGGAGACAAACATGCACATTTCTCTATAGTCACTGTGTCATTGTGTTGTAACCACGTTCAAAACTTCCATCTCGGTGAATATAATTAGACCTAATGTGGTGTGAAAATAACATCACCTTCATGTCAGTTTGTGTCAATACATTTCTTCTTGAAAGACACAAGATGGCACGATGAGATAAAATTAGCATCATTTTTATGATTTGATCATCATCACTTTCCTGCTGGCAACAAGTGCTGGACATGAGAGCTTGAATGGAAGAGGTGGGGTGTGGGCGGGGGTCTGCAGGCTCCTAATTCAAGGCAGCAGTATGTAAAGAGAGGTGGAGCACGGTCCAGCCATCAGGGTGCACGTTTCTCCTTCCATCATCCCACTCTCAGGCCTTTTGCTTTTCTGACGTGGGAACTGCTCTTGTGATGCTGTTAACACTTCCTCTGCAGACTTTGTTACTAACTCGTGCTCTTCTCCAACCCTCCCCTGCACTCTTTACCATAATGATCATGTCTGAGTACAAGGTCACTGGTCAATCACATTGTTCCCCTTAATGCCCACCCCACTCCACCCACTCTCCCAGCATGGATTGAATATGCACACTGCATTTTACAACAGATATTTAGTCTCTTTGCAGCTTTTTCTTGGAACTTCTGGGTATTTGAGAGTTTTATTACAAGCCCAAGTCTGAAAAAGTCAGAACATGGTGTCAAATGTGAGAGAAAACAACACAATCTCACAAACTATATTTCATTCACAGGGGAAGATGGTAAACATGGAAAAGGCTGAAACCAAAAAAATATATTTATATATTTAAAAATTGATGGCAGCAAAGTATGTGTAATAGGATGGAACAGGAGCAACATTGGGTGGTACCAAAAAGAAACAGCTGGACGAGCATTTTGCAATACATACATACATACATACATACATACATACATACATACATACATACATACATACATACATACATACACACACACATACAGACACACATACATCCATACATACATACATACATACATACATACATACATACATACATACATACATACATACACACACACACATACATACATACATACATACACACATACATACATACATACATACATACATACATACATACATACATACATACATACATACATACATACATACATACATACATACATACATACATACATACATACATACATACATACATACATACATACATACATCCATACATACATACATACATACGTACGTACATACATATATATATATACATACATACATACATACAAACATACATACCTACCTACATATATATATATATATATATATATATATATATATATATA
>NC_056499.1:416793-421707 GCF_014905685.2 Nematolebias whitei
TACATACATACATACATACATACATACATACATACATAAATACTTACATACATACATACATACATACATACATACATACATATATACATACTATATATAAATATGTATAGTATGTATGTATATATCATGTGCATTTTAGCTTATATTATTACTTGAAATACTCATTCATACAAATTCATCCTGCTGCACCATTATATTCTACCATGTTGTTTTTTACAATTTATCTTTAGGACCTTGTAAATATTATATTTAATCTTTAAGTTTTTACTACTTTATTTTTGTACCCTTATTGCATGGTTTAGTATTTTCTTGTTTATTCTTTGCTTTAGTGAGTCAAATGTGTTCTTGTCTTCATGAGCATTTCATTGTTCTGTTATCCTGCATATTATAAAGAAACACAACTTGAACTTGAAAGCTTTCCAGGCACCATCAATGTGCAAAAGCAAATAAAATGCAGGACTGTTGAGAAGCTAAAATCCTCCACCACACAAGAATGGGACAGCCTGAAAGTGCAGCAGCTAGTCCACTCAGTTCCCAGATGTTTTCAGATTCTTGTTTAAAGAAGAGGGGATGCTTCATTGTGAGAAACATGGCCCTGCCCCAACATTTTACAATGTCTCGCTGCCATAAAACTCAAAATTACTTTATTTCCCCAATACAAACTCTTGGTTTCAATATTTAAAAAGTTTACTATGTTGTTTTAAGAATAAAATATGGGTTTATGAGATTTACAAATCATTGATTTGGTTTTTATTAAATTTTTTCACAACTTTTAGGAACTACTTGAAGATTATTATGTCTGAACTTGAAGATTATTATGTCTGAAATAATTGTTTGAAAAAAGGGGCAGATATAATAAGATTTTTTTCTTCTTTCTGCTGCCTTTCATTTTAAATCTTTTGTATCTCTTTTATATTGTTATGGAATTGTTTTGTACTTTTTTAAAATGAATAAACTATATACCGTACCATACCATACCAAAAAGTTTGACCAAGAAGCAACTTGAGATAAACTTGGGGATAAATGTGGCCAAGAAAGACACACTGAGACTTATAAGAATGATATTCGGCTACCAAATATCCAGTTGGAAGAATAAGCTAGAAGTCCAAAAAAGTTCAATCTGGTCCTCTGGACATTCAAAAAAACAAAAGCAAAACAAAGCAAAAAAAATTCTAGAAACGTTTCGTCTCTCATCCAAGAGACTTCCTCAGTCTGAGGTGCTGTATTCAGCTCAGTCTCTTAAATATCACCTTCTCAGGGTGGATCAACCAGTTTTGCTGCTGACAACCAAAACCAGCTGATCACATGCTCAAGAAGGACCATCAGCCTAACAATGGATCATTAGCACCTGATGGCTGTTTACTGTTCACAGAGGGCTGAGTGATACTAGCAATCACAGCATTGTAAGAGGGGGACAGTTGAACCTGGAGGCTCCACCCCTGTTTAATGATGGACGGTTTCTTTTCACAAAGATGGCCTCCTTTACTCCTCTCTCAAACCATCGTTCCTCTCTATCCAGGATGTGAACATCTTCATCCCTGAAAGAGTGACCTCTGACCTGGAGATGAGTGTAGACCTCAGAGTCCTGGCCTGATGATGTTGATCTTCTGTGCTAATGATCCATTGTTAGGCTGATGGTCCTTCTTGAGCATGTGATCAGCTGGTTTTGGTTGTCAGCAGCAAACTGGTTGATCCACTCTGAGAAGGTGCTATTTAAGAGACTGAGCTGAAAACAGCACCTCAGACTGAGGAAGTCCTCAGGATGAGAGACGAAACGTTTCTAGAATTTGTTTTGCTTTTGTTTTTTTGAATGTCCAGAGGACCAGATTGAACTTTTTTGGATTTTTCTACCTGGATTATTGAGCATGCATCAAGATAAGCTAAAAGCAGATCCTCGGTGTGTTCGAAGCACAACCTGCTCATCAAAGCCTAAAAATGAACTCTTACTGTGATACCTGTATGAAATCATTCTTTGAAAAATGTTGTTAAAGCCATTCTGACACAGCATCTTCATACTTTCCTGTTTACATCTGCTAATCACATCTGGACCCCATCAGGTATCAAACTGGAGAGAGCCAGGTGAAAACTTTGAGTCTATAAGTGCGTTCCTCCTCCTCTTCCATGTAATGACAACTATTAAACGTGGATGGATCCAGTCCGGGCTGCGTGCATCATTACTCTGTCTTAATCTTTGTTCCATAAATATTGATAAGATGAGCCCCACGTCATCGCTTACTAGTAGCTGCTGTTATAAATAGAAACAGGTTATCTCAGATCCCAGCTTTACCTCTTGTCTCTACAGGAAGTTGAGCTCAGGGACGAACAAAGAGCTGCACCTCCTGCCGTTCACCCACCAACGTTCAAACAAATTGGATTTTGGGAGAAATTCAGCTGCCCGAGCATCAGGAAGAAAAAGTTACAATTTATTTCACATATAGATCTTATTCAAAGATAATGATCCATAATTACTGCTGAAGTAGCGTAGAGCTGTCACCCTGCTGACATGGCTGTACATCTGGCTTTAAGTGCAGCTTCATAATATTTCTTTGGAGTGTGGAATTAATTATTGGGCTCGCCTGGTGACTCAGAGCTCAGGCCCTCAGAAAGTAACGCAGCCCGTAAATAATCGCCCCACTGCCACCATACCTCACAGTGATGGCGAGCGTCGCATTGCTGCTAATTTAGCTGTTCTGTGCATAGTGTCATGGACGGAGTCAGGATGAATGATCTTGGGGTTGCACGTTACATTGATGGTTTTTCTGTCTGGGTTTAAAGCTCACAGTGTCGCCTGTCCTCCTTTTACCAGCTTGTCGTCGTTAAATACCAGGTGACTATGTAAAGTCTGTCTTTCAGAGCCCAGGGGCAGAAATCAGTAGCTCTGGGTGTGACATACGGGGGCATTGATCTCCTAACTCTGACTAACCTCGGCCTGCACAACAGCATGGAGTGCAGGAGATCCTGCCTGTCTGGCAGGATCTTTATGACCGCCTGAGTGAGACAGGTAATCTTGGGCCTGCCACTGGGCTGAAAGGCTGCCAACCTACAGCAGGAACAAGATGGGTAAGCATAAAAGTTTGGACCTGGGAATGTGTCAGGGAAAAAATATTTTTTCTTGCTCAACAACTAAAGCAAAAGAAATCAAAACGGATCCAAACTTGTTCCAGGAATATGTCTAAAATGAATGCAATGTAATTTAATTCTGCAGTTTGTTGCTTTGAAATGAGATTGTGTGTGTGTGTGTGTGTGTGTGTGTGTGTGTGAAGGCTTAGAGTGGTCCACATTTGAATAGATATATTTGCATCTTGTTGCTTAGCCAAAGGCATTATTGGTTCCCAGTGGTGGTGACCTGAAATTTTGCATGCATGGTAACCCTGCGAGTGGTAGCCCCTTTACACTCAAACACAGCACAGAAGAAGAAGAACTGACCTTCAGCGCAGCACATGAATAAAACGCACTTCGCCAGAGATGCTCACATTTCATGATTGTCCCTCCCTCCCAGATTTTCCTCTGAACTCTGCAAGAAAAAGTAGAAACAAGACATTTGTCTCCATTCAGACTGTTAATATTCATTCCTACGTGCACCCTAACTGGAGCAGCCAGACACACTGGAATGTAACAAAAAGAGACTATAACATTGACTGTGTCAATAAAAGAGAAAATGTGTGGTTGTTCCTTATAGCTTGCAGATGTGTAGAAGTTATTCCACTGGCTTGCAGCTGCAAACACAGAAAGCATGTGGTAGATTGTGCAGCTAAGATTTGAGCTCATGGTAAAGGTAGCCCAGAGCAGAACAGGTTGTTGGTCTGTAAACTGGACACTGAGGCCCCAGAATTATTCCTTCACGTGCATGAAATAAAATAAAACGGACTCTTTTTAATACAGCAATGTTTGCCCAAATACTTACCCGTCAGCTTCCTAATATAAGCAGTGTAAACTCTTCACAGTTCAGTTCAGTTGTTTGAAACCAAGTGAAACTCCCATCAGGATCTAAACAAAACTGCTTTTCTTTATCTCCCAGCATTTTATGTAAAAGCCCTTTTCTGACCCCCATACTAAAATAGCTGTGAGAGGAAAATAATCTTTATCTGCTTAAGCACTTATGGGCACCCAGGAATGGAGGGGTCGAGAGTTTTAGCTCTGTTACTGGCTCTAATTTAAAAGACAGCAGCGGAAGTCTGAACAGGAGGTGGAAGCTCGTAACTTGGACACTGGCCGTTCAAATCACTCAGCTGCTTTCACAACATCTGCCAAAGGTGCTGTTTCGCAAAGAAGCTCTGACTGTGCGCTTTTAAGCCCTGTCCACATTAGTAACACTTATACTTACTAAAATAACGTTTGTCTTCTAACGTTGCACCTCACATGCACGTAAAATGGAGGTTTTAGCCAGAAAACTCAATTTTAACCTGTTCAAACAGAAGATTAGCTTAATACTGGCAGATAAGTCAGAGTCAGAGATTCTTTATTGTCGTTCCACCTCATGTGGTACATGTGGTGGAACGACAATATGTACACAGGGTCCCAGTTACATCCAACAATAAAATGTAAAAGAAAAACAGTAATAACATCTAAGATATGAACCAAGAAAAACATCAACTAAAAATACTCTAAACACTAATAGCATAAAAACATTACATGGAACAGCAGCACCAACATGAGTCTGTGTGAGCAGATGAGCATGCATTGACACATCAACATGAACCAGATCAGCAGCAACATGAACCATATCAGCAGTAACATGAACCATATCAGCAGTAACATGAAACAGATCAGCAGTAACATGAAACAGATCAGCAGCAACATTGAAACAGATCAGCAGCAACATGAAACAGATCAGCAGCAACATTGAAACAGATCAGCAGCAACATGGAACAGATCAGCAGCAACATGAAACAGATCAGCAGCAACATTGAAACA
>NC_056499.1:421807-425160 GCF_014905685.2 Nematolebias whitei
ATATATATATCTATATATATATATATATATACATATACATATATATATATATATATACATATATATATGTGTATATATATATATATATACATATATACATATATGAGACTTTTGGAGACATACTAGAGACTTCCGGTAAGATGGCGCCCGTGTACATGGCTTGCAATCCACCTCTGCTGATGGTGTTTGGATTATTTTTGTTTTGTTCGTTTTTTATCTGTGATATAAATCCACTGCTAATGTATGACCGACAACAGCTTTTGGATCTTCGTTTTTCTGTCACCGATGTTGATTATTTGGAACAATATGAGCGTACATCTGGACTCCCCCTCCTTCCCCCCTGCTGGCGGACGTGCTAGCTTACCTCCGCTGCGCTCCTCACCTCCCTGCCCGGAGACATCGCTTCAGATGCCGAGGAAAACGTGCTGGGCGGCTGGTAAAGCTTAAAGCCCTGCACGCTGAATCTTCCTCTTCAGCTGTTGGTCATGGTTTCCATTGCCAGCTTCCCGCGTGCCCGGACCAGGTAAACAACGGGAGTTGTCAGCCGGTGCGCAGCTCGGACCGATCCGGAGGGGCTGTTATTGAAAACCTGAGGCCACTGATGCGCGCAAACTTCACTGCTGCTGGCTCCACTTTGAAACAGTATCTGGATGTGTTTGGTCAATGCAAGATCTGTTACAAACAAAACTTTTATCCTCAGGGACTACTTTCAAGAGTACGAGTTGGATTTTCTGTGCATCACAGAGACTTGGATGTCTCCGGGTGAGTCCAGCGCCTTGACGGAAATATTGCCACCAAACTGTCTGTATTTTAATGCACCGCGGCCATCAGGCCAGCACGGTGGTGGATTATTAACAATATTCAAATCAACTTTTGACTGTAAACAACTGCCCACCCAGTTTCCCGTGCCAGCTTTGTGCTGAGCATCTTTGAGCTCGGCCATTCGCCTCCGACGTTATTTGCACTCGTCTACCACCCACCTCGATCTAAGGATTTCATAAATGAGTTTTCGGACTTCTTGGCTGAAATCACACCAAAATATAATCTTGTTTTCATTATTGGGGACTTTAATTTGCACGTGTGCTGTCCTGAGAAGCCCTTGGTTTAGGACTTTTTAGATTTATTGGACTTATTTAATCTAACTCAGCATGTAAACAGTGCTACCCAAGAGCGCGGACATACACTGGACCTTGTTTTAACATGTGATGTGACTGTTAATAATCTTGAAATTGGTGATATTGTTTTTTCAGACCACATGCCAGTCCGGTTTGAATTCACCCTCCCCTATCGAACTCCTAAGCCGTGCATTCCTGCACGTCACACCCGGACCATTAACCATTTCACTTCCACACGTTTCACAGCTGTTTATAACTCTGAAGTGATAATTCAGCCCCCGGTATTTCTCACTACTACTGAAGAGCTGACATCCCAATTCAACTTTGTCTGCTTAAAGACTCTGAATCATGTCGCGCCTGTTAAAACCAAAAAATCAAAATTCAGAGCAGAACCTTGGCTGAGTGATGTCACCAAGGCCGTTAGGCAGCATTGTAGGAGGGCGGAGCGCAAGTGGAGAAAAGACAGGCTGCAGGTCTCTTTTCAAATACTTAAAGAGAGTTGGCGCCATTATCAGAAAGTAGTAAAAACTGCTAAATCCAAATCCTTTTCTGATATAATTACCTCAAACTCTCGCAACCCACGTGTCCTCTTCTCCACCCTAAACTCTGTTCTCCACCTCACTGAACCATCACCTCTGGAAGCCTCGACTGAGCTGTGCGACAACTTCTTACATTTCTTTTTGGGAAAAATTGCAACCACCTGGGCTCTCATTTCCCCTCCAACTCATGACCCATCCATCCCACCTCAATCTGTAGCTCCTTTTGAGCATTTTGAACCCATCACTCTATCTTCTCTAGAGCAGGTCATGTGCAGCTTGAAACCTTCTGGTTCCCCCTTTGATGTGGTCCCCCCTCGACTACTAAAGGAGGTTTTTCCTACTCTAGGTCCGTCCATTCTTACTATAGTAAACAGTAGTTTATCCACTGGCGTGGTGCCAAAATCTTTTAAATATGCTGCTGTCCAGCTTCTCCTGAAAAAACCAAACCTTGACCCCTCAGTCGTATCCAAATTCCGGCCTGTCTCCAAACTCCAATTTGTTTCTAAACTACTGGAGAAAATAGTCAAGTCCCAGTTGAAGTGCTTCCTGGAGGATCACGCCATCTTAGAGCTATTCCAATCTGGCTTTAAACCTATCCACAGCACTGAAACGGCCCTGCTGAAGGTCTTTAATGACATTTTCTTAACCACTGATACCGGTGATTCTGTGCTGCTTGTACTGCTGGACCTCACAGCCGCCTTTGACACCATCGACCATGAGATCCTCATTGCTAGGTTGGAGCAGTGGGTGGGCATCACAGGGTCAGTCCTCAATTGGTTCAGATCCTACCTCACTGACAGATCTTTTTGTGCCTCCATCAAGGAGTTTAGTTCTGCAGCAACAGAGCTTAAATGGGGGTTCTGCAGAGGTCCATTCTGGGTCCCCTCCTATTCTCTTTATACCTGCTGCCGCTTGGTGCTATTTTCCGGAAACGCAACATGCCCTTCCACTTCTACGCCGATGATTGTCAAATTTACTTCCCCCTAAGACACAATGGCACATGTTCTATTCAACCGCTGCTCAACTGTCTGGCTGACATCAGGGACTGGATGGCTTTAAACTTCTTAAGTTTCAATGAAAAGAAGTCTGAAGTCATGTTGTTCCCTCCCAATGACACGATCACAAACCACTGCATCGACCTTTCCACTTTAACCCTGTCAGAAAAACAAAGAGTTACTAATCTGGGAGTGATAATGGACCCTTCCCGGATGTGTATTGGTCCAGATCAAGCAATCCTCCATTTTCAGCAGCTTCTCTGAAAACCTGTCAGTCTGTTCAATCAAGACAATCTCTCAGTATAGGGCCACTGTCCTGGATACAACATTTAACTTTCTTTTATACCGGTCTGGAACATCTCAGCGGGGGCATGTAAGCAGGAGCCAGGAAGATTGAGATGTGGTCTGAGAGTCCTAGGTTGGAGCAGAGTTTTGGTTTGTATGCATCTTTTACGTTCGTGTAAACACGGTCTAGCGTGTTGTCTCCACGTGTTGAAATTGCCACATGTTGATAAAAGCTTGGGAGACAGTCCTTTGGATTCACGTGATTAAAGTCTCCGGCTACCACATAAAGAGCCTCTGGGTGTTTGTTCTGCAGTCAGCTGATGATATCGTGTAGCTCCTGCAGCGATTCATTAGCATTAGTGTCCGGAGGAATGTAAATAACTGTGATGAACTGTGATGAAATATATGTGTACATACAT
>NC_056499.1:425260-444618 GCF_014905685.2 Nematolebias whitei
ATATATCCATCCATCCATCCATCCATCCATCCATTTCCTTCCTCTTATTCGGGGTCGGGTCGCGGGTGAAGCAGCTTAAGTAGGGAGGCCCAGACTTCCCTCTCGCAGCCACTTGGTCCAACACCTCTGGGGGAATCCTGAGAAGTTCCCAGGCCAGCTGAGAAACATAGTCCATCCAGCGTGTCCTGGGTCTTCCTCTGGGCCTCCTCCTGGTGGGACGTGTCCGGAACACCTCACCAGGGAGGCGTCCAGGAGGCATCCTAAACAGATGCCCGAGCCAGCTCAACTGGCTCCTCTCGACGTGGAGAAGTAGCAGCTCTACTTTGAGTCTCTCCCGGATGATCGAGCTTCTCACCCTATCTCTAAGGGAGAGCCCAGACACCCTGTGGAGAAACCTCATTTCGGCCGCTTGTATATGAATTCTTGTTCTTTCAGTCACAACCCAAAGCTCATGACCATAGATGAGGGTGGGAACGTAGATCGATCAGTAAATTGAGAGCTTCGCCTTTTGACTCAGCTTTCACTTCACCACGACAGACCTGTACAGCACCCACTTCACAGCAGATGCTGCATCTATCCGCCTATCGATCTCATGTTCCATTTTTCCCTCATTCGTGAACAAGACCCCAAGATACTTGAAGTCCTCCACTTGGGGCAGGGCCTCCTCACTGACCCGGAGAGGGCACTCTACCCTTTTTGGGCTCAAGACCATGGCCTCGGATTGGGAGGAACTGATCCTCGTCCCGGCTGCATCGCACTCAGCTGCGAACTGCTCCAGCAAAAGCTGTAGATCACAATCTGATGAAGCCAATAGGACCACATCATCTGCAAAAAGCAGAGACCCAATCCTAAGGCCACCAAAACAAATCCCCTCAACACCTTGGCTGCACCTAGAAATTCTGTCCATAAAAGTTATGAACAGAATCGGTGACAAAGGGCAACCTTGGCAGAGTCCAACTCTCACCGGGAAAAAGCCCGACTTACTACCGGCGATGCGGACCAGGCTCTGACACCGGTCATACAGGGACCTAACAGCCCGTTATCAAAGGGCCCGGTACCCCATACTCCCGGAGTACCCCCCACAGGAATCCCCGAGGGACGCGGTCAAACACCTTCTCCAAGTCCACAAAGCACATGTAGACCAGTTGGGCAAACTCCCACACACCCTCCAGGACCCTGATGAGAGTGTAGAACTGGGCCAGTGTTCCAGGACCAGGACAAAAATCGCACTGCTCCTCCTGAATCCGAGGTTCGACTATCCGATAGATCCTCCTCTCCAGAACCCCCAAATAGACCTTACCAGGGAGGCTTAAGAGCGTGATCCCCCTGTAGTTGGAACACACTCTACGGTCCCCCTTTTTGAATGGGGGACCACCACCCCAGTCTGCCAATCCAGGGAACTTCCCCCTATGTCCACGTAATATTGCAGAGTCACGTAAGCCAACACAACCCTACAACATCCAGAGCCTTAAGGAACTCCGGGCAAATCTCATCCACCCCTGGGGCCCTGCCACTGAGGAGCTTTTTAACCACCTCGGTGACCTCTGCACCAGAGATTGAAGGGCCCGACCCAGAGTCCTCAGGCTCCACTTCCTTAGTGGAAAACATGTCAGTGGGATTGAGGAGGTCTTCAAAGTATTCTGCCCACCGACCCACAACATCCAGAGTTGAGGTCAACAGCGAACCAATCACACTATAAACAGTGTTGGTGGTGTACTGCTCCCCCCCCCCCCCCCCCCCCCGAGACGCCGGATGGTGGACCAGAATTGCCTCAAAGCCGTGCGGAAGTCATTCTCCATGGCCTCTCCAAACTCCTCCCATGCCCAAGTTTTTGCCTAAGCCACCACCCGAGCCGCATGTCGCTTGGACTGCCGGTACCCATCAGCTGCTTCCGGGGTCCCACAGGCCAAAAATGCCTGATAGAACTCCTTCTTCAGCCAGACAGCATCCCTCACTGACGGTGTCCACCACCGGGTTCGAGGGTTGTCGCCACGACAGGCACGACAAACTTGTGGCCGCAACTCTAGTAAGCCACCTTGACAATAGAGGCACGGAACATGGCCCACTCATGTTCCGTGTCCCCCACCTCCCCGGAACATGTTCAATGTTCTCCCAGAGGTGGGAGTTAAAACTTCGTCTCACAGGAGACTCTGCTAGACATTCCCAGCAAACCCTAACAACACATTTTGGTCTGCCAAGTCTGACCAGCATCCTCCCCCAACACCGAAGCCAACTCACCACCAGGTAGTGATCAGTGGACAGCTCCGCCCCTCTATTCACCCAAGTGTCCAATACATGTGGCCACAGATCAGATGTGATGACAACAAAGTCAATCATCAAACTGCAGCCTAGGGTGTCCTAGTGCCAAGAGCACATATGGACACCCTTATGCTTGAACATGGTGTTCGTTATTGACAATACATGATGAGCACAGAAGTCCAACAACAGAACACCACACGGGTTCAGATCAGGGGGGCCGTTCCTCCCAACCACACCCCTCCAGGTCTCACTGTCATTGCCCACGTGAGCATTGAAGTCTCCCAGCAGAACAAGGGAGTCCCCAGAAGGTGCACTTTTTAGTACCCCCTCCAAGGACTCTAAAAAGGGTGGATAATCTGAACTGCCATTTGGTGCATAAGCACAAAAGACAGTCAAAACCCGTCCCCCCACATGTAGGTGGAGGGAGGCCACCCTCTCATTCACTGGGGTGAACCCCAACACACAAGCACCAAGATGGGGGCAATAAGTATGCCCACTCCTGCTCTGCGCCTCTCACCAGGGGCAACTCCAGAGTGGAAGAGTGTCCAGCACCACTCAAGGAAACTGGGTCCAGAGCCAGAGCCATGCGTAGAGTTGAGTCCGACTATTTCTAGCCAGAACCTCTCAATCTCACACACCAGCTCAGACTCCTTCCCCACCAGTGAGGTGACATTCCACATCCCAATAGCCAACTTCTATAGCCGAGGATCAGACCGCCAGGATCCCCGCCCTTGGCCACAACCCATCCCACATTGCACCCGACCCCTTTGGCCCCTCCCACAGGTGGTGAGCCCATGAGAAGGGGGACCCACATCTCCTCTTCGGGCTATGCCCGGCCGAGCTCCATGGGTAAAAGCCGGGCCACCAGGCACTCGCCCGCGTGCCCCACCTCCAGGCCTGGCTCCAGAGTGGGGCCCCGGTGACCCACGTCTGGGCGAGGGAACATCAAGTCAATTTATTTTACTCATCATAGGGGTCTATGGGCTGCACTTTGTCTGGTCACTCACCTAGGACCTGTCTGCCTGTCTGTCGGTAGCTCGAGTGAATTGTTTGCTTTAGTCGTCTCTGTTTTCTGGATTTATCTGTCTTTTGCACAGTTTTTCATTCTAGTTCACAAACACATTTAGTACAGTTGTTTTTCTGCTGTTGGATAGTGTTTAAAACACATTTTATATTTCAACACTTCTCGGTTTTTATTGGTGTATTTGACTCTGCTAGCTCCTGCTAGCGTTAGCTTAGCATGGCTGCTGCTTCTCTCCCTGCTTCCTCTGTTTTCACTTGCTCCGTGTGTCAGATGTTTAGTTACTCCTCTGTCTCCTTTAGTGGTAATGATACATGTAACAAATGTAGTCTTATGGTAGCTTTGGAGGAGAGGCTGTCTGAACTGGACGTTCAGCTCCATGCTGTAGAAAAACCAGTAGCTATCCAGGTCCCCTTAGACAGTGCAGAACCGCAGAGTCTAGCTCCCGTTAGCAGTCCTCAAGCAGACCCCGAGCAGCCGGGACCCCAGGCCAGCTGGGTGACGGTCTGGAGCAAGCGTAGTGCTAAGGCTAAGCCCCCAGTTCACCACCGACCCGTTCACATTTCTAATCGATTGTCCTCGATCTGTGACACACCCGCTGAGAAGCAGACCCTGGTTATTGGAAGCTCCATAGTCCGAAACGTGGCTTTAAGGACTCCAGCGGCCATAGTTAAATGCATTCCGGGGGACAGAGCAGGCGACATAGAATCTTATCTGAAACTGCTGACTGAGGCTAAGGCTAAATACAGTAAGATTGTTATTCACGTCGGCAGTAATGACACCCGGTTACGCCAATCGGAGGTCACTAAAATTAATGTTGCTTCGGTGTGTGACTTTGCTAAAACCGTGTCCGAGTCCGTAGTTTTCTCCGGCCCCCTCCCCAACCTGACCAGCGATGACATGTTTAGCCGTATGTCATTGTTTAACCGCTGGGTGTCCAGGTGGTGTTCTGACAATGATGTGGGCTACATAGATAACTGGAGTTCTTTCTGGGGAAAACCTGGTCTGATGCGGAGAGATGGCATCCATCCCACTTTGGACGGAGCCGCTCTTCTTTCTAGAAATATGGCTGATTTTGTTTATACCCCAAATTATTGGCAACCCAGGGTCCAGTCCAGGAAGCAGAGTTGTAGTCCTCCAAACCTCTCTGCTGCTTCTCCTCTGTTACCCACCCACACCCCCAATGAAACAGTGTCAACTCGCCCACGGCTCAAATTAAATAAACCAAAACTCAGCTCTAAAAAATTAAACCATAAAAATCTAATTAAAATAAACACAGTTACTTTACCTGATCAAAATCATAAAATCATTAAATGTGGATTATTGAACATCAGATCTCTTTCCTCTAAATCCCTGTTAGTTAATGAACTGATAACTGATCATCATATTGATTTATTGTGTCTGACAGAAACTTGGCTACAACAGGAAGATTTTGTTGGTATAAATGAATCCACTCCTGTTAATTATTTAAATTTTCATGTTCCTAGAACAACTGGCCGAGGTGGAGGAGTAGCTTCTATTTTTCAGTCAGGATTATTGATCAATGCCAAACCAGTTATTAGTTATGTAGTGAACTCGGCCTCCGACCAAAACCTGTCTCTGAAGACCTTCATAGGACAGGAACTGTTATTTCATTGATTTGAATCCAGAAATACAAATTAGCTCATCCAGAGACTGTCTAATTGTATCCTGAAGTAATCAATTGAAAGGACACTCTTTTTTTATATTATCATTACTATTTTACAATATCTTGATAATCAAAGTGTGTTTAGTTCATATCATTTCTAAAGTTGAAGTGAACTACTCATTTTAAATCAACTGTGAAACAGTATTAATGATTTTTTTACACCTCATTTAAATTAGAAATCAAGTTAAATGTCTATTTACAAAGTAATTATGCATTTTGATTTTCTGTCTAAAGGAGAAGTAGTGATGTCGGTCAAAAGTCGGAGACAGTCAGAGGGAAGTTATTAGAACAGGCTGTGTTGTTTTTAAACCTAGCAGACAGTAAAAAGAGAAACACTGGCATCTGCGATCCTCTCACTCCTTCAAAACATTTCTCTGTCTGTACTAAACGTTCTTAAACATTCCTGCTGTCTTTTTTACTTTTAATAACCCTCTGACATCACTGAAACACACCCCCTGCTGGTTGCTTTAACCAATCAGGAAGTCCTGAGTGACCGGAAGTGAGAACTCTTTAAAAGTCCACACTTCCTGGAACTACTCAGTCGAGTTGGGGTTCAGTCGAGTCGAGTCTAGTCTTCCAGTCTACTCAGCCTTGTGGAGTCTTCCACATCTGAGTGGAAACTCTGACAGACTCATAGCTTGCTGTGAATCCACCCGGGCGTAATGCCTCCAATTTCGAAGGAAGCTTGTTCTGTTGAACAGAATAAACCACACGACTTCTGATGATGACCAGCCACCCTGACTGGAGACGCTGTAAAGGTAGCATGCATAGGGACATCTAGACTGGAGCTGATCCGTAATCTGCAAAGGTAAAGAGACGTCACGAGTCGTCACGCACTAAGTGGACCAGGGGTTTGAGCTGGTGTTGAAAGAAACGTGCTAATTCTGGTCAACAAACATCCATCTTCCCTCATCCATCTTCCTTTTAAACTCCTTTAATCCTTCCTTTCAACTCTTCTATTTTGCCAGTAATCTAGATGCCTTCAGAAATGTCTTGTTGTCTTATTAGTAAAGTGTGCCAAGTTTTATTAATCAGAACCAGATCAGCTAATCACGTGTACGTGTTTTGATGTTAAATTTTGATTCTGTTAAATAAATGACCACATTTATTCTGATGAGTCAAAGGAAATTAACGTCTCATGTCACTGATTTAAACAGTCCACTCACAGTTATCTTGGTCACATGGCAGAAATTTAACTCGAAAAAGAGAGAACCAATTATATTTAAATAATTAGTAGTGGAGGGTCAGAAAGCTGACCTTGACACATGACAGTTATGATTCTTTTGAATCGCTGTCCCTCAGTCTTTCTCATCCAAAATGGAAATCAGAAAAGCCACTTTTACTAGTTGTTATATATCGCCCACCAGGCGCTTACTCTCAGTTTTTGTCTGAATTATCAGAATTATTAACTGACTTACTATTAAATACTGATAAAATCATCATAATGGGTGATTTCAATATTCATGTGGATGTTGAAAGTGATAGCTTAAGCATAGCCTTAAATAATTTAATAGACTCATTTGGTTTTACCCAAAACGTCCGCACATCTACTCATTCTCATCATCACACTCTTGATTTAGTTCTGACCTATGGTGTAGAGATTAAGGACTTGGTAATAGTTCCTCAAAATCCTGTTCTGTACGACCATTTTTTAATAACCTTTGAGTTTACATTAAATGACTACACAGTCACTGAGAGTAAATTTCATCTCAGCAGGTGCTTATCAGAAAATGTTGTAACCAAGTTTAAACAATCTCTTTCATCAATGTTTTCCTTTGTCTTACAGAGTAATGCATCAGAGAACAGAGACATAGATCATCTAGTTGATCATCTTACAACTTCAATGCAAACTTCACTTGATAAAATTGCTCCACTGAAAAAGAAAGTAATCAATCAGAGGAAACTGACTCCTTGGTTCAATTCTGAGTTACGTACTTTAAAGCAGCATCTAGAAACCAGGAGAGAAAATGGCGCTCTACTAATGTTGAAGAATTTTATTTAACTTGGAAAGATAGTCTGCTAACATATAAAAAAGCGCTCCGTAAAGCTAGAACTTTATATTACTCATCTTTAATAGAGGAGAATAAAAATAACCCTAGATTTCTGTTTAGTACTATTGCTAGACTAATTAAAAGTCCCATTTCTGTTGAACCATGTATCCCTACAACTATAAGTAGTGATGACTTCATGAGATTCTTTATAAATAAAATTATTTCAATTAGAGAGAAATTTCAAACCATCCTTCCTTCTACTATCTCTAGTCCCCTGTCAAATGAGGCAACTTTAAAAATTTCACTAAAGCCTGATTTATGTTTGGACAGTTTTTGTCCTGTTGAGCTCTGAATTGTCAAAAATAATAACCTCATCCGGGCAGCACGGTGGCGCAACTGGTAGAGCTGCTGCCTCTCAGCGAGCAGGTCCCTGGTTCAAATCCCGGCCATGGGCCTTTCTGGGTGGAGTTTGCATGTTCTCTCCGTGCATGCGTGGGTTTTCTCCGGGTACTCCGGTTTCCTCCCACAGACCAAAAACATGCATGTTAGGCTGATTGGTAACTCTAAATTGTCCCTAAGTGTGAATGAGAGAGTGAATGCTTGTTTGTCTCGTTTGTCTCTATGTGGCCCTGTGATGGACTTGCAACCTGTCCAGGGTGTACCCCGCCCCTCGCACAGTGATTGCTGGACATGGGCACCAGCGACCCCCGTGACCCAAAATGGAATAAGCGGGTAAAGATAATGGATGGATGGAATAACCTCATCCAAACATGCCTGCTAGATCCCATCCCAACCAAACTGTTTAAAGAGGTATTTCCCCTAATTAATGTCCACATTTTGGATCTACTTAATTTGTCTTTAATGAATGGTTATGTACCACAGCACTTTAAGGTTGCTGTAATTAAACCTTTACTTAAGAAGTCTGATCTTGATTCAGAAATTCTGGCCAACTATAGACCTATATCTAATCTAACTTTCATCTCAAAAATTCTAGAGAAAATAGTTGCAGGTCAGTTGTGTGAACATCTACAAAGAAATAATCAGTTTGAAGAGTTTCAGTCAGGGTTTAGAGCTCATCATAGCACAGAAACAGCACTAGTAAAAGTCACTAATGATATTCTCATGGCCTCAGACAATGGACTTGTGTCTATACTGGTCCTGTTAGACCTCAGTGCTGCATTTGATACAGTTGATCACAATATTTTACTACAGAGGCTTGAATATTGTTTGTCCTTGAAGGCAATCTTATCTCAAGTCGCCTGGTGAAAATGTGATCTGACGCTCACCACCCCCTCCCTGAGGAATTTCCAACTGATAACCAGATGAGCCAGCTGAAAAAACTTTGTGTCATTATTTCAGGACTCTGGATTCTTATAGAGGTTATTCTTGGCCATTTCTCGACATACCTCGAGAATGTTTATGGATCTCACCGGAGGACTTTGACTGATTACAGTGACCTCGAGAGCATCTATAAGCGTTGTTGACCGGTCTCGTCTCTTCCTTCTTATGCTCTGCTCTGCAGAATGTCTACGTAAATATGTGCTTATTTGTGCAAGGTGTTTTTTCAATATTAGGGGTTTTGCTCAGCCAAGAAAAAAGTCTGATAGGAATTTTTTTCGCCTCCAACTCTTACATGTGTCCAGTTAACCACTGTTTTTGTCTGTCCAAACAGGTCTCACTTGTACATGAGTCTTCAAAGCTCAATGTGATTTATCTGTTTAAATAAAGGTTGAATGAATGAATGAATATGATATTGGGACTAGAGGAACAGCTGTAAAATGCTTTAAATCATATCATTCTGATAGATTTCAGTTTGTAAATGCAAATGATAAATCTTCATACACCAAAGTTAGTCATGCAGTTCCTCAGGGCTCAGTGCTTGGGCCAATACTCTTTACTTTATATATGCTTCCATTAGGTAAAGTTATTAAACAGCATGGGATACATTTTCATTGTTATGCTGATGACACACAATTATATTTGTCCATTAAACCCAATGAATCCAATCAGCTACTTAGACTACAAGCATGTCTTAAAGACATAAAAACCTGGATGACCCTTAATTTTCTCCTGTTGAACACAGACAAGACTGAGGTTTTGGTTTTTGAACCTGAGCACCTTAGGATTGATTTTTTCAGTCTTTCTCCCTCCTTAGATGACATTAATCTGTCCTCCAGCTCTAATGTTAAAAATCTTGGTGTTATTTTTGATCAGGACATGTCTTTTATCCCCCACATTAAAAACGTTACTAGAACCTCCTTCTTCCACCTGCGTAATATCACCAACATTAGAAACATCTGATCTAAAGATGATGCAGAAAAACTGGTCCATGCATTTGTCACGTCTACCCTGGACTATTGCAATGGTTTATTATCTGGGTGTCCAAATATTTCTTTAAAACGTCTTCACTTGATCCAATATGCTGCTGCCAGAGTCTTAACTGGAGTTACTGGGAGAGATCATATTTCTCCAGTTTTAGTTTCTCTCCATTGGCTCCCTGTCAAGTCCAGAATATAATTCAAAATCTTACTTCTAACCTACAAAGCTCTCAACAACCTAGCTCCATCTTATATTACAGATATTATTGTTCCATATTTTCTTAACAGAGCACTTCGCTCTCAGGCTGCAGGTTTACTTGTGGTTCCTAGAATTTACAAAAACAGAATGGGAGGCAGATCTTTCAGTTCTCAGGCTCCTCTCTTGTGGAACCAACTTCCAGTTTCTGTCAGTGAGGCTGACACATTGCCCAGTTTTAGGACTGGGCTTAAGACTTTCCTTTTGGCTAAATCCTATAGTTAGGGTTGGCTTGGGTTTCCTGAGCTGTCCCTTAGTTATGCTGCTATAAGCTTAGACTGCTGGAGGACAAACTGACCACACTTTTCACTCTGCTACTGTCTTTATTTACTCTGCTCAACCTGTTTTGTATTTGTAATTATTTTTCTACCCTTAATATGTGTTTTTGTCTTTCAGGTACACCTGGACCTATATCTGGACCTGGACCTATATCTGGACTTGGACCTATATCTGGACCTACCATTCTATGTTCGTCTGTCTCTCCTTCCTGTCCTCTCAAATCAGCCGGTCAAAGCAGATGGCCGCCTGTCCTGAGCCTGGTTCTGCTGGAGGTTTCTTCCTGTTAAAAGGGAGTTTTTCCTTTCCACTGTTGCCACTGTGCTTGCTCAGGATGGGAGACTGCAACGAAGCCAAGATTCGTCTTGTCTGCTGGATTCCTTAGATAGAGAACTTTACTAATTGGCTTTTATGTGAATGTTCCAGTAAAGTGCCCTGAGACAACTTTGTTATGATTTGGCGCTAAATAAATAAACTGAATTGAATTGAATTGATCATGGAGTTCTGCTTTTGAATTTTTCACTGAATATTTATTCTGGAAAATTATAGTTTAAACCAAGACTATTCTTGCAGCTAAATTTAATTGAACTGTGCCATGTCCATCCATCCATTTCCTTCCACTTATCTAGGGTCGGGTCGCGGGGGTAGCACCTTAAGTAGGGAAGCCCAGACTTCCCTCTCCCCAGCCACTTGGTCCAGCTCCTCCAGGGGAATCCCGATGCGTTCCCAGGCCAGCCAAGAAACATAGTCCATCCAGTGTGTCCTGAGTCTTCCTCTGGGTCTCCTCCCAGTGGGAAGTGTCTGGAACACCTCACCGGGGAGGCGTCCAAGAGGCATCCTAACCACATGCTCAAGCCACCTGAACTGGCTCCTCTCGACGTGGAGAAGCAGCGTCTCTACTCTGAGTCATTCCCGGATGACCGAGCTTCTCACCTTATCTCTAAGGGAGAGCCCAGACACCCTGCAGAGAAACCACTCCAGCAAAAGCTGTAGATCATGATCTGATGAAGCCAATAAGACCACATCATCTGCAAAAAGCAGAGACACAATCCTAAGGCCACCAAAACAGATCCCCTCAACACCTTGGCTGCGCCTAGAAATTTTGTCCATAAAAGTTATGAACAGAATCGGTGACAAAGGGTAACCTTGGAAAAGTCCAACTCTCACCGGGAATGAGCCCGACTTACTGCCGGCAATGTGGACCAAGCTCTGACACCGGTCATACAGGGACCTAACAGCCTGTATCAAAGGGCCTGGTTCCCCATACTCCCAGAGTACCCCCCCACAGGGTTCCCTGAGGGACGCGGTCGAACACCTTCTCCAAGTCTACAAAGCACATGTAGACTGGTTGGGCAAACTCTCACACACCCTCCAGGACCCTGCTGACGGTGTAGAGAGGGTCCAGCATTCCACAACCAGGACGAAAACCGCACTGCTCCTCCTGAATCTGAGGTTTGACTATCCGATGGACCCTCCTCTCCAGAACCCCCGAATAGGCCTTACCAGGGAGGCTTAAGAGTGTGATTCCCCTGTAGTTGGTACACACTCTACGTTCCCCCTTTTTGAATGGGGGACCACCACCCCGGTCTGCCAATCCAGGGGAACTTCCCCTGATGTCCACGCAATATTGCAGAGTCGTGTAAGCCAACACAACCCCATAACATCCAGAGCCTTAAGGAACTCCAGGCAAAGCTCATCCACCCCTGGGGCCCTGCCCCCAAGGAGCTTTTTAACCACCTCGGTGACCTCAGCACCAGAGATTGGAGAGCCCGAACCAAAGTCCCCAGGCTTCACCTCCTCAGTGGAAGACGTTCCAGTGGGATTGAGGAGGTCTTCGAAGTATTCTGCCCACTGACCCATGACATCCCGAGTTTAGATCAGCTATTATATAGTGTTGGTGGTGTACCGCTCCCCCCCCCCCCCCCCCCCCCGAGACGCAGGATGGTGGACCAGAATTGCCTCGAAGCCGTGCGGAAGTCATTCACCATGGCTTTTCCGAACTCCTCCCATGCCTGAGTTTTTACCTCAGCAACCACCTGAGCCACATGTTGCTTGGACTGCCGGTACCCATCAGCTGCTTCCGGGGTCCCACAGGCCAAAAAAGCCTGATAGGACTCCTTCTACAGCCAAACAGCATCCCGCACTGCCGGTGTCCACTACCGGGTTCGAGGTTTGCCACCGCGACAGACACCGACAACCCTGTGACCGCAGCTCCAGTAAGCTGGCTTGACAATAGAGGCATGGAACATGGCCCACTTGGACTCAATGTCCCCTTCCTCCCCCAGAACATGTTGGAAGTCCTCCCGAAGGTGGGAGTTAAAGCTCCGTCTCAACAGGAGACTCTGCCAGACATTCCCAGAAAACCCTCACAATATGTTTGGGCCTGCCAGGTCTGACCGAAATCCTCCCCCACCATTGGAGCCAATTCACCACCAGGTAGTGGTCAGTGGACAGCTCCGCCCCTCTCTTCACCCAAGTGTCCAAGACATGTGGCCACAGATCAGATGAGACGACGACAAAGTCGATCATCGATCTGTGGCCTATGTGCAATGTAAAGGTGCACTTTTAGAAATCATTTTTGAACACTTTGTAAGTTCAGAACAGGTCTCTCTTGTAAATGAGTCCCCGTAACTCAATGAGACTATATAAATAAAGATTAAATGACTTCAGCTGCATGTTTCATCATGCTTTGAGATAAATACAGGTTTTAGAAAGAACACACTATTATTTACATTTCAAATACACCTACCCCCACTCCCACACCCTCCAGAACACAGGAGGATCTGAGATGGAAATGGTCTTCAGCTACAAGTACTTGGATGCGCACCTGAACAACAACCTCAGCTGGAGCAACAACACCACCAGCCTGATCAAGAAAGCTCATCAGAGACTCTACTTCCTCAGGCGGCTGAGACGAGCTGGTCTGGAAGCTCAGTCCTCACCTCCTTCTACAGGTGTGCAGTGGAGAGCATCCTGTGCTCCAGCATCAACATGTGGCATGGAGGCTGCACAGCTGCAGAAAGAAAAGCTTTGCAGAGAGAGGTGAAGGCTGCACAGAAGATGTTGGAGTCAGTCTCCCCACCATCACAGACATCTACACCTCCAGATGCAGGAAGAGGGCCACCTGCATCATGAAGGACCTCACTCACCCAGCACACACTTTTTGCCCCACTCCCCTCAGGAAGGAGGTTGAGGAGCATTAAGTGTAGAACCACTAGACTGAGGAACAGCTTCTACCCTGAGGCTGTTAGACTCATGAATCTCTAACCAGAATAATCACTGTGAAAAATTGCATGTTGCTGCTGATGTGTTTCATGTTGCTGTGTTCATTCGTGCTCATCTGTTCACATAGACTCATGTTCGTGCTGCTGTTCGCCGTAATGTTTTTATGCTACCAGTGCTAAGTGTATTTTTAGTTGATGTTTTTCTTAGTTCATATCTTAGATCTTATCACTGTTTTTCTTTTACATTTTATTGTTGGATGTAACTGGGACCTTGTGTACATAATCTCATTCCACCTCATGTACCACATGAGGTGTGAACAACAATAAAGAAACTCTGACTCTGACATTTAACATATAACTGCAACATTGTTAAAAAGACTCAAAAGGACTTGAGATTGGGACTTGACTTGACACGTGCCTGTCTTGACTTGAGACTTGATTCAGACTTGAGGATAAAGACTTGAGACTAATTTGATACTTGCAAAACAATAACTTGGTCCCACCTTTGGGAGTCACCTCACATCTGTGATTGCCACGTGTGCCCTTGCGACTCCCGGGGTGTAACCAGCTGCAATGAATATGGATGATTCTTTGAAGTGGATCGGGTCTCCGGTGTGTGCTTGTAATATCTCCACACAATCTTGATAATAATGCAGCCTGGTCACTGTATCTCTCTATTTATCACCCGAGCCTCTCCTGCTTGGGGTCAAGTATGTGGTCCGTCAGCAGGGACTTGTCCTGTTTTAGCACCTCCATTAGCATCTTGGCTATCACTGTAGAGGTGCACAAATCCAGTGACTCAGGAACTCCAATATTCCTAATATTGTTCCATTTCATATTTCCTTCCACGGACTCAAGCCTTCTTCTCAACCCATCCACCTCACTTTTCAATTCCACCTTGGTCCCACGCAGAGCCTCCCCATCATATGAGCATAAAGACAGTCTGTTCTCAGCTTCTGTTACACTTAGTTTAACTTGGTCTAACTCTGCTCTGAGGTCCGTGGTGTTTCCAGCAAGCTCCGCTCGGACCGCCTGCAATTTGTTCCTAATAAAATTAAAGTCATCCATCAGAGCTGCCTTCATCTCCATCCTAATTGTCGCTGTGACTTCAGTTTTAATTGAAGCCAGAATATCTGACTTCAGAGCTGACTCTGCTGTCTCTCCAGAGCCCGGTGAGAGCAGGGACGACACACCTGCAGTTCCACCTGCCACTACATCACCGCAGCCCGAGGCTGTGCAGGCTGTGCGGGGGAAGACACCGCAGCTTTAGATTTCTTTAACTTGGAGGCCATATTACAGCTCCATCAAGACAATCATGCAACAACATCAATCTCAGAGGAAGAATCCAGCATGGAGGCAGAGAGGTTAAAATTATAAGAGGCAGTTTTTCAGCGGGGCTGATGGGAGCCTAGCAAAACACAGTTCACTGGTCCGCCACCATCTTGCGCCTCTTCATACCATTCTTTTTTAAACACCTTGCAAAAAAATTTGAAGCTCTCGACCTTGACTTCCCTTCCCATGGGCTCACCACCTGTGAGAGGGGCCAAAGGGGTCGGGTGCAATGTGGGATGGGTGGTGGCCGAGGGCGGGGACCCTGGCGGTCTGATCCTCGGCTACAGAAGCTGGCTATTGGGACGTGGAATGTCACCTCACTGGTGGGGAAGGAGCCTGAGCTTCTGTGTGAGGCTGAGAGGTTCCAGCTAGAAATAGTCAGACTCACCTCTATGCATGGCTTGGGCTCTGGAACCAGTTTCCTTGAGAGGGGCTGGACACTCTTCCACTCTGGAGTTGCCCCTGGTGAGAGGCGCTGAGCAGGAGTGGGCGTACTTATTGCCCCCCAACTTGGTGCCTGTGTATTGGGGTTCACCCCGGTGAATGAGAGGGTGGCCTCCCTCCGCCTATGTGTGGGGGGACGGGTTCTGACTGTCGTTTGTGCTTATGCAGCAAACGGCAGTTCAGATTATCCACCCTTTCTGGAGTCCTTGGAGGGAGTACTGGAAAGTACACCTTCTGGGGACTCCCTTGTTCTGCTGGGGGACTTCAATGCTCATGTGGGCAATGACAGTGAGACCTGGAGGGGTGTGGTTGGGAGGAACGGCCACCCTGATCTGAACCAGAGTGGTGTTCTGTTGTTGGACTTCTGTGCTCGTCATGGATTGTCAAAAACGAACACCTTGTTCAAGCATAAGGGTGTCCAAATGTGCTCTTGGCATCAGGACACCTAGGCCGCAGTTCGATGATCGACTTTGTCATCGTCTCATCTGATCTGTGGCCACATGTCTTGGACACTCGTGTGAAGAGAGGGGCGGAGCTGTCAACTGATCACTACCTGGTGGTGAGTTGGCTCCGATGGTGGGGGAGGATGCCGGTCAGACCTGGCAGACCCAAATGTATTGTGAGTGTTTTCTGGGAACGTCTGGCAGAGTGTCCTGTGAGACGGAATTTCAACTCCCACCTCTGGGAGAACATTGAACATGTTCAGAGGGAGGTGGGGGACATTGAGTCTGAGTGGACCATGTTTCGTGCCTCTATTGTCGAGGCGGCTTACCAGAGCTGTGGCCACAAGGTTGTCGGTGCCTGTTGCGGCGGCAACCCTCGAACCCGATGGTGGACACCGTCGGTGAGGGACGCTGTCAGGCTGAAGAAGGAGTCCTATCTGGTCTTTTTGGCCTGTGGGACCCCGGAAGCAGCTGATGGGTACTGGCAATCCAAGCGACATGTGGCTCGGGTGGTTGCTGAGGCAAAAACTCAGGCATGGGAGGAGTTCGGAGAGACCATGGAGAACGACTTCCGCACGGCTTCGAGACGATTCTGGTCCACCATCCGGCGTCTCAGGGGGGGAAAGCGGTACGTCACCAACACTGTTTATAGTGGGAGTGGTGTGCTGCTGACCTCAACTCGGGATGTTGTGGGTCGGTGGGCGGAATACTTTGAAGACCTCCTCAATCCCACTGGCACGTCTTCCACTGAGGAAGCGGAGCCTGGGGACTCTGGGTCGGGCCCTCCAATCTCTGGTGCTGAGGTCACCAAGGTGGTTAAAAAGCTCCTCGGTGGCAGGGCCCCAGGGGTGGATGAGATTCGCCCAGAGTTCCTTAAGGCTCTGGATGTTGTAGGGTTGTGAAGGCTTACACGACTCTGCAATATTGCGTGGACATCGGGGTGAGTTCCCCTGGATTGGCAGACAGGGTGGTGGTCCCCCTATTCAAAAAGGGGGACCGTAGAGTATGTTCCAACTACAGGGGAATCACGCTCTTAAGCCTCCCTGGTAAGGTCTATTCGGGGGTTCTGAAGAGGAGGGTCCGTCGGATAGTCGAACCTCAGATTCAGGAGGAGCAGTGCGGTTTTTGTCCTGGCCGTGGAACACTGGACCAGCTCTACACTCTCAGCGGGGTCCTGGAGGGTGCGTGGGAGTTTACCCAACCAGTCTACATGTGCTTTGTGGACTTGGAGAAGGCGTTCGACCGCGTCCCTCGGGGGGCCCTGTGGGGTGTACTCTGGGAGTATGGGGTACCAGGCCCTTTGATACGGACTGTTAGGTCCCTGTATGACCGGTGTCAGAGCCTGGTCCGCATCGCCGGCAGTAAGTCGGGCTTGTTCCCGGTGAGAGTTGGACTCCGCCATGGTTGCCCTTTGTCACCGATTCTGTTCATAACTTTTATGGACAGAATTTCTAGGCGCAGCCAAGGTGTTGAGGGGATCCGTTTTGGTGGCCTTAGGATTGCGTCTCTGCTTTTTGCAGATGATGTGGTCTTATTGGCTTCATCAGATCGTGATCTACAGCTTACGCTGGGGCGGTTCGCAGCCGAATGCGACGCGGCCGGGATGAAGATCAGTTCCTCCAAATCTGACGCCATGGTCTTGAGCCGGAAAAGGGTAGAGTGCCCTCTCCGGGTCAGGGAGGAGGTCCTACCCCAAGTGGAGGAGTTCAAGTATCTTGGGGTCTTGTTCATGAATGAGGGAAAAATGGAGCGTGAGATCGATAGGCGGATAGGTGCAGCGTCTGCAGTGAAGCGGGCGCTGTACAGGTCTGTCGTGGTGAAGAGAGAGCTGAGTCAAAAGGCGAAGCTCTCAATTTACCGATCGATCTATGTTCCCACCCTCATCTATGGTCACGAGCTTTGGGTTGTGACCGAAAGAATGAGATCTCGGATACAAGCGGCCGAATTGAGTTTTCTCTGCAGGGTGTCTGGGCTCTCCCTTAGAGACAGGGTGAGAAGCTTGATCATCCGGGAGGGACTCAGAGTAGAGCTGCTGCTTCTCCATGTCGAGAGGAGCCAGTTGAGGTGGCTTGGGCATCTGTTTAGGATGCCTTCTGGACGCCTCCCTGGTGAGGTGTTCCGGACACGTCCCACCGGAAGGAGGCCCAGAGGAAGACCCAGGACACGCTGGAGGGACTATGTTTCTCGGCTGGCCTGGGAACGCCTCGGGATTCCCCCGGAAGAGCTGGCCCAAGTGGCTGGGGAGAGGGAAGTCTGGGCCTCCCTACTTAGGCTGCTACCCCCACGACCCGACCCCGGATAAGCGGAAGAAAATGGATGGATGGATGGATGGACCTTGACCTCTCTAAGTGGCTTCAAACATCTGTTAAGTTCCTGGAAAAAACCAAAGCAGACATGTTCCTGTTTTTAGTTTTCTACACCGCCTTATAATGTAGCTGTTTTTGTTTTGTTTTAATGTCATTTCTTTTATTTTCATTTTATTTGTTTTATATGATTGTCTGTTGTTGTCTGTAGCTCATCTGTGTTCTTTGTTTAAATCAGGTCTCTCTTGTAAATGAGTCCTCAAGGCTCAGTGAGACTAACCTTTAGAAATAAAGGTTGAATGAAAAAATTAAATGAACTTTAGTTATGAGTCTATTAAAAACTGAAATTAAGGACAATAGTTTTTGTTGTACAGTACTAATATTTTTTTGTAATTTAAACCAGTTTCACTGGTTTTTATCCACTTAAATCTGCTGGGTCAAAAACAATTAATACCAATAACTACCCAGTGCTGGGTCTAATTTGGACCGAGTCATCCTGGAGTTGTTTAAACTGAGCCGGGCTGGGTTATTGGTTTGACTCAGCACACTTGGTTATGTTTATAACACAAAAATTAAGTTAAAATGCATATTAAGTTGAATTAAAACACAAATCTCAAGTTGATGCCATCTAGCTAGTGCTAACCACTCATAGCATCAGCTATCTAGCCCCAACTAATGTTTTAGGAACCTAAACTCAAACTTTTTGACCCAATTTTTGGACAGACAAACTACTGCTATGAACTAACAGCCAGCATTTGAGTTATGAAAACAAGCCAGTGGTTTTCAGTGAGTTTAAATAAAGGTGACACACAGTTTAAGACTAAAAACTTTACAACAGTCAGGGCAGTCTGACCGCAGTTTGTTCGAGGCACGTTGCTTAAAGAGAGGGTAAAAGACGCCGAATGAACCCGAGACTCATTTTTTGGGCATTAGGCCTGAGGGCTGCAAGAGCTATCTGACTGCATCAAGTTTACTTTGTTTAAGGGAAGAAAGAGCGCATGGGGGAGGGCATGTAACGGGAGTCTTTAACAGGGAGTAAGAGGGACTGAAAGGATTTTTATCCAGTGATATTATATATCTGTCCTGCTCGGGGCAGACAAAAGCACACTGCAAACCACCAGAGAGCAAAGCATGTCATCTGAATAGTATGTCTTCTTTGCAGTGTTGTACATCCAAAGGCTTTGTGCATCTGAATTTGGTTGGTAGGAGGCATAAAGGAGGCAGTTTGTTCGCCTCTGACAAGTGTGCTTTTATTTGTAGCGGCCCTTTGATGTATAGAGAAGCTTTGACTGGGATATCCTTCGCAGACAAATACACAAGAAATTCCACTCCTTTGTATTATCTTTAACAATCCCCTTGCCATTCACTGTGAAGCTTTTATTCCTTTAAGGCCTTTTATTTTAAACTTTCAGCCTACTGTCTGTCTGTCACCTGTAATCAGGTATCTTGTCTGACTTTGGGGGATGGGATGGGATTCATTTGTAAACAACTGTCAAGGTCCGGAGGAAAATGTCAAATACAAACAAGAAAAAAAGGCATTTTCGGTCAAAATGCAGTGAAGGCTGAGAGAGGGGCAGCTGAATAAATGAACTGAACTGTTAAAGTTATTACAAGCAAAACAGAAGCTCAACAAAACAGTGACAAAAAGCTAAAATGAGAAAATAAGTAGCTAAAAGCTAAATTTTATAAAATCATAGCTTATGGCTTAATTTTTTGAAATGGTAGTTAAAAGTTTGAGTTTTAAAACAGTAGCTAAAAGCTGAGGTTTAAGAAACCATAGCTAAAAAATGAACAAAACAAAAAC